>NC_049916.1:5281388-5881388 GCF_001411555.2 Juglans regia
TAAGAAAAAATTGCGTTCATGGGAGGATATTTGTAAGCTGGTCTCGGAAGGTGGTACTGGTATTCGTAGTCTTAGAGAAGTGCAGGCGTCTCTTCAAAAGAAGTTAGCGTGGAATTTATTGCAAGGTACTTCTCTTTGGTCCAATTTTCATGCTAAATATGTTGGTGACAGACATCTCTATGGTGGATTCAAAGAAAGGGTCCCTTTTTTGGAAGATGATTTTGCAGAGTATTCCCTTGGCACAAGTTCATTCTAAATGGAAAGTTCAGGAGGAACATCTTGATTTTTGGCATGATAACTGGCATGAGAATGCCCCTTTATGTGAGAGTACTCTGATTTCTAATTTTCCGAATCTTAAATTGGAAGATTGTAAAATTGAGTTGAGTTGGAACCTGGAGTTATTTACCCGGTTGGTTGGTTATAAAAAAGCTAAGGATATTATTTTGCAACTGGGTAGGATTAAAGATGGGCATGATGTGCTGATTTGGCTCTCGAATGCTGATGGGAAATTCTCTACTAAAAGCGCATGGAATTGCATTCGTACGAGGGGTCTGGGTTTTCCTTGGGCAAAATGGGTCTGGCATCCTGCTCTCCCAAAAAAAATTTCAATTATAATGTGGAAGGCCATACATGAATGTCTTCCGGTGGATGACCGAATTCGCAAAATTGGTATTCCTATAGTTTCGTCATGATTGTTGCTCTACTTATGGTGATGAGGATCTTAATCACGTTCTAGCAAGAGGGGATTTTGCGGAAAAAACCTGGAGAATTTGCTCGGTTGTTCTTGGAGTACCTTTGATGGAAGGTAGCTCTTGGAGACAGAGGGTGGACTGTTGACATAGGCGGGCGAGAAATTCTAATCGTCCTGATCAATTACTTGGTCTTCTCCCGACTATTATTACTTGGCGCTTATGGGGGCGTCGGTGCAAGGCCAAGATGGAAGGTTTGATGGAATCAATTCAACAGGTTTGGTGTTCTATAAAATATTTAGTGTCTTGGATTGCTTTAAAACTTAAGGAATTAAATGTGCTCATTTGGCGTGATGAATGTATTTTACATTGTTTCAATCTGCCTTTAATTACTCTGAGAAAGGAGATTGTCATTCCGGTTATGCGGAAGCATCCTAAGCAAGGTTGGGTTAAGCTAAATGTGGATGGTTGTTCTCTTGGTAATCCTAGTCCTTCAGGTGTGGGTGGAATTATTAGGGATTATAAAGGGGACTTGGTTTGTGGGTTTATTGCTGTTGCAGGACATAATTCCAATAACTATGTTGAGTTGATGGGTTTACTTCATAGGCTTCAGCACATAGATCAGTTGGGGGTTTTATTTGTGGAGATTGGACTGGATTCCATGTTAGTGCTTAACTGGTTGAGATCTTAGAGATGTGGCATGTGGTATATGGAAGATTATTGAGAAGAAATACAAAGTCGGTTAGCTGGTCTTCATGTTTCTTTTGTTCACTGCTATAGAGAAAGTAACTCGGTTGATGACGACTTTGCTAAAATGGGTGCCAAAGGCTACACTGGCTCTTGGGCTTCGTTATTTGAGTTGCCTACTTTCATTAAAGGTAATATTAGGCTTGACAAAGGGGGTCTTCTTTATATTCTGAAAATTCGCAAGGAATGCCAGGGCATTCCTCCAGGTATGACTTACTTGCCCTTGGTTTATGTTTCCTCTTTACTATATGTTCGTGCAGGTTTTTTTCTTGCAGGTTGTTGCTATGTGCTTCGGTCTTGGTTTTCTTTTTGGCTTTTGCCTTTTTGTTGAGTTTCTATGGTTTTTTTAGGTCTATTTTTGGTCTTATTTTCATATTTGTAATTCAGGTTTTCAGTTGTAATCACGATTTTCTTTTACTATAAATAAGGATTTATCAATAAAATTGAATCAGAGTCACAATTGGAGATGTCACCTTACGCTCTTTAAAAAAATAAAAACTTTTATTTTATACTCTTTTATATATGATATAAAGATATAAAATGCTTGAATAACATCAAATTTGTTGAATCACCCGATCGGTCATTTTTTTATTCTAAATCCGGTTATGACTTTTCGAGCTTTCGATTGAATATCATCATCCTTGTAGCCTTTTGCAAGAAGCAACTTATTGTTATTGGATGGTCCCTTAGCTCCATAAATCTTAGCATATCCCTTCGATCGTAATATTCTTTGTGTTTACTATTTTCTTTTTCTTATTCAAAACAGAGATGGTTTTAAAAAAGAGAATATAAAAGCACATGAAAATAAAAGATTGTTGTTTCCAACTAGAAATGTGTAGTACAGACAGAGACAGGTACTTATATATAGTATAAATTATCACGAGTTCATCCAATAATGATACAGACAAAACGACAGAAATTACAAACACGTAGGCATCCTTTCATTAATAAATATTATTTTTAGAATATTTTATTATTATTTTTTATCAATTTTTAATTATTATTTAATATTTTATAATTATCTTTTTATTATCATTCACAAAATACTTAAAAATATCTCATTAACCAAATTCAACCCATGTCTAGTCGGCAATTGATCGTGACATCTTACCAAAAGATTTATGAAGCTCTACACGATAATATAAGATAATCAATCTATCCAATCAAAACCTCGGAGATAGATGGGCCTTCAATGGATGTTTCATCACTGTAGTGAACTCTTCTTTCTCTGACAAATCAACCTTGTCTCCATCCACAGCTTTCCACTCAAATTTCCATACCAAATTGGCCACAAAATACTCCAAATGAAGGATTGCCAAACCAGACGCAGGACAAATCCTCCTCCCTACCCCAAACGGCATCATCTTAATCTCTTTACTTCCCGTTATATCAAACAGTACTTCCCCCACTCCGCTGTCATTGCCGCTCAGGAATCTCTCCGGCTTGAACGCCATGGGATCCTCCCAAACCTTGGGGTCCCAACCCATCTCAGCAACCATAAAATTCAAATTGGCATTCTTGGGCACCAAGTAGCCCTCCAAAACTACATCCTCTGTCACCGCATGCGGCAACACACCATGTGCAGGTGGGTGCCGCCTTAAACCCTCCAAAACCACAGACTTCAAATACGACATCTTATGCAAATCCTCCTCCTTCACCTTCTTGATCTCACCATCATGGACACCAACAACACCTTTAATCTCTTGGTAAAGCCTCTCTTGGACATGCGGATATTTCACAATATTTGCCATAATCCACTGCAACGCCGTGGACGTAGTATCTGTGCCCGCGTTGAGAAACTCCGAGCACAAACTGACTATTTCGCCCATGTCAAGCTTTCTTTTTTCTTCCGGCAACTCCAAATCCAGCAACGTTTCCACGTACGATACCACGAACTCGTCATCATCTTTGTCTTCCAAGAGGACGTCGGCCTGAACTTTTGCCCTGCTTAGTCTTTCTTGCTTCACTCTCTTCCTCACTTCTATCAAAGGCATTAGTATGGCCTCCTGATCTCTACGAAGGTTGAACAACTCGTCCCAATGCTTACGGAACAATATCATTCCAATCCTTGGAAAGATGTTGAGTAGTTTATAGCTGTCGAGTGCCAAAAGCTGGCGACGCTGGACAACTTCGATTTCTTTAATCTGGGTCTCGCTGAGCTTGTCCCCGAAACACATCAGAACCAACAGGCAAAACATGGCGTATTGAAAATGGTCGACTACGAAGACAAGGTCCGCCTTACGCATAAGGTTGTCGAGGAGGATGTCCAAGACCCACGAGCGTGCACGAGCGTATGACTTGACGCGCGTAGGGTGGAGGATCTCGGAGGTAAGATTGCGGCGGAGGAGGCGCCATGTCTGGCCATAGAAGGCGGTGTTGATGCTCTGCTGGTTGCTGTTGAAGATCTTGGTGGTGGGGAAAGCGGGGGGGCGGTCAGCGAAGACTGCGCCTTTCTGAACGAGGGCTTGGTGGGCGATCGAACGGTCGGCGACAAAGATGTTGGGTCGGAAGCCGATACGGAGTGTGACTATGGGGCCATACTGGGCGTGGAGGTTGCGAAGGATGGGCTCGAGGTCAGAGAAGGACTTGCGGAGCCATAACAAGTTGCCCAAGCCAGGGATGGTGAGGGGTCCTGGAGGAAGCTGCTGCTGGCCCTTTTCAGAGATTTTCTTGAAAATTAGATGGCAGAGAAGAGCCGAAAAGAAGGAGACGAGGATGATGATGAACCAGGTCTCCATTTTTAGGTCAAATATGTGGAGGAAGGAATGGATCGAATATAAAGGTGAGCACTGATGAGCATATGATTTATGGGAAGAACCATGGTCTTTAAAAATTTGAGCGAGGTCGTAGTTACTGTTGGTGTAAAACGACCTTTAAAGAGGAGAGGCTTTGGTGAAAGAAAATACACAACGCTGCCACACTAGTGTTAATAACTTAATACGGTAGAATTATTCTTTATTATCTGTCTGATTGCTCATTTTTTCTAAATTAATATGATGGGTGAAGTCAAACAATGTGAAACTTTGGAGTAATTTTGTGCTATGACCAATTTGATGTGGACAGCCCTCAGTCGTTAGTGGCGGCTGAAAGAGCATCTATGGATTTAATTTCATTTCCTTGGCAGAAATGTTATATATGGACCAAGAGTTATGTACACAGACTCTTGACATTGTCAAGAGTGTTTTTGTTACGAAAAATGCTTAATGCATGCAAGTGTCATGTATTCTGCATAAATATGAAATCTATATAAAAAATATATTTTTTTAACAATATCTCTTGATATAATATTAAATAATTGATTTATAAGAGACATATAATAAATTAATTATTTAATATCATATTATGGGATGAAAATAAAAGAGATGATGGATAGTATTATTCTTTTTTTTAATAATAGATTTTATTTATTTTTTTAAATACAGTGTACAAAATTTATAAACTCTATAACTAAATCTAACATTACTCGTTTATTATTTCATAAACTTAGAGAAAACATGCCAATATCAAAGCTAATACCACACGAGCCAACCCCTAAGATTCATCGCCACCCACTTTGATCGTGTCTTAAGCCCCTTGTTAGATTGGATTAAAGCGGGTGATGGCATTACCAATTTACCTCTACCACAGGCATTGTGTTTAGGGGTGATTAACGGTCCGGTCGGACCGGACCGGACCGAGACTTAGACCGGTCCAGTTCATATTTTAGAGGACCGAAATCATTCGGTCCGGTCCACGGTCCACAGTTTTTTCGGACCGGACCGGACCGGACCGAATGAAAAATTTTAAAAAAAAAATATTTTTTATATAATAATTGTACAATTAACAATATAAATTTTTAAATATATTATTAATACTTGTTAATATTCTATAAATTAACAATATTTTATATATATCTTCATTTAACCTATCACTATTAACAATATAAAATTTTAAATATACTATTAACACTTGTTAATATTCTATGAATTAATAAATATATAATATCAATTAGTTAATTATATAGTAATTATATAAATTAATAATATAATTTTCATCTAATTTATTATTATTGACCATATAAAATATTTTTTTATTGAGTTTGTTACATAATCCACATTAATAAGTCACTTAATTTAATTTAGTATTTTAAATAAATTTTTTTATTAATTATTTAAAAAAAAAAAAAAAGGGCGGACCGACTGGACCGGACCGAACTGGTCCGGTCCCTTTGGGTGTTCGGTCCGGTCCGGTCCGGAAAAATAATGGACCGAAAATTTTCGGTCCATCGCCGGACCGGACCGGACCGGCCCGTTTGCAGCCTAATTGTGTTCATCGATGCAGTACATGTCTCTCAAATGGGCCTAATTTTAAAGAGTACTGCTACTGTTGGCTTTAGTATGTGTTTTTTTATATGTTTTTTTTACAATTATTTTTTATAGAATTTTTTAATACTTTTAAATATTTAAAAAAATAAAAGAAATTTATAATATTATTAAAAAACATTTCTTTAATCATGAAGTAAAAAAATTATTAAAAAATACTTCCTTAATTACGAAGTAAAATAAAAAAAATAATTTTTTTTTACTTCATGATTAAGGAAGTATTTTTTAATAATATTATAAATTTCTTTTATTTTTTTTAAATATTTAAAATTCTTAAAAAAATATATATAAAAATAATCGTAAAAAAAAACATATCAAAAAACATATGATAGAGCTAGCGGTGCCTCCCAGCGGGAGCCACCAGCGGTGACTCTATCATTTTCCAATTTTAAAAGGATTACTAGTACCTATAGAACCAAAGTCCACAATTACTACTTGTCGTGGCCATGAGGAGATTCATCTTTCATTATTGAGAAAATCTTCATACCGGTCGGGTGTTTTTTTTTTCTTATTTACACCTTTCAATCAAATTTGGACACGTAAGAGACTTATAAGAATTACGATGGTTGTGACTTTTCTCTCTTCTCTCCCTTTCATTTCTTTTTTCTCTCTTCTCCCGTCTTCCGAAACAAATTTCCAACCATAGCTGGATCTTTCCTCTAACCATCTCTCAGGTGCCATTCCACCTAATCTCTCTGACCTTTCCTTCTTAGAATTTTTGCTTCTTTTATGTAACTAGCTCACTAGCCCCATCCCATCTCCCGATTCCCTCCTCATTTGGCAAACTTATCGATTTAGTCACTCTTGGGTTGGCTTCATGTTTCTCTCGAGTCCAATACACTCAGAACTAGGACAACTCGGTCAAGTTGAGAATCTGATTCTCCAACAAAAGCAACTCGAGGGTCCGATCCCTGCCGAGCTGGGTAACTGCTCCTCACAATCTTTATTGCTGCTCTCAACAGTCTCAATGGATCAATTCCAAATGATTTGGGTCATCTCAAGAATCTTCCAATTCTTAACCTAGCCAACAATAGTCTCTTGGGCGAGATACCGAGCAAACTCGATGAACTGGGCCAACTCGACTACATGAATCTCATGGGGAACAAACTTTAGGGTCCAATTCCAAAGTATCTAGCTCAGTTAGGCAATCTAGAAACTCTCGACTTCTCAATGAACAAGCTCAAGGGAGGCATTCTGGAAGAATTAGGAAACATGGGAAAGCTAACAAGCCTGGTTTTGTCAAATAAAAATATGTCTGGTTCTGAAAGATTGAAGGATTTCATATATTTCATTTTCCTTACCAAATGTTGGATATACGGTGTGCTATTTAAAAGGAAACAATACCCAGTGGTGTGCAAGCATTGTATCGAGCAGATTGTGTGCACTGACATTTCTAGCCTAGATGTTAGTCGGTTACAACAGAATTGCAATTCCTCAATACAAAGAATAATTTTACAACAGAATTACATAATTGTTTTAGAAGATTTTGTCGAGTGAAGGTGCGGAGGACCTTTGCGTGGTATTGAGTTGAGACCACTTTCAATTGTGCTCTTTTGTGGAGTTGAGGTGAAGCCATTTTCGGTTGTCATGCTTTTACGTTCGATACCAAGAAATATATGTTCCAACACAACAAATCTGGAACTCTTGATACTAGCAGAGACTCAAATTTTAGTGTGTGTGTGAGAGAGAGAGAGAGAGAGAGAACAGAAGGAGAAAGGAAGCTTAAGGTTGCTTAACGAGGGGTGGGGGGAGGAGAGAGAGAGAGGAGAACATAGATCAAGTTGGGGGAGGAGACAAATTTATGAAGATTCCCTACATGTAATTGTATTGTTAATTTTGTTAGAATCCATACGTGTCTTCTTATCAGTGGAGGGTGTAAAATACTGAAAGGCACCCTTCCAGCTCCTAGCGCCTCTCTTCATTATTTTCTCCAACTCCGCATGTTCGTGACGGAATATATCAATATGATATTTTTGAAATAATGCAACAGAGCAACACTATATCCACCGAAAATTTGTCCCAAATGTGTATCCCAAAAGCTACATTTCATCTTTTTCTTTTTCTTTTCTTCTTTTTCCATGGATTTTTTTAATCATCATAAACATTTAAAAAAATAAAAAATTCATAATATCATTAAAAAATACTTTCTTAATCACTAAGTAATAAAAAAAAAAAAGTTTCGAGATACATTTTCTAGACACATTTTCGAGAACTTTAGCATTTCTAAATGCAATATTGACAGTAATAACGTAAATCAAGCAACAGATTTCACTGAATTCACCTCAACACCTCATAATAGTTGACAATCAAGCACCAAGGGTCAAGCATCCTCTTCTTGTTCTTTTTGTTTTTTCCTTCTTTTTTTTTTCAAACAAGCTCGATATATGATATATTATAATTAAGGGATACATAAATAAATAAAGGATATGGGGATCCCGGCAAACACCATTTCTTAACTAATGCAGCACTATATAAAAAGAAAAGGAAATGGGTCCTAGAAACAAATAAATGTTTATTGTCCTTCCCTGTTAGGAGGGAGCCGCACAAAGTGACTATTTTTGAAAACTTTATCGCGTTATACGTCGTCGCAAAACTCCACACTATCCCAAAAGAGTGTGATTCTCGTGTCGGGGGCAAAAGTAAAAAAAGTGGGGCTTGTGGGTTGTGGCGGAGAGAGATTGCCAATGGACAAAAAAGGAGGTGGCGATTGTCGGACGCTAACAGTTCAAATAATTTGCTAAACACTTCATATATAAGAGTATCTTAGCAAAATTTGATAAAAACATAAAGGAAAGCAATAAGAAAAATAGTAAGATAGATGTAAAAATGAACGGATTATAGTTTGGATCAATTCAAGTAGACTTCAAAATCTTTGATATCGCGTGGTGCCCACTCACCTGTTTCTTTATTGCCACAACAGTCAAAACTAAATGATCTGATGGTGAGAAAAGCTCTCGAAATGAGTGGTGCGTGAGGCCCACGCGTGGTTGTTGGCAACGCGTGAGACCCTGTTAGACCCCCACATCGAGTTGCCTCTAGAGATGCCACACATGCCCTAGTCATGGTGGGAACATACACCTTGGCTAGCTCACAACCATGCCTTGGCTTGTGGAAGGTCACGCATGGGGCGCCCAGCAAGCATGCATGCCTTGGCCCACGCGATGGTACTCACGGAGCGCCTAGCGTGCGGGCTACCGAGGGCCTACCCAGGCGCACAACCAAGCACCGCACGCCCATGCGTGCGGCAATGCGCGCGGCACAGCCTGTGCGCGCAGCACAGCCCATGCGTTTGGCATGGCACGCAAGCCGCTTGCCGCAAGCCCACGCACATTCCAGTGCGCACTCTAATGGGCTGCGTGGCCCTACGCGTGCCCAAGTGCTGCAAGGCCATGCACACAGCCTTGTGCCGCATGGCCAGCCCAGCCAGCGCGTGCGCGCACTCCTAGGCCACCTGTCTGCTGCACGCCAGCACATGCCCATGCCCATGCCCACCATCCTGCCGCACACCAACGAGGTTAGTGACATGCCGTCCAGAGCACGACTCCAGCCCGTGCCTTGCAGAGCAGGCGAGTGGCATGCCATCTAGCACATGGCTCCAGCCCATGCCTTGTAGCGAGCGCCTAGGCCACCAGCCTAGGCCATGCAGCGCACCACCATGGCTCACCATCAGCAAGCCATGCCGCACCACTTGACCATGGACCAGCCCGAGACCATCATGCACCAACCTAGCCCATTATGGGCCATGCATGCCACGGCTAGACTTGGTCCATGACCACTATCATGTCATTTACTTTATTTATTTTATTTTATTTATTTATTTAATTTCAAGAGACCTATTGGGAGTTTCCAAATTGTTTTGCTTATAAATAGGACCTTATGCATTTCCCTTGGAATCTTTTGGCAAAACTCTTAGTGAAGGAACTATTATTTGAGAGATCATTTTCGGTGCCATTACACTTGGGCTTTTTGGGTGAAATTCGTGAACCCCAAAGAGAGATTTACACATTGCAATTCATTGAATATGTGTAAACCATTGATCTTGTTTCTTTACAACTTGGTGAAATTCGTGAATCCAAGTTGTGATTATCAATATATGATATTTATTCAATTCTTGTACAATTCTTGAATCAAGTATTGAATTGTTATTTTTAATGCTTTGTTCATTCAAGTTCATTAGTGTTTTGCACTTTGTTCTTGAGTGTTCATCTTTGTTCTCGAGGTTCTTCACATTTTTGTTCTTCCAAATCCTTTTTGCCCTAGTAGTCGACCAACATAGGTGTTAGTCAACTTTCCATAAGTTGATTGCTCATCTTTTGTTACCCTAGCCGAACACCACAATCTTGCCAAGTCAAGTCCAATTCGGCAACCATTTGCCTTATTGGGACTTGCTTTAGCCGCACACACCACTTACCATAATTAGTGTTCCTACATTTTAGGAACCCTAATTGACCATATCTCTACCATAGCCGGCTATATACACTTCCCATTTGAGTTCCAAGAATTTAGGAAACTTTCCTAAATTCACTCAACTACCTAACTCGTCCAACCCTAGCCGCCCCTACCAAAACCTTAATTCCAAAGCCCTAGCCGTCCAACACCACTTTCCTAAACCCTAAACCCAAGTCCCAAGTGGCGCCAACCCTAGTCCACACTAGTGCCGTGCGCCCCTTACCACCATTCTAGCCATACACTTCCTTGACCAATTCCACCATTCCAAACATCCATTCTAGCCTAAACACTTAACCTCACCATCCCAAATTGGTCATTGTGACCATCATTGATCTAGGACCAAGCAAGAGAGGGACAAGGTTTCAGTCATTTCAAGACTACCATTGGCGTGGTGATCCTAGTGTTTAGGGACTTGACCGAGGTCCCTAATATTAATTGGTGCTTTCATTGAGAGGATTCTTGTTTGGTGAATTTTGAGAAGTTCTCACTTCTCTAAGAGGTAAACGACGCGTTAACTCAAACTTTGTGAATTGATTAAGGGAGACCCTCGTTGGATCTCATATATTTTGTTGATTGTGAAATTGAAGTTTGGGGGTTGAGGTAGAGGACGGAGTAGTGTTCTTGAAGGGATAAGCCACCCTTGAAGGTGGAGGATCAAAGGTTGGACCGTGTGTGTGCAAGAGGGGTTGCCCACCCACGAAGGTGGACAACTCAAGGTTGGACTTGGTGAACCTTTCTACCATCCAAGAAGAGTGCACATTGCTGTCCAAGCTACACCAACCAGAATTTTTCAGTTTGCAAGCTAGTTTGCAAGAGGTTAGTTTGCAAGCACCATGGCCACAAGCAACCAAGAGACAGAAGTGAACAAGAGTTCCAACCGGGAACGGATTGAGAACCTCAAGGAGCACAGCACAAGAGTATTGGTCATTTTAAGTGAGGTCAACACTACCATGGCCGAGCTTAGGATGGCCTTGAATATCACCACCCGTGATAGTGAAGAGCATAGAAGAACCATGGAAGTTTTGAGGAGAGAAACTCACGAGAATATTGAGAGTAGGGGTGTAACCGGTCCGGTCCGGTCCGGTTTTGGACAAAATCTAAGACCAAACCGTATGTACCGGTTTTGTAGTTTTCAAAACTGATTACGCACCGGTTACCCTCATAAACTGGTACTTCCAGTTTTACCAGTTTCCGGTCTGGTCCGGTCCGGTTTTTCGATTTTTTTAAAATGTAAATTTCACAGTTTGTTATTAAAAATTTGTTTATAAAAAAAAATTGATTTAAAAAAATCTGTTTTATACTTTTATTAAAAAAAATCTGTTTTAACTTTTACTACAAAAATCTACTTTATTAAAAACTACTTCAATAAAAAATCTGCTTTACTATAAAAAATCTGTTTTACTACAAAAAATCTAATTAATTAAAATCTGTTTTAGTAAAAATTGTTTTCCAAAAAACTGCTTTACTAAAAAAAACTGGAAAAAACTGAAAAAAAATTGATAAAAACAAAAAACTGCTTTACAAAGTTATAAATAAAACTACTACAAAAACTTGGAAAAAAAAAGATCTGAAATAAACTGCCTTCTCTACAATAAGTCCTTGCATGTTAAAGGAAATAACTTACTACTTACACATATTTTTTAGAGCAGTCATAAGAAATTCAAGAATGGACATCAACAAGCCTATGAGCTTATGGAATAAAATAAGTTCAAAAGTCTAAATTAGAAGTCCAAAAGTCCAACAAATTACAAGTCCAAAAGTCCAAATTACAAGTCCAAACACTTAAAAGTCCGAATTACAAGTCCAAACACTTAAAAGTCTGAATTACAAGTCTGAAAATCCAACAAATTACAAGTCTAAATTACAATCACTTAGAACATCCAACAAAATACTTCAATAGCTATGCACCAAGCCACCAACTCCAATAGTCCCTTCAACAATCCTTGCAATTGTATGAAAATAAATCAAACAATTAATTCTAATAAAAAGTTAGTAATTACATTAAATAAAAAAAATTAAGAAAATATGTTATATAAGTTGACCTACCTTAAATTTAATTATCTCCAGTTAAAGAAGTAGATCTTGAAGAACTCCCTAGGTCATCCATGAGCTCTACATAAAAGGGAAAAAAAAAATATAATAATTAAAACAAATTATTAATATGATTTACACTTAAGATATAGTTAAAGAAAATGTGAATGACACTACGTACCTATATCAATTTTCTCAAACTCCTTAACATCATCCATTAAAGTACGAATGTTAATCGTGGCAGGAGAACGAAGCCAATTTTGTGTACAAATAAGAGCTTCTACCATAAGAGGAGATATGCTACTGCGGAAAGGATCAAGTACTCGACCTGTTGTGCTAAAAGCTGACTCAGAAGCCACCGTAGATATCGGACCTGCAAGAACATCCCGCGCAACTCTTGAAAGCACGCGGTATCTAATGGAGTTGACCTTCCACCAAGTCAACAAGTCAAATTTCACATCATCTTCTTCACATTTTTCAAATAAATATCTCTCCAATTCAGATTTTGTCACCAAAGAGTTATCCGACTCCAAACGCTTCTTAATTTGTGCATGGATTAATGATCTAAAATCACCTTGACCTACCTCAGCAGTTGAACTTGTACCACTAGCCCCTCTCTCACTTGATTGGCTTATAGTTTGATCTTGTGCCCCAACATTACTTTTATCATTTTCACAATAACTATCATATAAACGAATCAAAGCATCTTGAACCCGATCCACCAACATAAAAACTTTTGAACTATTATCCTCATATATTCCTTCAAAAATATATGTTAGACCACGCATTTTATATCGAGGATCAAAAACCAACCCAACATAAAACAAAAGATTCATTTTTTCAATATTTCCCCAATACTTCTCACATTTAGATTTCATACTAAATGCCATTGTCCTCAAATTATGAGGCCCTTCCATACACTCCAAATTAATTGCAGCTTCAATTGTTGCTAGCTCAAATAAAAAACTATTGCAAGTGACATAATTGGTCCCCAAGAAACGCAAGGTTACATCGTAAAAAAGTTTCAAAAATTTTGCAAACAACCTACTCTTATCCCAATCATCCATGGTTGGAGGCCCTAACTTGGATGCTCCTTTACCCAACTCACTAACACCATCATCATCATCACTATCATCCTCCCTAACACTCTTAATATATTCCGGATCTTCATACTCTAGCCGTTGAAATGCTTTTTGAAACTTTTCAGCCCTATCCAACATCATATAAGTGGAGTTTCAACGGGTTGCTACATCTAAACATATACCACTTTTACAAGTAATGTCTTCACTGTCACTAGGGGTGTAACCGGTCCGGTCCTGTCCGGTTTTGGATAAAATCTAGGACCGAACCGATATGTACTGGTTTTGTATTTTTCAAAACCGATTACGCACCGGTTACCCTCCTAAACCGATACTTTCGGTTTTACCGGTTTCCGGTCCGGTCCTGTCCGGTTTTCAGGTTTTTTTTAAATTTAAATTTCACAATTTGTCATTAAAAATTTGTTTATAAAAAAAAAATTGATTTTAAAAAAATTGTTTTATACTTTTATTAATATATTAGACTATATAATAGTATTAATATTAGGCTATTGGTATAGTTATAAGTTATATATTAGTATTAGTTATAAACTTTTAGTGATTTAGTATTAACATTTTATGTAATAATTTATAAATTATAATAAGAAATTATTTCATATATGAATATATATGTTATATATAAAATTTCACATAAAAATTTATAATTATACATTATAAATAAAACTTATATATATTAATATTTAATATATATAAAATATTTTGTATAAAACTTATATATAAAAATCTTATTTTTTATTTTTTTAATCAACCGGTCCAGTCCAGTCCAAAAAATTCCGGAACCGGAACTGGACCGGAACCGGCCGGTTTTTACGTTTTAAAAACCGGTTCCGGACCGGACCGATTCAAAACCGGTAAAACCGGTCCGGTTCGGTCCGGTCCGGTCCGGTTTTTCGGTTTGAATTTACACCCCTAACTGTCACAACATTGCTTAAATGTGTTCCACCTTTGTGGAGATGATTTTACATACTTCACAGCTCCTCTAATTCTTACAATTGATTGATCATATTCTTTCAACCCATCCCGAACAATCAAGTTCAAGATATGAGCACAACATCTCATATGCAAGAACTCATGTTCCAAAATAGTATCCCTTCTATTCTTTGTCTTTCCTTTTGAGATTCGAAACTACCCCATTATTTGAACTTGCATTATCAAGTGTAATTGTAAATATTTTGGGCCTTCCCCATTCTAGCAAATACATTTCAATTTGTTTACCTAGTGTCTCACCCTTATGGTTTTCAACCTTGCAAAAATTGATAATTTTTTTGTGCATGTTCCAATCTTTATCAATAAAATGTGCAGTGAGACACATGTAGTTAAAATTTTACACGGATGTCCATGTATCCGTGGTTAGACAAATGCGCTGCCCCTTAAGAGCACTTTTCAGATTGTCTTTCTCTCTCAAATAAAGTTTATAAATATCTTTTGCAACCGTTACACGTGATGGAATCGCATTCCATCTAGGTTGCAAAACAAACATGAATTCTTAAATCCCTCCCCTTCCACATGTTTAAAAGAAATCTCATCAAGAACCAACATTTCTGCTAAAGCTTCTCTACACGCCTCAACACTAAAAGAAATAGGTACAAGCCCCCCACTGCTTGATCCAGACTGGAAACCTAATATAGATTGGTTTCTATCTACTTTCCTAAGTGAAGTGAAGACTTCTTACATGTTTTTTCCAAGTGCCCCCACATTGATTTTGTGCCATTTATATTAAGATCACAAGCATAAGTCATCCCACAAAGGTTACATGAAGCCCTAGGTTTCGACTTATCCTCAGTACGAATCTTTATAAATTAATCCCAAACTACTGATCTTTTCCTACCAATAGATGGCTTACTTACATTGGATTTGGGAGAAAGCGGATCATTAGTCGCCATTGATTCCACAGTCTTTTGACTCCTTTCCATTGTAGGTTGAATATTGTTATGTGTTTCTGTTTCATTTGAATGATCCATATGTGATTTTGTGGTAACAAAAATAAACATTAATTGTTGATCATATTTAGAAAAGCTTACTCGCAATGAATGATTTTAAAATCTGGAAAATGATTGTAAAATCTAAAAAATCCCATGGTTCCTTAGGTTTCTAACCATCCACTGATCTAGGCCATGGACATTAGACCAATTCAACGAGAAAGCCTAGGCCACAACCAACAACAACCCAATCGGCAATATAACAAACTGTCAAACATTAATAAATTTTGGATTAAAAAAAATACCCTAATATCACAAAATCCAATCAACCCAATCGGAACTGTCAAACACTAATAAATTTCGGATTAAAAAAATATCCTAATATCACAAAATCCAATCAACCCAATCGGAACTGTCAAATACTAATAAATTTCGGATTTAAAAAAAATACCCTAATATCACAAAATCCAATCAACCTAATCGGAACTGTCAAACACTAATCAATTTCGGATTAAAAAAAAAAAACCCTAACATCACAAAATCCTATCAACCCAATCGGCATTCAATATTCACAAAAATCCCAAATTCACAAAACCTAATCACAAAAACCCTAATATCACAAGATCCAATCACAAAAATCATAGTAGGCTACTGCTGGTAAGTAGTATGTAATTTCAAAAAAAAAAAAACTTACCATGGGCTAGGGGAAGAATCTGAGACGGGCTGAGAGACTTGAGAGAAGAGAGATTGAGAGCGACGAGAGAGTTGAGAGACGAGAGAGTGAGAGAGAAGTGAGTGAGAAGTGAGAGATGAGAGAGACGAAGAGAAAGTCGAAGACGAAGCGTCAAAGATTAAAGCGCCGCTGAGTTCACGAAGAAGACGTCGAAGAGTCTGGACTCTGAAGTCTGAAGAGATGAGTTTCAATTTTAGGTTTTCACTTTCAGTTTTTAGTACTCTTTTTACTTTTCAAATAGATTAAATCATTAAAACGGCACCGTTGGTTTTGGCTGGCAGCCTGGCCCTTTACTATTTAATTAAAATTTAATTATTTAATTGAATCTTTTCAATGTGTTTTTTTTTTAAATGATAATTAAAATTTTTATATATTTGTAATACATTTAATAGACTATAGACTATAGTGATTCACTGATTATAGTAATTTAATATAACTATTAACTATATATATTTGTAATACATTTAATATACTATAGTCAAATATTTTATATAATAGACTATATAATATATATATATATATGTAATACATTTAATATACCATAGTCTAATAGTATTAATATTAGCCTACTAGTATAGTTATATATTAGTATTAGTTATATATTAGTTATACTGATCGGAATAACTATTTGTAATACATTTAATATACTATTCTCAAATATATTATATATTAAACTATATAATATATATATTTGTAATACATTTAATATACTATAGTCTAATAGTATTAATATTAGTCTATTAGACTATTAGTATAGTTATATTATATATATTAGTATTAGTTATAGTGATTTAATATAACTATATTAGTATAACTATATTCTATATTATACTATTAGTATTAGACTATTAGTTAAATAGTTATAAACTTGTATATTAGTATAGCTATATAATATATTAGACTATATAATAGTATTAATATTAGCCTATTAGTATAGTTATATATTATTATTAGTTATAGATTATATATTAGTATTAGTTATAAACTTTTAGTATTAATTATAAGTAATTAAGTATAACTATAGTCTATAGTCTATATTAGACTATTAGTATTAGTTAAATCGTTATAGACTTATATATTATAATATTAGTATAGCTAAATAATATATCAATTTATCAGACTATATAATAGTATTAATATAAGACTATTGGTATAGTTATAAGTTATATATTAGTATTAGTTATAAATTATATATTTAATATTATTATTAGTTATAAACTTTTAGTAAAAACTTTTAGTATTAATTATAAGTATAACTATAGTTTATAGTCTATATTAGACTATTAGTATTATTTATAAACTTATATATTAGTATTAACATTTAATGTAATAATTTAGAAATTATAATATGAAATTATTTAATATATATGAATATATATATATGAAATTATAAATTAACATTTAATGTATAAATTTATAATTATACATTATATATAAAACTTATATATATTAATATTTAATATATATATATAATATTTTGTATAAAAATTATATATAATTTTTTTTTAATCAACCGGTTCGGTCTGGTCCAAAAAATTCCAGAACTGGAACCGGCCGATTTTTACATTTTAAAAACCGGTTCCAGACCGAACCGGTTCAAAACAGGTAAAACCGGTCCTGTCCGGACCGGTTTTTCGATTTAAAATTACACCCCTAATTGAGAGGATAGAAAGAAGAATTGTAGAAGGCCAAGCTCCACGACATGAAATGAACGGACAAAGGCATGATGCTTTTGTGGATGGGGTTGAAACAAGCGTGTCCGAATCTATGCATGATCCTATGCAAGAACCACCAAGAGTGGAGATGAGAAGAGGGGGACGCGTGGAGCAAGGTAATGTGGCGGTGGAAAGATGGATTCATGGTGGAAGCCACCATGGGAGCCCAAGCTTGAGGGGAAGACCACAAGATCTGAGGTACGAGGCACCTAGATATGAAGAGGGCCATGAGGCCGAATATGCTTATGAAGATGAAAGGCCTTGGGGCCATGAGAACCAAGGCGATAGAAGACCCAACTACTATGATCGAAATGGAGGCAATCATGGAAGGAGATATGATGATGAATTCCATGAGGAGAGAAGGGGAAACCGGGCTAATGATCGGAGACCCAAGAGACCCAAAGTGGACTTCCCTAAGTTCAATGAGAGAGATCCTTATAAATGGCTCGACAAGGTTGATCATTATTTCCATACCTATGAGGTGCCGAGAAGAGAGAGGGTATCAACGGCATGTTTCTACTTTGAGGGTAAAGCTAGCAAGTGGTGGAGATGGATTAGAGATCAATATGAGAAAGATGAGAAAAGATTGGGATGGACCGCATTTGAGAATGAATTTTTGCTTCAATTTGGCCCTTCGCCCACCATTAATCATCATGGGCAATTGACTAAATTAAAACAAGAGGGAAAGGTCCACCACTACATAGAAGAATTTCGGCAACTACAAACCCTTGTGAGAGGATGGTCCGAAGAAGCACTTGTTGGCACATTCATTGATGGTTTGAAGCCTTGGTTAGCCAAGGAAATCAAATTGAAGCAACCAACAAGAATTCAAGAAGTAATGAGGATGGCCGAAATCCTTGAAGAAAGTAGTACCATGGAGAAAAGATTTTCCAAGGATGTGGGGAGTAAAACCTCGAAAACTTTGCAAACCAAAGCACCTTGGAAAACTAAGGTGGAGATGGAGGTTTCTAAACCTAAGCCATATGAGGTTAAGAAACTCTCTAGAGAGGAAGTCCAAGAAAGAATCAAGAATGGATTGTGCTTCAAATGTGGAGATAAATGGAACAAGGAGCATTCTTGCAAATCGGAAAAGGCTTATGTGATGATTGAAGATGATGAAAATGAAGAGTCTTCAAAGGGTGAATCAGAACAAGAGGAAGCCGAACCTAGTGAGGATGAGGAAGATGCCGAGTTGTCACTTAATGCTATGTCCGGAGTTCAAAGGCCCACTTCTATGAGGGTCATGGCATGGATAGAGAAATTTGAAGTTACTTTATTGGTGGATAGTGGCTCAACCCACAATTTTATCAATTCCAACATTGTCACCAAGGTTGGATTGAAGCCAAGCACTATTGAACCATTTGAGGTTAAAGTGGCCAATGGAGACAAGCTAAGGTGTGAAGGCCTTGTGATAGAGGTCAAAATAAATGTCTAAGGAGTAAGAATCGTGGCGGATTTGCATGTTTTGTCCTAGTGGGACTTGATGTCGTCTTGGGAAATGCTTGGCTTAAAGGCATTGGCAAAGTGGTGAATGATTATGAGAAGATGACTATGGAGTTTCGGATTGGGTCTAAAAAGAAATTATGGACAGCTTTGACACCCAAGGAAGTGAAGTCTTGTGAGGCTATGATGTTTGAAAAATTGTGTAAAGGTGGAGTTAGTTGCTTTGCCATTATTCTAGCAAAACAAGAGGCACTATTTGAGGTTGAGAAGAATGAAGAGAGAAGCAAGAAGGATGACTTGTCCTTACTACCCGTGGAGGTCCAAGAGGTCTTGAGAGACCATAAGGGAGTTCTAGAGGTGCCAACTACTTTGCCACCTACTAGAGTTTTTGATCATACCATTGCCTTGGGAGATGAGAGCAAACCGGTGAATGTTCCTCCATACCGGTATGAAGAAATGTTGAAAGGAGGCTTGATAAGGCCTAGCAATAGTCTTTTTTCTTCACCGGTCTTGTTGGTGAGAAAGAAGGATGGCACTTAGAGGTTTTGCACCGATTATAGGGCTTTGAATAAAGCCACCATCAAGGATAGGTTTCCCATACCTACCGTTGATGAAATGTTAGATGAGTTGCATGGGGCTAGCATCTTTTCTAAGCTTGATTTGAGGGTTGGTTATCACCAAATCCGTATGAAAGAAAGAGATGTGCACAAGACGGCCTTTAGAACTCACAATGGCCATTATGAGTACCTTGTGATTCCGTTTGGATTGTGTAATGCTCCTTCAACATTCCAAGTCGTCATGAACACTATTTTCAAGCCTTTGTTGAGAAAGTTTGTATTGGTTTTCTTTGATGATATATTGGTATACTCTAAGAATGTGGAAGACCACAAGCTACATTTGAAGGTGGTGATGAAGATCTTTGAAGAACACCACTTTTTCATTAAAGCATCTAAATGTACTTTCATGGAAAAAGAGCTTGAATATTTGGGGCACTTCATTTCGGGTGAAGGAGTCAAGGTGGATCAAAAGACGATTGAGGCCATGGTTGATTGGCCATTGCCAAGTGATGTTTCGGCATTGAGGGGTTTCTTAGGGTTGACCGGCTACTATAGGCGGTTTGTGAAGAACTATGGGCTTATTGCTAAGCCACTTACTTCCTTGTTGAAGAATGACAATTTTGCATGGGCTCAAGAAGCAAGGGAGGCTTTTGATGAATTAAAAAGAGCAATGACCACAACTCCCGTATTAGCATTGCCGAACTTTGAGAAGACCTTTGAAGTATACACCGATGCTAGTGGTGAGGGAATATGGGGTTGTTTTGGTCCAAGAAAAAAGACCAATAGCTTTTATTTCCAGAGCACTAGGGCCTATGAAAAACGCTTGGAGTACTTATGCAAGGGAGATGCTTGCGGTTGTGCATGCCGTGAAGGTATGGAGACCATATTTGTTGGGAAGGAAGTTCACTATAGTCACGGATCAACAAGCCTTGAGACACTTGTTGCAACAAAAGATAGTAACTCCGGAACAACAAAAGTTTCTTATCAAGTTATTGGGCTTTGAGTATGATATTGTGTATCAACCGGGAAAAGAGAACAAGGTTGCGGATGCACTTAGCAGAAAAGAAGGAAGCTCATTATTGTGGCAAGTACATGGAGAGAATGAAGCTAGTTTAATGGCCTCGAGTGGGGCCGAATGGAAGATATGAGATAAGATAAGAGAGGCAACAAAGCTTGATGCAAGAGCAATAGAAATTGTGGAGCTTTTATAAGCTCAAAAGGATGGAGTCATCGGGTTTAAGATAAAAGATGGCCTCATTTACTACAAGGAGTATGTTTATGCACCTAATGTGCCTAACTTGAGAAAAGAGATTCTTGATCACTTTCATGATAGTAAGGAAGGTGGACATTCGGGGTGGTTGAGAACATACATACGTGTAAAACATTTTTTCTATTGGGAAGGCATAAAGAAGGCCGTCAAGAAGTTTGTAGCCGAGTGTGATGTATACCAAAAGTCCAAGTATGAGACAAGACCTCCATCCGGGTTGTTGCAACCATTACCTATTCCTAATTTGATTTGGGAAGACTTGAGCATGGACTTTGTTGAAGGGCTACCTATTAGTGGCGGGTTTGAGGTGATACTTGTTGTGGTTGATAGATTGAGCAAATATGGGCATGTCATTCCACTTACTCACCCATACACGGCCAAGAGTGTGACCAAGGCTTTCATTGATCATGTAGTGAAGTTTCATGGATTTCCAAAAAGCATTGTCACGGATCGTGATAGAGTATTCATGAGCTCCTTTTGGACTGAGTTGTTTGAGCTCCAAGGGAGCAAATTGAAGGCAAGTTCATCTTATCACCCACAAACCAATGGGCAAACGGAAGTGGTTAATAGAATACTTGAGCAATACTTGAGGTGTTTTTGCCATGAAGAACAAAAAAAGTGGGGGGAATATTTGTCTTGGGCCGAATATTGGTATAACACATCATTCCATGCTTACATACAACGAAGTCCATTTGAAGTGGTATATGGAAGAGCACCACCAATTTTGGTGAACTATGAGAGGTGCACGTTAAAGAATGATGAAGTTGAGAAAGAATTGATCACTAGAGATGAGATCCTAGTGAAGGTAAAAAAGGAGCTTGCTAAAGCTCAACAAAGAATGAAGAAGTACTATGATGAAGGTAGAAGAATGGTTGCATTTGAAGTGAGAGATTATGTGTATTTAAAATTGCTACCGTTTGGCCAAATGATTTTGAGAAAGAAACTTAACTTGAAGTTGGCCAAGAAATATTATGGACCTTTCAAGGTACTTAAGAGATTGGGTGAAGTGGCATATAGGTTGGAACTTCCTCCAACCTCCAAACTACATCTGGTCTTTCATGTAACCGTTCTCAAGAAGAGGATTGGTGACCCTAATCTTATTGTGGAAGAGCTACCCAAGTTTGATGATGAAGGGAGTATGCTCTTGCAACCAAAAGAGGCTCTTAATTATAGGGTTATTCCAAGAGGGAGAAAAAGGTAAAGTGTGTGGCAAGTTTTGATCAAGTGGAGTAAAGCTCCAAGAGAAGAGGCTACTTGGAAAGATTATGATGACATAAGGGTGAGATTACCTGAATTTATCCTTGAAGGCAAGGATATACTTGAAGAGAGGGGGATTGTTAGACCCCTACGTCGAGTTGCCTCTAGAGATGCCGCACATGCCCTAGTCATGGTAGGAACATACACCTTGGCTAGCCCATAACCATGCCTTGGCTCGTGGGAGGTCATGCACGGGGCGCCCAGCATGCGGGCTACCGAGGCTACCGAGGGCCTGCCCAGGCGCACAGCCAAGCACCGCACGCCCATGCGTGCGGCAATGCACTCAGCCATGCGTGCAACACAGCCATGCGTTTGGCATGGTGTGCAGCAGCGCGCTTCACGCCCACGCACATTCCAGTGCGCACGCTAATGGGCCGCGTGGCCCTGCACGTGCCCAAGTGCCGCATGGCCATGCGCACAGCCTTGTGCCGCACGACCAGCCAAGCCAGCCCAGCCAGCACGCGCGCACACGCCCAAGCCACCAACCTGCTGCACACCAGCACATGCCCACGCCCACCATCCTGCCGCACACCAGCGAGGTTAGTGAGGCATGCCATCTAGCGCACGGCTCCAGCCCGTGCCTTGTAGAGCAGGCCAGTGGCATGCCCACCAGGCATGCCATCCAACGCATGGCTCCAGCCCATGCCTTGCAGCCAGCGCCTAGGCCCCCAGCCTAGGCCATGCAGCGCACCACCATGGCTCACCATTAGCAAGCCATGTCGCACCACTTGACCATGGACCAGCCCGAGACCACCATGCACCAACCTAGCCCATCATGAGCCATGCATGCCACGGCTAGACTTGGTCCATGACCACTATCATGTCATTTACTTTATTTATTTTATTTTATTTATTTATTTAATTTCAAGGGACCTATTGGGGGTTTCCAAATTGTTTTGCTTATAAATAGAACCTTATGCATTTGCCTTGGAATCTTTTGGCAAAACTCTTAGTGAGGGAACTATTGTTTGAGAGATCATTTTCGGTACCATTGCACTTGGGCTTTTTGGGTGAAATTCATGAACCCCAAAGAGAGGTTTACACCTTGCAATTCATTAAATATGTGTAAACCATTTATCTTGTTTCTTTACAACTTGGTGAAATTCGTGAATCCAAGTTGTGATTATCAACATATAAGGTTTATTCAATTTTTGTGCAATTCTTGAATCAAGTATTGGATTGTTATTGTTTATGCTTTGTTCATTCAAGTTCATTAGTGTTTTGCACTTTGTTCTTGAGTGTTCATCTTTGTTCTTGAGGTTCTTCACATTTTTGCTCTTCCAAATCCTTTTTGCCTTAATTGTCGACCAACATAGGTGTTAGTTAACTTTGCATAAGTTGATTGCTCATCTTTTGTTGCCCTAGCTGAACACCACAATCTTGCCAAGTTAAGTCCAAATTCGGCAACCACTTGCCTTATTGGGACTTGTTTTAGCCGCCCACACCACTTACCATAATTAGTGTTCCTACATTTTAGGAACCCTAATTAACCATATCTCTACCATAGCCGGCCATATACACTTCCCATTTGAGTTCCAAGAATTTAGAAAACTTTCTTAAATTCACTCAACTACCCAACCCTAGCCGCCCCTACCAAAACCCTAGCCGTCCATCACCACTTTCCTAAGCCCTAAACCCAAGTCCCAAGTAGCGCCAACCCTAGTCCACACTAATGCCGTGCTCCCCTTACCATCATTCTAGCCATACATTTCCTTGACCAATTTCACCATTCCAAACATTCATTTTAGCCTAAACACTTAACCTCACCATCCCAAATTGGCCATTGTGACCATCATTGATCGAAGAGCAAGCAAGAGAGGAATAAGGTTTTAGTCATTTCAAGACTACCATTCGCGTGACGATCCTAGTGTTAAGGGACTTGACTGAGGTTTCTAACAGGCTCATGCGGTGAGTGGTTGCAAAACTATCACTTCTCTCTTAATGATTTACAGCCTAGAAGCCTTCTCGTACCGCACCTATCTCAAATGTTGGAAAACTACAAATCTATTTTTTTTGAACTTCGGAGAAAATAAAATAATTAAGTTAAATAAAGTGGATAGATAGAAGAAGAAAAGAGGAAGAGGATAAGGGAGAATTAGAAAGAGGAGGAGCCTCTCCCTCCTCTCCGACAAAAAAAAGCAGATAGTTTGGAGGAGAGAGAGAGAATCAAGCATCCTTTGCTTCTTTGAAATGATTTTGTTTGCAAAGCACTGGCTGACATATCTACTGCATTATTGCTACAACTTTACACTTGTATAAATCTAAGCTTCTGTACGTGTAATGAGAACCTAAAGAAAAATACAAAATTCTTAGAAAAAGGCAGTATGGACTATAGATCAGTACTTAAAGATTAATTGTTGTTTCTTTCTACCTCGAAAATCTTATCCATTCTATGAAAATAAAATACATAAGTGTCTCATTCTTTATCAATATATATCTTTGCAATTGTTTTTTTTTTGGGTGAGCCTCAATATTCCTCACTGATCTCTTTAATTTATTAAAAATTTGTTCAATTAGATACATCTAACTACACTGCACTAATCCAGCAAGAAAAGCTTCACAGGAAATGAACAATGGTAGATATAGACTTTCCAAATAAGGTAGGGGTCTATAATTCTATATTGTAAATAAACAGACTCCATTGTAAATAAGGTTAATTGGGGTCTATATTGTAATATTGTGAAGTCCACAAATTTTGTTTCTTTGTAGGAAAATACGATCATACAAGTTTCTGAGCATGTTACGTATTGCACAACAAAAACTGCATATTGTCCGCTTTATAACATGTATCTGAGTTCTGAATCTGATAATATATTTTTTTTATAAGTTATTTTTTTACAAGTCTTTTTTTTTTTTTTTATAAGTAACTGAGAATTTTATTTAACTCAAAAGACATAGCTTAGACAGGATCGGGACGTATACAAAAGAAACACCTAGACACAAATAGAAAAAGATCACTTACTTCGAAATCTCTAAGTAACTGATTTAATTGATGATGATATACAAGATGATATATAAGAGAAAAGATCTATCTAGATCACAATAATAAAACAAATAAATCATAAAAATTTAGGCCATTAAAACTTATAACAATGCCCATAGAAATAAGGTTCTAGAAAAGAAGGCTCCAAGTTCCTCGATTGTCCGCTCCTTATCTCCTTTATCTGTTCTATTGTCCGCTTCTTATCTTCAAATGTGCCTTCTGCCATTTATGAAGCCCAACACGACAATATAAGATAATCAATCTGTCGTCCATTATAATCCAATCAAAACCTCGGAGATAGATGGGCTTTCAATGGATGTTTCATCACTGTAGTGAACTCTTCTTTCTCTGACAAATCAACCTTGTCTCCATCCACAGCTTTCCACTCAAATTTCCATACCAAATTGGCCACAAAATACTCCAAATGAAGCATTGCCAAACCAAACGCAGGACAAATCCTCCTCCCTGCCCCAAACGGCATCATCTTAATCTCTCTACTTCCCGTTATATCAAACAGTACATCCCCCACTCCGCCATCATTGCCGCTCAAGAATCTCTCCGGCTTGAACGCCATGGGATCCTCCCAAACCTTGGGGTCCCAACCCATCTCAGCAACCATGAAATTCAAATTGGCATTCTTGGGCACCAAGTAGCCCTCCAAAACTACATCCTCTGTCACCGCATGCGGCAACACAGCATGCGCAGGTGGGTGCCGCCTTAAACCTTCCAAAACCACGGCCTTCAAATACGACATCTTATGCAAATCCTCCTCCTTCACCTTCTTGATCTCACCATCATGGACACCAACAACACCTTTAATCTCTGTGTAAAGCCTCTCTTGGACATGCGGATATTTCACCATATTTGCCATAATCCACTGCAACGCCGTGGACGTAGTATCTGTGCCCGCGTTGAGAAATTCCGAGCACAAGGTGACTATTTCGCCCATGCCAAGCTTTCTTTTTTCCTCCGGCAACTCCAAATCCAGCAACGTTTCCACGTACGATACAACGAACTCGTCATCATCTTTGTCTTCCAAGAGGACGTCGGCCTGAACTTTTGCCCTGCTTAGTCTTTCTTGCTTCACTCTCTTCCTCACTTCTATCAAAGGCATTAGTATGGCCTCCTGATCTCTACGAAGGTTGAACAACTGGTCCCAACGCTTACGGAACAATATCATTCCAATCCTTGGAAAGATATTGAGTTGTCTATAGCTGTCCAATCCCAAAAGCACGCGACGCTGGACAACTTCGATTTCTTTAATCTGGGTCTCGCTGAGCTTGTCCCCGAAACACATCAGAACCAACAGGCAAAACATGGCGTATTGAAAATGGTCGACCACGAAGACATGGTCCACCTTACCGGAATATTCATTGACAGAGTAAGGCATAAGGCGGTCGAGGAGGATCTCCAAGACCCACGAGCGTGCACGAGTGTATGACTTGACGCGCGTAGGTTGGAGGATCTCGGAGGTAAGATTGCGGCGGAGGAGGCGCCATGACTGGCCATAGAAGGCGGAGTTGATGCTGCGCTGGTTGCTGGAGAAGATCTTGGTGGTGGGGAAAGCAGGGGGGCGGTCAGCGAAGACTGCGCCTTTCTGAACGAGGGCTTGGTGGGCGATCGAACGGTCGGCGACAAAGATGTTGGGTCGGAAGCCGATGCGGAGTGTGACTATGGGGCCATACTGGGCGTGGAGGTTGCGGAGGACGGGCTCGAGGTCAGAAAAGGACTTGCGGAGCCATAACAAGTTGCCAAAGACAGGGATGGTGAGGGGTCCTGGAGGAAGCTTCTGCTGCCCGTTTTCAGAGATTTTCTTGAAGATTAGATGGCAGAGGAGAGCCGAAAAGAAGGAGACGAGGATGACGATGAACCAGGTCTCCATTTTTAGGTCAAATATGCGGTGGATTGAATGGAATGTAAAGGTGAGCACTGAGCATATATAAAGGTCTTCTGTACGTGTCATGCGAACATAGAGAAAAATACAAATTTCTTGGAAAAAGGCAGTGTACATCAGTACTTAATTTAATACATCCAAGTTTCCAACTATAGTATACGTACTTGTCCATCAAGAAAAGCTTCACAGGACAAATAAACGGCTAAATAGACCATTATTTTAAAAGAACATGCAATGGTAGATATTTTAAATAGAATAGATAGACTCCATTTTAAATAAGGTTGGTGGGATCTATATTGTCCACGAATATATGGTCACACACCCGGCCTTGTCTTATACCCTACTTTAGTTTAGGTCCATGTGTTTTTTTTTTTTTTTAGAAATAACATATTGTGTTCTAGTTCTCTAGAAATAAGTCCCTCTGTCAACTTTTCCATCAATCAATATTAACAAAAAACACATAGTCCAATCAAAAACTGACATATAACATCTATAATTAAAAAAAAAACATCAAAGTTTTTAAACAAAAACTAATTTTAATAATAAAAAATATTTTTTATTATTGAGAAAAAAGAAGAAGACGCCATTGGTGGTGGTCGATTTTTGGCCACCAAGTGGGTGGCCCCATTCGAGCCACCCTGTGGCTACGGAGGTGGTGCCCCAGCCTACAGATGCAGTCGGATGCATACTAAGTTAATATTGTAGTACAACTAATTGTGAAAGAAACTGGAATAAATTTGAGTTGATTCATTCTAATAAAAGAAATAGACTATAGCTTAAACGCTTAAATAATTTAGTCTTTGTTGAGTATAACTTGAAGGGAGTAAATATTTTTTTTTATTAAAAATGTTGCTGATATTTTAAATAATGAGAAGTGTTTAGCATTTTCACTTGGGTATGAGTTTTATTTTGGTAGGAACATCAAAAAGGTTAAAAAATATTCTGGATCCCAAAAACATTGAAACCATTGGCTTGATTGAAAAAGGAATAGGTGAAAGATCTAAGCTTCTTGATGGAAATATTGAAGAACTATATCTCGTTGAATTTCTTGATGGATCTGAGCTTCTCCTTACTTTTTTATTTTATCAAAAGATATTTCTTTCTAGATTATTGGAGTCTCAATTTGTTTTGGGTACTATTAAGCCTTATCACTTGTCGGCTTCTTCTTTGGGGATTTCACACCTCCTTTATGCAGATGATTTGTTGCTTTTTCTGAGAGGAGATACTCGTTCCATGCAAGGGCTTTTGAAAACTTAAAAATTATATGAAGCTCTGTTTCCGGTCAAAGGATGAATGTAGAAAAATCTAGTTTGTTTTGTTATAACAAAATAAACTATACGAGGAAGCATATGTTATTACATCTTTCAAGTTTTATTGAGGGTAAGTTCCCTTGTACTTACCTTAGGGTAAGTTCCCTTGTACTTACCTTAGGGTTTTGTTACATACTGGCATGCTAACTGTCTCTATGTTGAAGCTGCTTGTTGAGAAAATCTGAAAGAAAGTGGCAGGATGGAAAATAAATCTTCTGTCTTCTGGTGGAAGATTGGTATTATTAAAGCATATCCTTAATAGTGTGCTGATTCATATTCTCTCTATGCTGAAAATTCCGCAGATGGTGTTTAGAGACATTCAAAGGATTTTGTTAGAATTTTTATGGGGGTCCAAGGATGGGAGGAAAAAAAGAGCTTGGGTTTCTTGGAGGAAAGTTTGCAGATCAACTCTTGAAGGTGGCTTGGGGGTGAGGTATCTTAAGGAAGTGTAGGATTCTCTCTTGCTAAAGTTTGCTTGGAAGCTGGCAGGGAATGATTCTCTTTGGGCAAATTTCTTTAAAAGCCAATATTTGTTGAACATGTCTCCTTTAGAAGTCTTTCGGTCTCCTCGTGGATCCTCTTTTCGGAGGAGTGTGATTGATAGAGTACCGTTGCTTTTTAAACATGGCTTATGGAAAATTAGGGAAGGTAAAGTAAATTTTTGGATTGAACCTTGGCTCCCATCTGGTGTGCTTATTGATAGAATTCAAGTGATTGATCCATTGCTTCAGATTTGTGATTTGCTTTCTCCAGGTGGTTGGAATGTTCCTCGCCTGACAACCTTGGTTGGGGAAGAGTTACGTAATGAGATTTTACAAGCAAATGTGTAGCTAAAACAAGGTCCTGACATTTTCATTTGGGCTCCTTTGTCTGATGGTCAGTTTTCGACTAAGGGAGCATGACATATTTAAGATTTATCTCAACACAGCCTTATTGGGCAAAATGGACTTGGTTTAGAGGTCTTCCTAGCAAAGTTTCTTATATTGTTTGGAAATTTTGGAATCATGCGCTGCCTATTAATGAGAATATTAATAAACTTGGTATTTCTCTAGCATCTAGACATTATTGTTGTATGGATAAATATGCTATTGAAACTGAAGAACACTTATTTGGTATTGGTTTTCTGGTTGAAAAAATTTGGGAATTTTTCTCTAAGAGGTTAGAGTTAAGATATAGAAGTGAGAAAATTATTTTTGATCATGCTTCACTTTGACGGTCGAAAGCCAAAAGTTCTTCTCAATTGAGGATAGTATGTGGAATTATCCCGAGCCTGATTACTTGGGGTCTTTGGTTGTTTCGATGTAAGATTTCTATGGAGAATTGGAAGGTCTCTTGGGAGCATATTGTGTCGTTTATTTTACTTCAGATTAAGAATGTTTTCTTGGTGTCGATGAAATTCAGGTCCTGTTCCTCTTGGGACCACGACATGCTGCAAAGTATTAGATGCCCTATTATTACGCCAAAGTATATTAAAGCTAGAGCTTTTGCTTGGCAATTCCCAGACCGTGGGTATTGAAAGTTAAATGTAGATGGTTGTTTGTTGGGGAGTCCTGGACTGTCTTTGGGGGGGGGGGGGGATTCGAGACCATAGAGGTGATTTATTTGCAAGTTTTTCTCATCACTATCAGTGTCTAACTAATGTTGTTGCTGAATTCTGGACTTTAAGGGATGGTCTCAGACTATGGAAGGATTTGGGGCTGTCAGGGATTATGGTTGAGATAGACTCTCTGATGGTAGTTTCATGGATTCAACGTGGGGAATATTCTTTTTGGTATTTATGAAATTTTTGGGAAGAAGTTCTTTATCTTTTTTGAAATGTTAATGCGCGCATTTGCCATATTTTTCGAGAATGCAACATGGTGGCTAATTATTTTGCCTAAGAATGAGCCCATAATTTGTGTATGGATATTCGGGCTCATAGCTCTCTTCCGTGTAGACTTAAAGGTTTGTTGTGCCTTGATAGATGTTCTTTACCTTATGTGCGCTTGAGGTAAGGATAGTAGTTTAGACTTTTCTTGAGTTGTAGAGGCTCGCATCTAAGTATTGTCCTTTAGCGTAGTCGGCTGGTCAATTTTATTTGACTTTTTCAGTTTGTTTTCTAATATCTTTATTTGATTATAAGGTTGTCTTTTGTAACCACGGTATTCCTCCGCTACAAGTGAGGATTTTTTTAATAAAATTAAGAGGGGGTCACTCTTAGACATATGACTTTGTCTCTTCTTAAGAAAAAAAAAAATATTTCGTTGAATTTAGAGGATGGTGTTACTCTTTTTGATAATAGTGGTGGTGATGAAGATTATAATGTCTTGATTAATATTTTTGAATTTGATCATTATTTCTTTCTGGATGATAAGTAATAGATGTTATGTCGTATCTTTAATATAGTTTTCAATTACGTATCAGCTTTTCAGACTTAGATTGAGGAGTATCATGGAAGAATTTAATTCCTTCATCTGTTCTTAGTTGTTTGTTTTATCTTGACTAATCATTTCTTTTGCAAGACGTGTTACAACTTTACTAGGATAGTTTTGTGTGCTGTTTTTCAAACTTTACAAGAATGATCTTTCACGCAGGATCTACGTTCAAATCATGTCTCCTACACAAGTTGTGTGTAGGAGACATGAGCATTATGTGATTGATATTCATAAGCATCATGTCTCAGATTTTGAACATGCCTATGTTTTTCTCGTCTCACATCAAATGGTACCGAATTAAAGATGATTTTGGTGGTTAAGGAATCTAGCTTATGATGGGAAGAGGAAAACTTTAATTATTTGTAAGGTCTAACACGCAGAATATCTTATTAAATGTGCGAAGAGTTAGAATATCTGATAACATATGAAATCATCAATTTTCCTAAAAATTTAATACAGCTAGGGAAAATATCCCCAGCTTTGAGAATTCTAGGATTGAACAAAACAGTAGAATACGATTATTTGTTAATTGATATACAAATATTGTATTGTATGGAAGTATTATTGTACACTAGAAGAAAAAGAAAAGGAGAAAATTGTAAGGGAAGAAATGATAAACCAAAGATGCGTCCCTCTTTTTGAAATTGCCTGTGTCAAAAGTTACTCCTTTTTAGTCCTGGATTTGAATTTCAGGTCATCAGGTACATAGGATAACCAATAAATTGGCAAAACCGTGCACATTGCCTGTATTAGGAGGGCAAGAGGAAACCCAGAAAACTGATCTCCTGTAACCCCAACATATGATGCAAGTGCAACGCCAAGGAATCCACTCACTATGAATGCGAGGGCTATAGCAGACATGACAAATGCCATTAGGGATCCTTCACATCCTGGAGGACAGAACCGCGCCATCAGAACACTGAACGGCAGAATCTTGAAAAAGAAGAGAACCTCCAATAAGCCTGAGAAAATCACAACATAGACAGCATCCGGCACACCCATCATTTTGTAGAACCCCTTCACAAACAACACGTCTGATATCATAAATACAGCCATCAATGCCTGAATAGCTGAAATCAGTTTCCTTGGTGGGACTGTCTTCAAGTGACGATTATAGATAAAGCTCCATAGAAGCATAGCTGCCTGACCAAACACCTTAGAGAGACCCAATACTGATGAATCAATCTTCAAATATTGCGTCTGGTAAAAGAACATGGTGCCAGTTAGTGCTGGAATTATGGCATAAGATGCTGCAAACCATGTTATTGAGTAAGCAATCTCAGGTTTTCTTAATGCGGCTGAGAGCTGTGAAAGTTGTTTTCTAATCCCAGCATTGACTTTGCTCTTGGGAAGGTTAAGAGAGCTTTCGAGAACAGTAACGGTGATGAAAAACTGGAGAGCAAGGAGCAGGCAAAAAAACAGGAACATAGTTTGGGGAGAGAACCGATCAATCACAATACCACCTAGGAGGTTTCCAAGGACTCCACCAGCAGAGGAAGCCATCCAAACATATGATTGGAGCTCTCCTGAGGAAGACGGTTGAGAAATTTTAGAAGAGGAAGTTGGTTGTTTTCCTACCTCTGCAACAATGGCGTCATTCGCAACTTCCGCTATTGAAGCGCCAAGGTTACTGAGGAGGAGATATACAGTAATGGTGAAGATTGAGATGCTTGACGGGGAGATTATTGCTATAGCTAGCCATGACAGTGCTTGTAATAAAGCTGCACCAATGAATTTGTGAGATTAATTAGAGAAAAATAAAATTATATTATATTGCATGGGTAAGACAAAATTATAAATACTAGAAGCAGAACAAAAAAATATAAGGGGACTTCATCTAGAAGTCTTGAAGTCATTAGTTCAGAATTATAAGTAATCACGGTATAAATCAAACCTTTCTTCTACAGGCACAAGAAAAAGGGCACAAAATTTTAAGTTTAGATAATCACTTTCCAAGGTATCAAGCTTTTTCTCTTGCAAAAACTCTTTCTCCCAATATCTAATTTCAAGCAGTAAATAAAATTCATGAAGATGCAAAGCAGCTCCAAACTCACCAAGTTCGGCTCCAAGCTGAGCAGAATCGTATTTTCTCAAAGCTCAAGTCCAAACTAGCTTTGAGTGGGTCAGAATTTAACTGAATGAGATCTCTCTAGAATAACCGAGTTCTCATCTTTCCTTTAAAAAGAAAGATTTCCAGCCACTCAATTCCAAAATAACTTCTGAGTCTCACTCTAGTCAGCCAGTACTTCTGAAACCTAGAGACGTAGTGATATTGAACATAAATTTTGAGCAAATAGCACAGGATAAACTATCTTGAAGAGACTTGGTGGGAAGATCTGAATAATGCACAGATGTTTATGCTGATCATGATGGAAAGAAGTAACAGAGTTGCTCATCTGAATGTGATTACCGTGAAAATTATTTAATATAAACATCATGAACATTGCAACCTTTGTAACTTTGTATCAGCTCCTTCAATACCTAAGTGTCTTAAAAGTTCCCAGTCAAAACACCACCATGGAGTGGTTTGGGCAACTTTTGCTTTCAAATCTTTGTGAACAAAAAATTACTTATCTTAATAACTAAGGAAAAAATAAAAAAGTCAAAGTGAAAGGTGTAAAAAACTGTGGCTTCAGCTCCCGATGAGAATACTAGCCATAATCATCGATAAATATGTTTAAGCTCAGTGGTCAGCCTTGCTCCACTTAAACAACCTTCAGTAAATATACAGGTAAGAACATATAGAACATTTTGCTTGGAAATTATTAAGAAAATACATGCTTCTAAAACCTTCGATTTTACCAAGTTCACGAACTCCTACAAATAACCCCGCATCTTACTTGTCAACATAATGGATTAACCAAAATAATAGATATTCTTGGATGTGCTTAATAAGGGTAAAAGGTGCAAAAATAAGACATTGATTAGAATAATTAATATATGATAACGGACTTTAGGGGAGAAAAATGAAGTTAGAGGCGTAGTAAACAATATACATAAATGCTTGAAATTTACCTGCTAAAAAAGGAATGAAAAAGAAGAATTTGCTTTCTACAAAGAAAGAAAAAGGGTTTCAGGAATGGAATCTCCGCTACTTTCGCTTTAGCTCAGAGCAGAATATACAAACTTTATAGTGGGGCTCTTGTCAATAAATATCAACTTGATAAAAAACAAAAATATTCCCAAAAATGAAATTGGCATGAAAATTAAACTTCAGAGACTATCAATATTCACTTTTGAATCAAAATATTAACATTACTTCCATTTTCTTAAAAAAAGCCTTTAGCTTTGGGTGTCAGAACCAATTTTTCATAGTCATATCAGACGATTCAGATTACAAAAGAAACTGAATTCTCAACATTTCCAAATAAAAACAGAAGTCGTTATGTACTCTCATGATTCATCGACCAAGATTTAGCAATCAGTACAATCCACAGAGAAAGAGAGAGAGAGGCATTACCTAAAGTAAGGCAAAGAAAGGCAAAGGCGGCGAGTTCACTTACCTCCGACGGCGATGTAGGGAATGCGATGCTGGCCATTGATGTAGACAGCGTCAGAAACTATGCCGTAGAGAGGCTTGGCGACCATGGGGAAGTTGGAGGAGTTGAGGAGGAGCTGGAGCGCGGAGGAGTCGACATTGAGGCCGTCCTTGAGAAAGAAGTTCAAAGCCATCAATGGGAAGCACCTGAAGCCCTGAACCCAGAACCCGAGCCCCAGAAGCTTTCGGATCGGGTTCGGATCCCCACCCTCTGAAGACGACACCATTTTCCGTCAAAGAGTCCAATTCGTTTCTATCTGAGAGTAGAGAGAGAGAGTCTCTGTATTTTCTGTTCTTTTTTTTCTTTTCGTTTTCTCAAATGTAGTGATAATCATAATAATATCAGGTGGCAAGGGAATGTGTGTCGGCGGTGTCATCGAATGACACGTGCCCGTGATGACGTGGCTTACTTTTCATGCCGGCGGTGTTATCGAATGACACGTGTCCGTGATGACGTGGCTTACTTTTTGTTTTTAATTAACGTGGCTTCTATTTATTTATTTAGTTCAATTAAAAATTCATCTCAATTAATCTAATTTCGTTATTATAATTTTTTTAATTTTTTACATAATATAATAAATAATTTAATTTTTTCAAATCTAAAAATAATAATAATATTAAAAAATAATATTTTAATAATATTTTATTCATATCTCTACTCATCACTAAATTTAAACAGAGCCTAATAAAAAATTTTATATAAAATCACTTTTACATATTTTTTACATATTCTATTAATATAATTAACTATGTTATTTTTTTAATATAAAATAATTATTTTAACCAATCATATTAATAAAATGTATAAAAATAACTTATATGTAACACAACTCGAAACTTTTATATTAAAAATGATCTTCTAGTATTAATTTTTTGTTTTCCTTCTTCAATGATATTATCTAGGCTTTTTGGATTTGGGGGGAGGGGGGAATCATTCAATGATACCAAACCCACATATGAATGTTTTTTTAAAATTTTAAAATTTTTTTAAATTTTTTTTTGAGTTTATTCTTTTTAAATTAATTCAAATTTTTTATTTATTATTGATATATTAAATATTTGATAAAAAAATAATAAAAATTAAAAAAAATATAATGTATAGAAATTATGTGAATGGTATAAAATTGTGTAGATTTTTTATAATCTTAATGCTATATCGCAGATCCCAACCCTGAGGCAGAACCCTTTACACGACACGACACGTTTCTTTTTCTTTTTGTTCTCCCTTCCATGTGAAGCAAACAAAGAACTTCAAGAAAAGGGGGACAGATGGTTGATTCCAATTGGCTCACCTGTACATTAGCTGACACCACGCTTTCCACAGAGTACCCAAGTGATTAAGTTACGTTTGGGTTTGGATAACGAGGTCATCTCAAATATCCCGTGAATGGTAGTAATGAAAAATAATAATAAAATAATAATAAACACTATCCAAACTAACCCTATATCTCACAATTACTTATTGGCATTTGGCAATAGAAAAAGCCTGTTAAGTACAGGATTCTAATTTCTTCCCTCTCTTTACGGCAAAATTGTCAAGAGAATCATCAAAGATCACATGGGTAAAAAACAATAAGACGAATACCAAAACCTGTATACTCATCATCTAATAAGTTAAGGTCTTTCACATTCAAGGAAATATACTTGGGAGGTAACTGGATGCATTGCAGTGGACCTAAAACCTGTCAAAGCAAGTACTTCTCAACAACAGTCCGCCCAAACTTTTCTTGAACATCCTTTGGAGTTTCAACCTGAAAAAGTTCACAGATATGAATAGTTTAGCATGAAACTTCAGGGAAAAAATCAATTCAAGAGCATCCATAATATTGTAAAGATGGGCTGAACTACTCACCGCATTGAGAGCTTTGAAGAGAGCCTTCACAGTGTTGTGAGGATTTCTTGAGCCAATGACCTATCAAGAGTCATCGTGGTCAGAACAAATACCAAGATTGCGGGAAACATCCTTCTAACATGGATTTGGTTTAGTAGTTAATTACCTTAGACTTGATATTTTTAAAACCAGCTAAATGCAATATTGTTTGGACAGTTTTCCCTGCTTTCATACCTGTCCTAGTGGGTGCAGGCCAGAGATACACCTAAAACAATATGCAGGAATCAAAGAAGCTGTAATTGCGCAAAGAATCCAAGAACCGAGGGGAAGGAAAAGAAATTCATTCCAAATACATAAATGCATGGAAAGCAGGTGAATACCTTTGTCTTTTTATAGGATGTTTGTATTGCATGTGCAATTGTATGCTCCTCATGCCGTTCCACATAGTGGAGATTCTGAAAGCATTTCTCATATGCCTGGTAACATCATTTTAATAACGTAAGGGACCTACAACCCATATTGCCTCGTGGGATTGAAATTAAAAATCTTCATATACTTTAAGGTTCTAACAGTCAACTCCGATTTTGCATATGAGAAGAAAATTTAAAACTTTTCGAAAACAAATATTCTCACAGGATTGATTAGTTGCTTTGCCTTCTTAAATAACTAACTGCACTTCATACAGAAAGAGGGCAGTCAAGACAGAATGCTGATGAAGTGGACTTAGTAGGAATAGAAACAAAGAATGCAAATGGCAACTTAAGAAATATATTATAAACTAATGCATCTCCCAATAATTTCAAGTCTTGCAGGAAGAACCGAGGACGTGAAAGAACATAGCTGAAATGGTAAAACTGTGGGAGCTGCATGCAATACAAGTGAACCAAAAGAGAGCCTTTTTCTTTTTTGATAAGTCGCAAATATTAATTAATAAGCACAAAAAGCACAACCCAAGTACACTGGAAGTATACAAGAGAAACACTTAACCGCCCGGACATTGCACTGATTGAACTTGGGGTGAATAAAACCAACATAAACGATACCATAGTTACAAAAGCCTGGACCTGGTAATTTTTTCAGATCAGCCTATACATATATGATCCACTGAAAACTTTTTTTCTTTTTTTTTTTTTTTGACAAGGAAACTTTTATTAACAAGCTAAAGGTGATTAGCCAAGTACAAAAAGGGTATTCGAGAAAAGATGGCACATATTCATTGGAAAAGAGAATTAAAACAGAAAACCTTAAGATCCAACATCGACTTCTCAGTGTCTTTGAAACTGTGGTTGTTCTTTTCTCTTCAAATATACCACATTAAACAAGGTGGAATCATTTTCCACAAATATCTCGAATGAGGTACATGGCACATAGAGGGTGGGTTTGTGGAAATACATTAGGAGACACTGAGAGATTTCTGAAGACATGAACATATTGTGGTGGGTGATGGCTCTCATGTCAGATTTTGGTATGACAAATGGTGGGGGTGAATGTAGCCTCCAAGACACATTCCTTGCCATTTTTGGGATCACACTAGAAAAAGGATGCAACGATAGCTGATCTCTTGGTCTTTTCTAGTGGTTCCCCTCAATGGAATGTAGAATCATTAGGGCAGCCCAAGACTGGGAGATGGAGACTATCACAAAGTTCTGTGAGACATTGTATTTTATAAGCATGATAGAGGGTACCATAGATAAGATGAGTTAGAGCCCCTCCAAGAAAGGTAAATTCACAATCAGATTGTTTTACCAAGATCTGATGAGCCCTGGAATGGCCATTTTCCCATGGAAGAGCATATGGCAGACGAACGCTCCCTCAAAAGCAGTTTTTTTCAAATGGACAACATCTCTGGACAAGATCCTCACCACAGATAATTTATGGAAACATTGTGTAATGGTGTTGAACTGATGTTGTATGTATAAGAATAATGGTGAATCAGTAGATCATTTGTTTTTACACTATGAGGTGGCCAGGACCATATGAGATGATTTTTTTGTGAGAATTGGATTGTTATGGGTCATGCCTCTTAGACTAGTGGATTTCCTTGCAAGTTGGAGAGGCCTTTGAGGCAACTCACAAGTGGCAGCGATCTGGAGAATGGTTCTTATATTGTATGTGTTGGTGCATTTGGCGGGAAAGAAAGGATAGAAGCTTCGAAGATCGTGAAAGAACAATGGGTGAGCTTAAAGTTTTCTTTTTTAAAACTAGCTATTGTTTGTAACGGGCTAAATGTCCATGAATTTCTACTTTCGATTGTAAACTCTAATTAGGTTATTCTCATGTATACTCACTATGTACTTGGGCTTTGCCTATGAATAAAACTTCTTGATTACCTATAAAAAAATTATTTTCCACAAATATTGGTCTGCTAACTATTAAACTTACCTTTTCAACAAGCAAATAAATCCACCACCTGACAAGGCATTATCCACGCTAGCCCAAAGATGCCAACAATCGAACTTTATAGAGAACTTGCTATCGTACAATAAAGTGACAAATGCTCTACAGTCTCATCACTAAACTATGAAATGTAGCAAGAGCTTTGTGAATAGTTTTGATATTAACCTTACATCTCAAACACCTGTTATATTTAATAAATGATGTAAGCATATGATCTAGAACCTGATGCCTTTTATCCAAAGTGTCCACGAGGATATCCTTCCCACTCAAACAACACAGCCATCCTGGCTCACTATACTGAGAGGTAAGCTCAATCTCTCAAATTCTCTTACTTTTTCACAAGTTTTGTTTCTCTGCTATATGTTTGGACTAAGCATCTATGGTCCACATTAAAAGAGCATGAGCAGAAGGGCGAGGAATATGAAGAGAATAGCGATTAGGGCTCACCAGGTGCAAATTCCATGGGATGGTTGAGGGTATCAACCATGCCTTGGACTTTATCGAGCAAGCACATCAGATTAGGCACTTCTGGCTTCAATGCCAACAACTACGCTTTTGATGTATGAAAATTTGAATTAGTGAGAGTGGTGAGGCTTAGATTTTAAGGCTTAAATAATAAGATTTTAAGGCTTAAATAATAAAACTTTGGACATTGTTTGGTGCCTCCATTTGAGGATCTGTAATCCCAGAATTGCAATGAGATTAGGGGTGAAATATTTTCGCTCCAGACATGACCGGAAATCCCAGAATTGCAATGAGATTAGGGGTGAAATATTTTTGCTCCAGACATGACCGGAAATCATGTTGGTTGGTCTCTGTCCATAGTGTATGAACAAATCAATTTTCAGTCCGGTCACCAGGTGTGGTTTTTTTGGACTGGACCGAAAATTTTCATCTAATCTATCACCATTGATCATATAAAATGTAAAATAATATATGCTATCAATTAACTAATATATCATATGATAATATATGTTATTATACTCTACTATTTCACCAAATTAAAGTAATTAGGTAATTTTTTTTAAGATACCTAAGTTGCAAGTAGGTATGAATAATCTATGGATAATGAAATTATTTAATATTCATTAACCATATATAAAATGTTAGAATTTTAATATAGGCCATTATGAATACTAAAGTACTAAGTAACTATTAACATCATAAATATAGTTATAATTAATTATTTTTTTAATGAGTTAGTTGCAAAATCCACATTAAAGACCTCACTTAAATTTAAATTTTACTAATTTAATTAATTTTTTGTATTAATTTATTTGCCAAAAAAAGAAAAGAGAAAAAAATATGTCCATGGACCAAATCAGACCGATTGGATGGACCAGTCATCGTCTGGTCCAGTCTATAGGGATAATCAATCCAGTCCGGCAAAAAGGGTAGACCGAAATTTTTCGTCTGTGGCTGGCTTCCTTGGACTGGACTCATTACACCCCTAAATGAGATAGACAAGGATGGGTAGGGGGAAGGAGAGCTTCTGTTGTCCTTTTCTGTACAAATAATAACCAATTTAGACAGAAAGTGCTATGGGATCAGCCACATGGGATAAGACCGAGCACATCATTTGTTATGTGTTAACACCATTCGCAAAATTTACAGAATTTTGATGAGATTGAAACAGTTTATAAAGTTCAGGCTTAATGATGCTAATTTTTAAGTTCAAGGACCAAACAGAAAATGATCCTAAAGTTAGACGGTCATGATTTTAGTTTGCCCAAACTTCATTCAAATCAGTTTCCAATTACTTTTGATAGGCTGAAAATATTAAGGAGATACGGGATGAGTTATCAACAACTCAGTAGGCAGAGAATATATAAAAGTTAGAATTTGAATGCAAATCTAACTAGAATTAAACATCCTCACACTTGAATGTATAATTTGCTAAAAACTCCATATGCACAACTGTTTTTTAAGTCAAATTATCCTTATGCTCACATATATCATATTTCTCATGCCTACGATACGAGGTCCTGAGCATGTTACGAATTGCACAACAAAAACTGCATATTGTCTGCATTATAACCTGTATCTGAGTTCTGAATCTGATAATATATTTTTTTATAAGTAATTTTTTTATGTCATATTTTATAAGTAACTGAGAATTTTATTGAACTCAAAAGACATAGCTTAGATAGGACGTATACAAAAGAAACACCTAGCCGGAAATAGAAAAAGATCACCTACTTCGAAATAAAAAGAGATTGAATCTAATAATAAAAAGGTAATCAAATTATGCAACTTGAAACAAAAACAAGTTATGAAACAGCAGATACAAACAGAATCCAAAAGAATTCATTAAAAAAGTATAGCACCAAAATAGATACCTTTTGAAGAGCAACAGGAATTGCCGGGCCTTTGGCTTTAGCAAAGCCAACAACACCATGATAGTTTCCACAAGCTAAAATAGCAGTGTATTTGACCACTTGTCCACCCTAGAACATTTTAGATTAAGATATAAACAATGATAACAGAAACATTATTGTCAATAAAGTGAAATTGAAGGGGTCTTCAATACCTTTGTAACTTTACAGGTTCGATTCACATCAATCAATTTCACATCAAAGCCCTGCCATTAAATGTAACTGCTTGAGCTTATGCAGAAAAAATATAGAAAAAAAAACATAAGTAATTAAAATATCTGGATAAGGGAAAGCTCAAAACTAACTGAAGAAAGGAGAGAAAACAATGCACACTATCTACAATGAAGACAACGGAAAACATAGTCGAACTCGTAAAAAAATATGTTCAAGTGACATGCAGAAAAAATAATCCCAGGAAAATCAGTATAGAAATTACAGGTCAAGGAAATCATTATGCATATTATACATACATATAACTTTAATTTTCAGGTCGGTGTAGGAGTTTCATACAATTTTTTACCATTCAACCCCTAACTGATTTCCTCATCAACCAACGGTTTATTCACTTGGATGAGACACTGACATTGAGGCAAGGTAGTCAACTAAAAACTTCCTTTCATCTCTTTATAGTAAAGTAAAAGTAATGGTCCGTTTTGAAAATATCAATCTAATTGTTGTAGGCTACAGATTCAAGGAAATAATGAAGTTTCAAAGAATCTATTAAAGCAAATATAGGGCCAGCTATGCATTTATAGCTATCTATAAGAAAAAAACTAACGAAAGATTCAAATTTGACTCAAGTTGATTCAAATTGTACACATATAAAGAATGAACTGTCATAAATCAAGATGGCAAGCACGATCATATAATTGGCAATTGTGTTTTTATTTTTTCCCCACACACATCATATGTACACGTCAAGTATGTTAATAGGTCTTGTTAATTAAATCACATTTCATCATTCCAAATGCAACTAAGTACAGTAACAATTAATCCTGTGGAATGAACAACCAAGGAAAGCAAGATTAAATAAACTTCATGAAGACCAAATGAAATTGTGCAGTACTTATAGCTCCCAAAAAATTGCGAGTGAAAATACGAGATCAAAAGCTACAACCAAAAGAATTCATCCAGTAATTGCATGATACCATTACAAGATGGAAGTAATTGCATGATACTTTTTTTTTTTTTTTTGATAAGTAAGAAGTTATATTAATCCACGTAAAAAGGCAATGCCCAAGTACACGGGAAAAGTAATTGCATGATACTATTAGCAAGTTGGAGAAGAAAAGAAAAAAGGAACATCACATTGGCATGACACATTTATGCAGTTTATAAGTACATAGTTTATCCTTAACCATCTATTAAAATGAAATTTCCTATTAACAAGAAAAAACAAACAGGATGATGCATGACTTACTTTCCTGTAAAGAGGTCTTCTTTTCTTCTCTGTCAACTCATTTCTCTCCTCGGCAAGATCTCTAATCTCTTCCTCTAGAATCTTACCCTTCTTTCCAAACGTATGATCCAACTCTGCTAGCTTCTCTTCAAGTATTTTGTCAATGGCATTAAGCTTCTCCAAAAGTATGTCATCCCTCTCTTTCATGTCATCAAACTCTTCCTCATCATCATCATCACCCAATATCATTTGCTTCTCCTTCTCAAATCCAGCATGCTCCAAAAGATCAGCAGAGGGCCCAACTTGTTCATGCTGAATAACCCCAAAATTGGCAGGATTGTTAGGATCATAAGCTTCCTTCCATTCTATCAGCCTCATAGCTCTATTCAGTTTTTGCTGAAGAATGAATTTATCCTTTCCCTCAGCTACTTTCAAACGGTTCATCAACTCACCAATCACCCGATATTCAGGGCGGAGTTGGAAATGTTTTTGCTCAAACTTGTCTATTTTACTCATCCATTTGAAGGCATCATCAAGTGTTTCTGTTAAAGAACACCAAAAATATAAAAAACCAGTCCATATAAAAGACCAAACAATTTATGCATATATATACACAAATTATGGTAAGTACTCATGAAGTCCATGTAACTCAAACCCATAACCTAAGCCATTATCCGTTCATATGGGGGGAGTGGAGCTGCTATTTTGCCCAAAGGGCATTGCTACAACAACTGATTACACCAAATAAAGAAAATATATGAAACATGTACTTTGTGCAGCTTGGAAAACTGAGGAAAAGGAAAATAAAATATTTAAAACACATATATCAATATTTTGATAGGCACATATACCAATATTCAAAGATTTTTTTCACATTTTCAAAGTTTATATTACTTAAACATATGAAAGAAAGGTGAAAGAAAAGTAAACCACCATAATTGAATATTGAATATTAACTTTAGTTGAAGTGTTGAGAAAATGCATCATGAAAGAGCAGAAAATTTTAAATAATTTACGAACGTTCAGAATGGTTCAAATAAAATCCAATTTAGTTTCTCAGATTTTGTTTTTTAACTGAGTTACAAAGAAACAGCTTACTGCACCATTGAAATTGTTCGCTCAGGCTTATTTTGTTCCCTCAAATTTCCAACCTCAAGTGCTAGCAAATAAAACACAGTGCTCACTGTATATCTAATATAATAGGTTTTAAACATTTATTCATAAAAAAATAGGTACATTCAACTTTCATTCTCATTCCTTTCTTTTTTCCACCTTCGAAGTAACCAAACACATAAACCAACGACATCTACTCAACATTTTGGTAAGTACAATATCCACTCAACATTACAGACATAAAAATCAAGGTATCAGTCAAAACAAGCTGGAAATAAAACACTATGAAAGGGGATCATCGAAATAGAGCACACACGCCTAACATTCAATTTCCATTTTCTATACTTCTCCCGTACTTTCCAAGCGCCCAAACACATCGTCCTAAACTTTTCCATTGAACAATACAAACCAAAACAAAGAACAAGCAAAGCTAAACAGCCTAAACAAACAAAAAGAATCAAGGCCGATGCATTTCGTACCCGCCTCAGTGAAGTACTTAAGCAGCTCCTCGTGCCGCTTGAACTTCCTCTCGAATTGATCCCACCTCTTCTTCACGGCCTCAGCGCTAAAACGCTCGTCGTCGTCATCGCTATCGGAGTCCGTAGGCTCTTCGTACTGGTTCAAGTCCCCGGTGTCCTTCAGCTTCTCCTTTTCAAGCTTCTCTATCAATGGCATAACCCCCATGTAGTCCTCCTCATCCTCGGCGTCAATGTCTTTGGTGTCCAAGCCAGCCCTTTTCCTCTGATCCCTTTCTCTCTGCCTCTCTCTCTCAACCTCGGCCAGAAGGTCCTGAACCACCCTAGATGTGGAAGTGGAATAATGGGTCTTAGTTAAAAACGAGAAAGTCTGCGTTTGGGAGGTGGGAAACTGTGGGCAACTGGAGATTTTGCGGGAAAAGTGGAGTGGCGAATTGGGGGGTCTTTTCAGTACTTGGTAGTTGAGGAGGCGGCGCGACCATGAGAAAGGTTGTGATTTGGAGGCCATTGCTGTCGTTATTGGCTCATCGGACTGGGAGCGAAAAGAAATGCCTGAGATTTGAAAATCAGAGAGTTCTGACTTCTGAATTAGGGGGTTAGGGTTTAAGGTTTTTTCTTCTTTTCTTTTCTTTTCTACTTTTCTTTGTATTTTTTTTTTTTTTTTTGCCCTTTTTTTTAAATATATATATATATATATATATATATATATATATATATATATTCAAAGCCACCTCAGTCAGCAAAACTAGATGAAAATATTCTTGCATAAATTAATCAAATAATGGTTAAATTTACTGTACTCAAATAAATATATAAAATACTGTTCATTCAGCTAAAAAATATTATATTGATTTTCTAATATTTTAAATTATTATTATACTAATAATTCTCCAATTTTATTATATTTTAAAAAAAAATTACTAATTATCCTTATATCACACATCTATTAAAAAAAAATAAAAAGATAAAAATTAAAAATAAGTATCTGGTGTAGAAATGATGAGTATAATTTTTCTATTTTAAATTGTACAATGACTTGAGTCAGATAAAATTATCAGTAAATGCCGTTAGATAAAGAAGACAGCTAAATGCATGATGACAGTTATATTAGAAAATGATTAGATAAAACTAACCCTTCCAAGAATTTAAGGACATGTAACATTTTTAAATTAAGGAGCTTCCAAAAAAACATATGGAGAAATGCTGGGCATCAGCCGGAAGCTGCAGCACACCCTTAAGAATTTTTTTTTTTTTTCCAACTCAACACAGTGTGTTGAGGATGTAGGCTGATATTTTTCATTTCTCAAACATATGAGCAGCAGTGTGGACTATGCTCTATTTGGATATGTTGTGTTTGGGTTCTAAGATCATTGATCACTCCATTTCATTATTTTTTATTACTATTTATTATTATTTAATATTTTATTATTAATTTTTCATCATTTTTTTTACTACTACTTATAGATCATCTTATATCACCTCACTGTCCAAACATAGCCTAAGAGTATCTCATATGAATAGTAATAAAATAGTTTATGAATAATAATAAACAGTAATAAAGTCATAGAATATCTAAGAACAACGGTTATGTTCCAAAACAGAAGTTGCGACTATGCACATGGAATTATTAACCAAATGTCATTGGTGTTGCAACTAAAAGTAAGAGAATCACAACTGCAGCAATCAAAATTGGTGAAAGAATTAAGAAAGTAGACAGAAGTGTAGCATCTGAGGTATAGCAGCTGAAGCAGATCCAAGTATGAACTCCATTAATATAATACTTAACACAAGCATCTGCAAGAAAAAATGCAGTGCTTGAAGAACTTTTGGAACATCCAAACTAGCAATAATTTCAAGAGATGAGATGGAAACTGAACAAAAAACCTTCCCTCGGCTCAGAAGTAACCGAATTGGACGGTTTTGTTTTGCTCATAATCATATTAGAAGTACTAGATTTACAAAGAGATCTCATAAAAATAAATTTACAAACTAATGTAATTTAATACAATACGATAAATCTACTTTCCAGTAAAATATACTTAACAATCTAACATACTGTATCAAAATATACCACATTGTGATAATTCTCCTTGTGGATGAAATAATTCTCTAATCGTATTGTATTGAAAAGGAGAAAAATAACTTGTTTTGTAAGACTGTTGTTTTCACTTTTCAGCAATTCCTCTTTTTTGGTACTGTTACAATCCCAATCAATAAACAATCAAAGTTACCTGAATTCAGTTTTGAGATTTCTTGCTTCTGATTGCTTGGTTAATACGTTTTGAGCTTTCTTGTTTAGTTTGGAACTCATTTAAAATATTTGCAGCATTTTCAGATGAAAAATTCTTCTCATCAGTCACTATTAATCATCCCACACCCTACACCTTATGAAAAATACGCCCACACCCTATGAAAAACTATAAGAGTAGGGTGTGTGATTTGAATTTTGAACAGTTGCTGATTTGTAACAAAACTCTTTCCACAGTACCACATGTTGCACTTTCAATTTATTCTCTGTTGTTTCAGTATACTCTGCCTCTCAATTCAAGGGAGCAAGGAACCATGCCTACTAAACCAAATTTTTTTGTATGAACTCAGTTTGGAGATTGCTAAAAACACAGTATATTGGTATTTTAATGGTTTCAAGAATGAGCCGATTTACTACATAAAACATCTGAAAAACGTATAAGAGCTTCTAATGCTTCTAATGAGAAGAATTATTCATGTTTTCACAAGTTCAGTGTGGTTTGATATTTGATTAGCAAGCCTTACATATATCTCTTTAGAAGTTACAACGTACTTATTCCAGCAAAACTGTGGAGATAAAACCCAATAGTAATTATGATACGACATGCATTATAATCTAACTCTTGGCATACTTCTGTCACATTTGTTAATCAAGCACTTGGCATCAAGCAGCAGAGGAGAATTTGTAAAATTTCAAGCTCAGGAACCATCGCCCAGGTCACTTCTGCATTAATTGAGCAGCATTTGCAGTATCACCTTGTGTTAAGAACCGAAAACCAACTCCTTTAGAGATGTGAAAGGTGAGCCATAACCATATACTACGGTATCTTTCCACAGAGCCATTCCTGTTATAATTAGAATTATATCAGATATGTTTCCATGTCCACCGTAATCAAGTTTCAAGCAAGAAAAACTTGATTGTCATATTTTTTTCCTCCTCCCTGCCGCCCACCCGAAAAATATGAATGGTAGCGGGAGGTGAAGGTTATTAGTATATATTATATAAATAACTCTCAAAGTAATTGACTCGTAGCACTGCAGAGGAAGAGGGACAACCTATCCACAAAAACAAACCAGTTGTTGCTGCGAAGAAGCATTCCCTACTAATAGCGTTGAAACTGTAATCACAATACAATACAGTGTTTCCAGTTGAGATCAAAATTGCTGCTCAGCATTAAAAAAACTAGTAGAGACAGGCCACAGAATTTGGGATTTCTTACCAGTACAAGCATAAAATGTTCCCATATCCGTAAAACAATGTAGCCCAAGTTGAACCAAGGAACCTGTAATCATAGACAAACAAATTTCTACTAGTGTATACAATGCACAATTGACAAAAGCATCAAAGAATAGATTCAACAATAAAAGGCGTATCAAACCAGGTTGAGAAGCAGTCCTCAAAAAATTTATTGTTTTATGTAATGTGCTGGCATTGTCAGAAAAATGTCAATATATATAGTAAAGGAATTCCGTCATGCTTCCCATTTCTATCTAAACGTGATAAAACAATAAATGCAATTTTGACAAGGACCATAGATTAGAGGCAATCCACTGCAACACCCCTCTTCCATTCTCCCCAAAAATGTGAGAGAGAGAACTCAACCCAAGTGTTGAGGTAGATGATATAGTCTTTGCAATAATAGTAAGCATTATCCTATATATATATAATAGTAGGCATTATCATAAGCATTACCGTTGTAGATGACGGACATAATTAGTAATGAGCTGTTTGAAGAAAGCAGTACAAACATATGCTTTAAAGATTTCAAGTGAAGAGGGTTAATCTTCAGAACATTAGCAAGTTAAACAGATCTGTGACTAATTGAGATCACAAAGAGCCAGGATGTACAAGAGTGTTACCACATAAAATCACGCATAAAGAGAGCACGTGGGATCATAAGTCCATTTCCCATCATAGCAAGCAACATTGAGAAAGTTGATAAACCTTTGATGTTGTCAGGATTTAGGAAATTTGTCCACTGAACAGGTGTAAAAGTTGTCAGTGTAAATAAAAAAGAGAGTTGCCCTCTTAAATATGTTGCAATTATAGAATATCATGACAAGCCTATTTTACCATCTGTGCAACTGGCATCCACATGAAGAGAAGGGTAGCTGTCCACCCAGATATTGCTCCAACAAACTTCACACCTTTCTCAGAAAGTTTGCCTGTTCGTGCCTGCAAAGCTTAGCAGCTACATGTTAAAAAAGGGAAATCTTAGTTTAAAGAATAAAAGATGTTAAAGCATATAAAAAAATAACATTTATTCAGATGATAAACCCTGTGCTATTCATTTTCATTTTAGTGACAATAAACAAATCCTGCAATAAATTTAAGATGAATTTGTCTGGATGAAAATGGAACCAGACCAGACCCTTTGACTTCCATTTGGGAATTTTTGAGAGAGAAGTCACAAAAAGGAACATTTATAGAAGATGTGTCTATGGTATTAAATTTTAATGGAAAGAAGATAAGCGAAAATAACTGTAAAAAATTTACACGTCACTTGATGAGTCCAAAATATTTTTCAAAACGTTTACATCATTGCTTCCACTTCTTACCAAATCTGTCCAAATTGGACAGAAATATGATGGGCATTTTCCCTCCATATCTCTTCACTTCACTCCTAAATATCTAAATGTGATTAAATTTTGGATGCACTTAACTCCTCTTCCTTCCATTTCTCCCAATCCAAACACACTGAGTTACATAAAACACATTAAGTTTGATATCTATGACTGATGTTGCTGTTCAAGGTTAATTTCAAGGCAGAATCATCAAAACAAAGGATAATGATTTTTAAAAAAAACATCACTGTGTTACGGTACCACCCAAATGTTCCAACTGTAGCGATATAGTGACAACTGTCCTTTACATCAGCACATTGCCATTATAACATCCCTTGAGAGCATAGCAATTCCATTGTTTGATCCACAATACTCAGACATAGGCACATAGCAGTTATGGAAACCTTTGGGTGGCTCAGGCAAACACCAGGGGGAAAGACCCCAAAGATCACTTTTAGTGCACCAAAACACAAATGTTAAGAATCAACTCATGCACCTACATGATATGCTCAGCTGTACCGGATGAGGTCAGGTCACATGAGCATGGGCCTGATTAGTCTCACTAAGGAAAGTCAAAAAGAACATGAAATATATTTTTACAATTATTGTATTAATTAATTCCTTGTAATATAATTTGACCAATGACATTAAACAACTTTCTTTTTAATCATGCTATGCATTTTCCTTGAGTTATCTCTGCCATGAGATAAGTACTTGAGAACAACAAGACAAACCCATTTTCTAGTGATTATATATGCATGTGTGGTGTGGGCACAGTATCCAAAAATGAGAGAGAGAGAGAGAGAGAGTTACTGTAGTTTGGAAATTTGACTATTCAATTAGGTTCAGCAATGCAACAATCAAAGTAGACTTTCAAACCCTAAACTACTTAATTCAAAAGGCATCTTATAAGAAAGAATTATCAAGTGTCCTGATTCTTTGAATGGAGAGATTCACTCGGCACAAAAACTTTAACCATATTTAAAAACTTAGCACAATTGCTCCTATCATCTCTAAATACATTGTTTCTTATCGATGTTTTCAATAACCTTAATGAGTAAGGATATTAGTTTACCAACAGCACAAAGAAAATAAACGAAACTTTATGCACCTAGATTTAAATCTAGATGCATGCTAACACTTTCCTCTTGTATTCATGACTCAAAACTCATCAGACTAACTTCAATAAAAGCAACTAAACAGCTCACAGATGGTGGAAACTTACCATAATAACGGCCACCATAGCTATAACAAAAGCTACTGCCCCTGGAAAGATACTATTTGGTATATAAGGGACAAAAGTGGACCACATAATCTGTATTCAAATATATTCAGAAGGATCAGAGAATGAACTAAAAGATATTTTCACTCATCAAGATTGAACCTAAAATTAAGAAATACCACCATTATCTGAATAACAAAGTAAATACTAGAATATAGATGTTTCTGCGTGTTTGGGCATGCAGAAAGAGACAGTGGGGCCATTACTTGGGGAAGTACAGATAGCCCGCCAACGGTAATAAAATCTTCCCAAAGGCGCCAGATTGCAGCATTGAGGCAGTCAAAATAATTCATGAAATTCAATACAAGCCCAGCAGCAACAACAACTGAAGTCGCCACAAAATAAGGCAGAGGCATGGCTTCTGCCAGTGCAAGCTGTGCAAATACAACAAATTGTGATAACACGCCCAATGTTTGCACAATAATCACTTCATTCTCCCTCTTTTTTGTGAAGTATGAGAGCAGTGAAAGGTTTCCAAGCAAACCAGTACACATCCCCTGCATTTGCAACATTGTGTCCCTTAGGTTCCAGGGCAATGCCCTATCTGGTTGACAATAAAAACTAGTGAAAAAATTAGTTGAAAGTTTTTTAATCTTATATCCTTCATGAAATAGTAATGGAAGAGGATTCAAACATCATGCAGATAAGTCATGAAAGTGACAAAACTATGAAATATCTATGAATGAGTATCGAAACGAAAACAAAACAAAATAAGAAGACTATGATACTAAGTAATTTGGCTTTTCTCTGAATGTTCTCTAAGAACCTAAGAAAGGTTTGATTAACTAATATTAACCGAAAGAGTAAAAAAAAAATCACTATAAAGAATCAAGGAGCTTCTGCAATGCTTTACCAGCCATGGGACCGCCAAAAGGGCCGTTTTGTTTCCTGCCAAAAGATTACTTGCATTAAGGATGATCTGAGGAAGTTGCAGTAACAGAAATGGAATACTTGCTGCTCCCGAGAACTTCGCTGTTAATGAATCCCATTGCTCAAAGCTCTTACTACTCCCATGTTTCACTGAGCCCTTTCAAAACTCCCAAACAGAATCCATAGTACATGGAATTCAGATAAAGGGCTTATAATTCAGATGTATAATACAAGGTAAGAGGGAAAACAATAAATATTGCAACATTATACGAGTGCAAATTTTTGGGTTCTAAAAAATGTGACCAATAATGAGCTTATGTACACATTAATAAGAAGTCGAGAGTTTCTTGAGCCAGAGAACAAAAGAGTCCAGATGTAAGGCCTCAAAATCATTTTCTACAAAAGACAGGACTGATGATTAGTGCTACAGAGACATCTTGAACAACTTATATTACCGAGAGGACAGCATAGAATCAAGCCAAAGAGTTGTATTTCAATTATCAAAGCCCCAAGGAACCGAAATCTCTATAACCAAAGCTTTAATTATTCGCGATCGTCTCGATAGCTTTATCATTAGAACCCATTCATGAAATTGAACCTTTTAGAAACGCGAGATCCAACTCAACTATGTGTCCAACAATTATTTAGCTCAGCTAAGCAAGTTTGATAACGCTTCTCTCTCCCTCACCCACCAAAAAGAAAATCTTAATCAGAAATTTTCTAAGGTATTCCATCCTTGAAATAAACAATCAGAGAACGAGAAATGGTTTTTCCACTTCACCCCATTAGCTAAAAAACGGCCAAAATACAAGAAATTGAACCTTTCGGAAAAGTGAATTCTAGTCAACCAAGTGTGCGATGGTTATCAGCTGAACTTAGTTAAGTTCCGTATTCTGTAACCTATCTATCCCTCACAACCATCGGAAAGAAAATCTTAATTAGCTACTCATCTTCATTGAAATTACGAACTAGAGAACGAAAAATGACAGACCCAGAAACTGTTCATGGGTTTTCTTTCTTTGTTTCGGTAAAGACAATCTATTTTCTCTATTGGCAAACACAGGATCTGTCAAACTTGTAGTAAATAATAAATAATAACATAACATAAAGAGCTCGGATGCGGAAGTACCTCGTGAAGAGTATGTGGGACGTCGGAGTCAAGAGCGGCAGGAGCCGGACAACTGATGACTCGGCGATGAAGCAAAGTAGCAACAGAGTTGTATTTCAAAGAGAGAGGGCTTTTGAGGGTCAAAGAGAGGAGTGGCTTCGGCAATGGAAGTGAATGGCAGTAGTTTTGGGGCAAAGAACGACGTTGAAGACCAACCGGTGCCCGACTACGATAGGAAACCACAAGAGACTCGGCCATTGAAGCCGGTTAGGAGTCGTTAAAACGCTGATAATCCTCCTTTGCAAAAGAAGAAAACGAGAGAATGTGATGTGATGGAGGGTGGCACCGGCACTGTTCGGTGGGAAAATTGTTCACCGCAGATTGGAGGAGTGAGTCAGTGACAGTCAGGACGATGTGGGAATCCCGGGAGGAAACTTGGAAAGGCTCGTCAATGTCATTCAGTATTGCTGCTCAATCCAATTGATACTACGTGTTTGTTTGTGCTCGAGAGTGACGTCGGGTGGGATATGATATTAAATGCACGAAAAATGCTGGTGACCGACAGCTGGGTCCTATCGGATCTCCACTAATTTTTTTTTAATTTAATAATTAAAAAGATATTTTTTTTTATAAAAATATAAAAAAAATAATTTTTTTTTCACTTTTATCGGAACCCGTCTCGTACACCCTGTGTGTAGCAGCCAGCACTGCTCAAATGCACGAGAGAGAGGAGAATGGAGTAGTCTTGACTCTTGAGCCTTTACTGCTTTGTCAAGTACGAGAAGAAGCCTGCACTAGATCCGAAATCCAATCCAAGACAATGCCCCACCGTCCACGTTTGTGAGCTGTTTGTGATCTGATCTGAGGGCACGATTGGATACATATTTTCTCTTAATATCTCTTTACTTTTTATTATTTTATTATTACATTTAGATAAAGAGACATTTTTAAGTATTTTATAAATAATAATAAAAATATAAAAATATAAAAATAAAATATTAAATAATAATTAATAGTACTGAAAAGTAAGTAAAAAATAATAATAAGATAATAAATAATAGTGAATTATTATGAGAATACTTCTCAGTATCCAAACTAGCATTTGCATTGAAAAACATTATCAACTCATTTCATCTTATAATTATAATTTTTACAAATTTTAACATAAAATATAATAAAAATTCAAAATTTTTAAATCTCAAAATAATAATAATATTAAAAAATTATTTTTAATAATATTTTATTTAATTTTTATCTTTCATCTCAACTCATTTCATTCCGACTTATTATCTAAACCTAACCTGATCCTTTTGAGCATGGCATTGGTGTACCCAAATTCAAATGTAAATCGGCGAAGCTCCCATGCAATCAGGTGTGTAATCCTCTTTTACATTTGGGAATGGGGGCATTTGGGAATGGGGAACTACCACGTAGGAGTTGTAGTAAAATAGAGTTTACAGCTGCACGCGCAGGTGATTACTTCTTCTTTTTTTTGTGATCTCTTCCCCCTCTATCTCTCTCCTCTCGTCGCCTACTCCCTTATTGCTAGGACTATTCATCCGGGTTCCGACTCAAACACCCGGTTATACCTAGACCAGAACCCTGGTTCAAACTCAAGCCGGAACCCGAGTATACCAGAACCTCGGTTCAAATCCGGGTCGGAACCTGGACGAATTCGGATTTTTTAAACCCGAATTCCGGGTTGAACTTTATTTATTTATTTTTTTTTGTTCCTTTCAATTCATATTATGATTTGTAATGCTAGGGACTCTTGTTGCTCTCTTGGCACTTGTAGCTTTTGGTGCATAGCATTGCCAATTAGGGCATTTGGATTTAGACTTACAAATTGCCTTTAATAGCTTTATTTAGAGCCTATGGAACTATGGTCTCTTTCACCAAAGCAGTAAAAAGCTGGGCCTCCTCCAAGTTTTTTCTAATGAAGATAGAAGGTATTCTTACTTTTGAGTCTGCAAAGTCCGATTTCATTGATAACAATTCTCTTTATGATAACAAGTTTTTTGGATCTACATACATGGACTGTTCTCGTTTATTTGATGCCACTCCACCAAAGTTGACAGCTCCTAAGAGCATAGAGACACCTGTTCTTAAGGTAGACATGTCTTTCAAAAATGATGACAAGTATTAAAGTATATGTGGATAGTAATGAGAGATCTATTTTGTCTAGTGAAGATGGAAAAGCCAACAATGCCCCACAAAGAAAGGAAAAAAAAAAACCGAGTACCGGGTTAAAACCGGTACCCGGACCTCCGGACCGAAACTCGGAATGGGAATCCTGTTTTCTGGGTTCCAGACCGGGCCGGGTTTTTTCCCGGCCCGAATGAACAGTCCTACCTGTTGCTCTCTCTCTCTCTCTCTCTCACTCATTTGAACCCTCTTCCTCTCCTCCGATTGTTGCCCCCCTCAACCTCAAGGAGGACATCTTCGAGAGATCTGTGGATGCCAAGAGCTATACTTCCGTCTTCAGCCGTGAACATTTAGCTCTCTCTGAGGTTAAAACTCGACCTTTTTTACTCTAATTTTGTTACGTTTTAATTTCTGTTTGGATGCTGAGAAAATGTGGGAGGAATTTCTGTTTGGCTGCTAAGAAAATGTAGGATCGATTTCTGTTTGAGTTTGATGTGGCGCTTCCCCTTATATTAGTTTGAGTTTGATCAAGGCTGTTTGAGTTGGACATGCTGTTTGAGTTCAATTTCTATTGAGAAAATGCTGAGAAAAGGCTAGTAGTGGTGCCTCCCCTTATATTAGTTTGAGTTTGATAAGGCCCCAAGAAACTATAATAAATTAATTCATTAGTGATTATACTTTATCAAGAAGCTCCAAATTACAGTTTTGCTCTTTTGCTTTTTGGTTTTTCATAAAAAAGTATTTGATGTGGATTTTTGGCTTGCAAAATTATATACATATGTAATTAATGACCTATTGACATGTAACTCAGTTGAAACTTATTGCAGTTTCTGATTGCAATCCTGCGAGGTACTTGTCTGGCCATTGTGGACATATTTTTAGAGTTAGTCTTCTCCTTGGAGGTAAATCTTCTGTTGTTAATTTGCAGAAACCTACTTTGCTGGATTAATGATGAAAATTTTAGTATAGTTCAACTTTCTCCTTCTTCAACCTAACAGAAATTTGTGGAATGATAGAAAAAGTACTTTGGGAAAATATTTCTCTCGTTGCTTTTGGTTTGAATAAGGAGTCATAGTTTTCTGCTAACTAGAAGCATCAAACACTTTCTATCAAAATGTTTTCAGCTCTTTACATCTGAACATTAACAGGAATATTACTTAGTCAGAGGAGGTTCATATGTCATGATTCTTATCTGCAATGTGGCTCAACCTGAGTCACCTTGAATGTGAATAATATTTAATGGAATGTACATATATCCCACGGTGTGAACTGCAGTGTTATTGAATGAGTTGATTTTTTATTTTTTTGCTTGATTGAACCTAGCGATAAGGCTTATGTAAATCTGAATAGGTTTTGTTAGTTTAAAAGAAGTGATTAGTTTTTTTTTTTTTTTCGTTTGCAAGAATATGCAAGACCCGACCATGTCACAAAATTCAGATTTCGGAGCATCGTTGAATTTTCATACGTCACAAGATCATTAATTGGAACTTGACTCTTATTCAACATTTTTAGAACATTCAGTTTATCACTATGGTACTGTATTATATTGTTCCTTGGTTTTAAACTTGATATTTTTGGCTGGATTTGGTAATGATCTGGTTTTAAACTATTTTTGGTTGACTGCATATATATATATAGTTTGTGTTAGGAATGGTTTTAGGCATTTGAAGTTTGAACTTGTAGACTTCTTGTGGATTTAGTTATTGTGGATGTTTCTGCAGTAGTAGAGCTAATATCTTAAAAAATAGTGGAGATCAATAATAATAATATTTGAAGCTAACTTGACGTTTGTGAATTTGGAAGAAACTAATATTTATGGATTGGAGTTGAAGGGACATTGGCCTGTCTTTGCCAATTATATCATCAATGAGGCTGTTGGAGATGAAGGTGTTGTTTTGGTGCTTCCAGGACCAACAAATGACAAAGGAGAAGGTGGTCATGTTGGTGCAGTTGCAGATGGAGTGACAATGACCATGGTTTTACCTAAAAATCAACTTGTTCTGCTCAAAAGCAAGCTTGAAGGGGATTGGAATATCGTTTGAAGAAAGGAAATCGAACATATAAAAATTGCAAACCAGATCATATAAAAATACTTAATATGCAGAAGAGAATGCATAATAAACAAAAAAAAAAAAAAAAAAACTTTCAGTAGACTAGCACCCGCCATAAGACATAAGTCTCATATATGTTGATTATATTCTACTTGTCACCCGACCAATTCTGAGTTTTTCTCAATGTAAATACATATAAATCTCATATATGTAATCATATGCAAAAATTTTCTTAATATGAACAGTATTTCTGCATATTTACATATGTACTGTTCACCCTTTCTTTATTTTATTTTATTTTTTTGCTCTCTCTCTCTCACCCAACGATTTTAATTGCAAAATATATAGAAAAAATTAATAGTGGGTTTTAATTGCAAAATAAATAAAAAATTAATTTTAGGAAAAAATTAATAATAATAAAATAAATTTATTATTATTTTTACTAAAAGATACATAATCCAATGTCAAAGTTTTTCTTAAATGGCAAAGGCAACTTCCAAAACATGTGATTTAATTGCATTTGTATTTGGCTACACCATTGCCAATGTTCTTGTAGTATAATTGTTTTTAGATATTTTTAAATTGTTTTATTATTATTTATAAATTATTTATTAATATTCATAAATAATTTACTACTACTTTATTACTATTATCGCTATTATTTACAAATCATTTGAGATACTCTTAGCATTCAAACGAAATCCTCATTAGGTGACCAAGATAGATATGAAAAATCTGTCAACGAAAATAAAATAATTTATAAATAATAATGAAATTGTTTGAATTAAGATATTTTATTAGATTGTGAAAAAGAGAGAGAAACAGTTGAATAAAATATTATAAAGTTATAATATTATTATAATATTATTTCTTAATATTATTTTTGTTTTACAATTTGAAAAAGTTGAATTATTTTTTATATTTTATATAAAATTTTGAAAAAGTTGTAATGATTAGGTAATGATTAGATTAAAAAGTTAAAAATTAAAAATTAAAAAGTATTTGTATTTAAGTGATATTTAAAAATGAGATAAGATAGAATAAGATTATATGAGTTTCCAAAAGAGGCCGTATTGAATCTCTCGGTTTGAGTTTCTAACTTTTTAAGGTGCTTTAAATAATTTAAATATTTCTTAAAAAATAATATGTTTGATAAATTTATAAGATGTGATTTATGCACTTAAAAAATTAAAATTTTATTTTAAAAAAAATACCAAATTAAAGTTTGTGTTAACGCTATCTTTTTTACCTGTATAAAAAAAGAGATAACATTATATTTTTTTTTAAAACTATCGTAATAAAGTTTAAAAGCGTTTTAAACATGGACAATGCTAGGGTGACTACCAAATGTGTCTAGCAAAAATGCACACTAGTACAAATGAGTTTTTATTTTTAAATTTTTTAAAAATATTTTTAAACATCCTTAACTATTAAAAAAAATAAAAAATATATATATATAAATTTACGAATAGTCACATCCTTAACCATTAAAAAAAAGTAAAAAAATAAAAAAAAAATGAATAAGCATATTTAATAGTCATACTACCATTTTCCTTTAAACATATGTTTATAAGGTAACAAATAGTTTTTAAATAATATAATTTTTTAATAAAGTTATACTATTCAAAGATTTAATATAGATTAAAAAAACACTCTAACATAAAAAATATAATTTCTTACCATAATTTCAAACATGTACTGACGGGGGCGTGCGAACGGATACCCTACGCTTTTAGTTGTTAGGATACAAGGCTCGGGCAAGGCAAACCCGCCTTGAGTTTTATAAACAAATTCATAAGTATAAAACAATGTCATTTTATACTCATGAATGAGTGTATTTAAATAAATAAAAAATCTTAAAACATTTGAGTCATACTTTAAAATAATATATATATTTTGGTTGCATAGTTTATATATTTTGAAAAACAATTGAATTTATTTATTGGTTTTTTTCAGCAGTTTATTTGGACTCACCATATAAAGAGTCGTGAATTAAACATATAATAGTGCACAAAACAAAAAGGAAACAGAGAATTATATATGTATACACACACTAGATTAGGAGCACGTTTGTCTAGTTGGGTTAAAAATGTTTTTTACAAAAATAATATAGTTTTTTTTTTTTATTTTTACAAAACTTGATTAATGAATAATTTAATGCATAGAGACAAAAAAACAAACTTTAGCAAATATCGAAAAAGTAGATTTTAGCAAATATCTTTAGATAATGATTGGTCAATGAAATATAATAATTACATATTTGGATACATTAGAAAACAAAAAGATTAATTCAAAATTAAAGTCAAGATACATTAGAATAACATAGACAAATTAAAATAGCATTATTGGCACCACAATAAATACTACAACCACACTCAAAGAACGCATAACCAAGATTTTAATAGCCAAGTATTGCACAATGTACAACCACCATGAGAACACATTTAAACTGAAGTGCACATTTATTAACAGAAAAGCCTAAAAAAAAAGCTTTGGATAAGTTTAAAATCTGAAAAAAAAAAAAAAAAAAAGGTATATGTATGTCACTCAAAGTATCATTCAGCGTAATCAAAGCCCTCTCAAACTCCTTCGTAGAGAATTCCATGGAAATATTCAGAATAGGCCTAAATACCTGCAACACAAAATGAGCAAAAACACAAAATCAAACATAAACCCTAAAGCACAAAAATAATAATAAAAAAAGACTTTGAACAAAGCTCACAGCTTCTGAAGCTCACTAACAACCACTCTAGGTAGTGAGTTTCTCGAATAAACCCCACTCCCAGCAATCAATCCACCTCCTAGGCTATGGCGGCATTCTTCTCTACACTGACGCTCCGTTGCTTCTGCCACACTCTGTTGGCTTTTGGGGCCATACTCCAGCAATGCTATATGATCTCAAGCGCTATCTCAGGCATATCCCTATGGCTCCATGCGAACATAACTAGATGCTCGGCGAGGAGTTGCCGCATGGCATCTCGAGCTTCAGACGTCATTTCACTGCTAATTGTCTATGTAGCTTTTGGTTGATCCGGGTGAAGAATAACAAGCTCTAGTGGTCCGATTGGTTTAGCCTTCCAGAACTCCTGCTCATTTCTAACTTCGCTTATGACCTCCACGCGATCTGGAGCTGGCGGCTGAGCATTGGTATCCTCTGTTGGATGCATCACTCTATCTTCATATGTATGGTTTTCATCCACTGTGACCTTCCTACACCCTTGTACTTGGTTCTCTGCCTGGCATATTTCCATGCCTCTGGTAGCTTCGACAAGTCTCTAAGTTGCCTGGAACAGGTTATCTCGGGCGCGCGAAAGACACGCAAGATCTATAATGGATCACACAAACAACACCATTGTTAACATTATGTTTCGCACACCTTTGAGCCAAATTTCGACAACTCAGGTCTTTAATAACGGGTCTACAAAAGATGGAAAGAAGTGCAACTTGAAAAGGACAGCCCAAGGGTCGGGTAACCTACGATGCCAAAGTTAGTAAATATTTTTGGAAGTTTGTAAATAAGTAAAAGAGTCTAGGGATTAGAAAGCCATTTCGGTACCTAGGGCTGGCTATTTATACCGTGGTCTGGGGAGGGTGCAAATAGTATTTTTCTCCACAGAGTCTGTGCCTTATTTTCTGTATCCGTTGTTAGACCCTTTTTAATGTGGTGTGGCTCTCCATCGGCTCCATAAATATGGCGTGTAACTTAGCAGAAGTGTCATTAATACGGTGTAGTTCCCTGACCTTACGTCTAGACCATATGAGCCATAGATGGTCTGGTGCCGATAGATCGAGTGCCCTTCATATTTTTCGTTGTGCTCTATGCAGGTCCTTGGGTTCTGAAGACGACTGTGGGATGTTAGGTTGATCGGTCTTGTCGTTCATTCGGCACCCCTTCCAGGTAGACCCTCTATTCCCTATGCGGGTCTGGAAACCTTTGGACGGGGATTTTAGGCCGAATCCCAGTGGGGAAAATCCCCTTACAACAAGAGTATCCTAACAATAGCCGTATGGGATGATTGAGCAAATGCTTCTATTATGACTTTAATTTGGCAAGTGAAAAGGAACCATACAAAATTCACTTCACACAATTAAGAATTCTCAAAGAAGGACTTAAAAGATTTGGACGCATCTCCACATAAACTTCATGTAACTTGTCAGGAGATAAAACAGCATCCTTAAGACGAGATGCAGCCTAAGCTAATTTTCCTGCACAAGCACAAGGACTAAAAAGATATGGACAGACCTCCACAATACCTATGAATTCCATGACCAGAACATGAAGTCTCAAAAGAACTGGAGTTGGACACCTAATTCTCGTTGCCTTTAGCCTGCTGATCACAATGACAATATTAAATACAGGACCAAATGTCAAACAACTGAAACAACTTCATAATATGCTCATAAGATCTCCTTTAGCAGAACTTCAGAATATGCTCAATAGTTCAAATTGTCTCATCCCTTAAAACTTGTAACTTTTTTTCTGCAATAGGCTACCCAAAAAGGAAAAAGAAATCCATACATTTTTTCAGAAAAAAACATGCAAAAAAAAAAAAAAAAATACCCTTTTCTTCAAAAGCAATGAGAGAGAGACAGGAAAAATCAAATTTTTTGCTTAAGGGATGGTTGAGCCGAAATCAGTGGCTATGGTGGTAGTTCTCAACGTTGAGGTTGTTATGGTGGTGAGGCTCACGGTGGCGTTGCCGTGAGAAGTGCAACGGGGCTGGGCGTGATTGATGGAGGAACTGAAGGGCCAAAATGGTGGCCAATCGGCTTGGTGGTGCAGGTCACCGTGCGAGAGCCATGATTGGGGTCAGCGTGACTACGACAAGGGTCTGGTGCTTCTAAGGTGGTGATAGGGGGGTTGCGATGGTCGTGCACCGCGTGATGGAGCAAACAAAACAAAAGTGCAAATGGCGATGGGGAGAATGGAGGGTAAGAAGACGACAGAGAGAGAAAGGGGGAGAGAGATCTACCCCTAACTAGGGGTGGCAATATGTGACATGATCTGTTAACCCAACACGAACACGACACGATAAAGCAGATTTGAGTTTAGGTTCGACTCAAAACGACTTGACCTGTTAAGACATGATTGCTTAACGGTTCACTAACAAGTCAACTAGTTATGACCCGTTAAGAAAGTTGAATTTACATTTATACCCTTAGACTTAAGATTGTAACATTAATGATTTATAATGTGTGTTTATCATATTTGAGATTGTAACTTTAATATTGTAGTTAGTTTTTTTTTATTTTTTTTATATATATTATTTATATTTTAATATTTATATAAAATCAATTAAGTCAAACAGTTTGAAATGGGTCTGTTCAACCCATTAACGTAAACGGGTTGAAACGGGTCAGGTCGGGTCGTATCGTGTCTTATCGTATCAATTTATTTCGTATTCAGTAACGGGTTGTGTCGTGTCCACCCGCTATCTTAATGAGTCATGTTAGGGTTTGAGATTTTGACACGAAATCTTTAACGGTTCGTGTTCGGGTTGACCTATTAAGTATAATATACATTTCTTGACACGACACAAACATGACCCGGTAACATAATTTGACAACCCTACCCCTACTGAAGCTAGACGGCGACGCAAGTTTGAGGGGAGATGTGGGGCGGTGTTTTGGAGAGAGAGAGAGAAAGAGAGAGAGAGAGAGAGAGAGAAAAGAGAGAAAAGAGAGAGGGTTTGTGTTGAGAAAGAGAACAAGAGAATAACACAAAGGATCTGCGTGTGTGGTCTGAAATTTACCAAGGGATAACGTTTATCGAAGCAGACTAACAGAAACTCAAACCATCCCTTTTCAAACACTCAACACATTGACACAAATAAATCCATCAACCAATTCCTTTTTCCAAGATTCATACAAAAAGACCATTATGTCCTTATAATACACGGATGAAATACACGATAAGCACTTAAGAAAAGGAGAAAAGCGGCATAACAAAAAAAAAAAGGAAAAAACGGATAAAGAATTATTGTTCATCATATAAGCGATAGATGCTTTTTATTATAGAATATATATATATATATATATATATATATATATATATATATAAGAAATAGAGAGTTATTGTTTATACATTGTACACTATAAATATAGGAGTACTGCTATGCAGCAACCTACACTGCACTCTTATTTCTTTTCTTTGGTCATTTTCCCATTATTCAAGAATTCCATTTCTCCATCCACGTCTCTCTATCCTGGAAAACTCTCCACTCTCTTAGCCGGTTTGGATTGAAAGATGAGTTATTATTGATCTATTATTCACAAATTTTAACTCACAAATCTCACTACTATTCACAAACTATTTCAACTCATCTCTCAATCTAACTGGGGCTATCTCTCCCTCTCTCTCTCTCTCCCTCCCTCTCTCCCCTTGATATTCAGGTTGGGTGAAGTTTTTTTTTCCATTGAGAGAGGAGCACGACCATAAGAAAGCTGGGAGTTGCGAATTGGGATGTGACGTCCAAACCGGATTCGCCACATCATAGTGTACCATGTAGAAAAATTAGACCAACTGTTGAATATAATTTCTCATTAACACAAATAGTGAACAATAATTATGTCTTGTAGTATTTTTTTTCTTATACTATTCCCATGGGGTAATGTTCACATTTAAATAAAATGGTATGTTTTAATTGAACAGCAGGCGATGAGACGAAGGACGTGATGACCTTTTCTTTTAATTAAATGTGTGTTTCATTTAAATATTTTTTAGATAGTGAGATGATTTTAGATAAAAGTTAAAAATTAAATAAAATATTATTTTTTAATATTATTATTATTTTGAGATTCTAAAAAATTGAATTATAATTTTTAAAAATTGAATTATTTATTGTATTTTATGTGAAAATCTAAAAAATTTATAATGATAAAATGAGATAAATTGAAATGATTTCTTGATACAAATGGGCCTTAAAAGTTAAAATACACTATTTTTATTCTACTTTCCTTTCATCCGATGATCTTCTCTCTTTTCCTTCTAAGTGTTTTTCCTTTCTTCCCTTCTCAAGCTTTTTCCTTTCCATGTGTCCCCTTCTACCACTCAAAAATTAAACCTTACCACACAGAATTTGTGTGCATTTTTCGATGTTAAATTTTGGCCGTAATGCTTTTATCTATTTTCTCATTGTCATTCTCATTGGTATTTCTCAATCTTAATTAAGAAATGCAAAAATATATAGATATCTTTGCAGGGAAGTATAAACTAATCAGAAATGCAAAGAAGAAAGGTAAAACTCCAAAATGATATCTACCACTTAAAAATTAGACTTACCACACTTACCACACAGAATTTGTTGTCCTTTTTGCAAGATTTATTGGGTTTGGAGAACATGGGTTTGGGAGAACAAAAATTCAAATGCTTCATAACATACTGTTATTCAATCTAAATGATTTTCACTCGGAATGCTTCTTTTCACCTGTTTCAATTCGATGAATCAAGTTAAGCTTTCGAAATGGATTTGACATTTTTCAGACTTTTGGTTTTAGTCCAATGAACCAAGTCACGCAGTCCTTTCTTCCTTCTGGCTTTCAGTCCTTCTGAGTTTCAGTCCAATGTACAAAGTCACGCAATCTTTCTTTCTTCCTTCTGGATTCCAGTCCTTCTTCCCTCCTTCTGAATTACAGTCCGATGGTCTTCTCAGATTCTCAATTTTTATTTCGTTCCGTCGATAGTGTTGCCATTTTGTATTCTCGGTAAAGACTGAGATTTTCATGATGAAATGGGGAATCCTACTCAAGATATTTTGAATTTCACCTTTTATTCGAACGACTTGCCTTCCGATGGCCGTACGTTGATCATGAGCTGGGTTTACAGTTTAGACGTATTAAAAGTGGATTTCTTGCCACTCTCCGGCATGTTTTTCAGAAAGAAATCCAACTCCTTGACGAATATTTCCATTGCTGGGGCTGGCAAGCAAACTCCCACGGCTATTCCTTCCTCTCCCTTACTGTTCTTACAAGGAATATAGAAGCTCCCCGTTCTAGGAATACTTCTCACAACACATTCGGCTGGCCCACCATAAGCTGGCTTGCCCCACCCAAAGTCAACCTTTCCAAACCCGGCACGTGTCACATCCGACACAAGGAATGAGCCCACCACCGTTAGGAATGGCCTGCCTCTGATCACCATTAGATCTGCCACCGACCGCATATACTCCTCGTTCACTTCTCTTTTTGCCTTCCTCACCAATTCCAAAGCATAACCCAAATTAGTGTTCTCGCAGAGCTTTCCGGCAGTCGTGACTGCTGCTGGGTACGCAAAGACGTTGCCGTAGTAACCGCTCGGTAACGGAGGATTGAACTTGCCACGCGCGCTGACGATGGACATCATGCGCACCTCCTCGTTGCGGTCGAACTGGAGTGCAATGGTGCGGCATCGCCAAAGGCATGCCATGATAACCTCAAAGGTGGTGGACTGGCTCAGGTGAAGCGGCACAAACCTACGGATGGCAGACAACTCGGTACGGCCGAAAAAGAAGGAGCGGCAAGCCATGTCCTCGAGCGGGGTGATGGTGCCAGTACCCTTGGTGTCGATCACCTCGTCGTACTCGCGGTGCGTGCATGTCAAGCATGTTGGGTCCCTCGCATTTAAGAAATGTCTCTGCCATACGGGTAAGACGGAAGGGGAGCGCGCACCCCGCGCCATCTCGCCCACGGCTGTCATGAACTGGACCAGACCAGCGGCATCGCTCATCGTGTGGTTGAGGCGTAGTGCGAAGATGAACGCGCCACATTTGAGCCGCGTCACCTGCAAGCAAGTCATGAAGATGCCAAGACACGATCAACTTTAGGGGGGGAAAACTAAAAAAATTCACGAGTTCCTTATCAGAATTTGTACCTGAATAAGCAGTAAGGGGCAATGAAGAACCCCTCCAGAGCCTGGAAGGTCAAAAAGAAGCTCCTCCAAGCACGGGAATGGAGGTCGAAGAGCATCACCAAATTGCTCAAGTGTAACATCGGCATCTGCCTCGATGAATACGACACCCTCACTCGTGCATTCTACTACAAGTTTCCTTCCAGGCCCTTCTCTAAGCCTACCTGCAAATGGATAGTAAAACACAAGTGTTTGAGCAAGTGCCTCTCTGATGACTTTCACAGGGTCTCTCCCTTGCATCGAGGGATCGTGTCTATAAAATTGTATCACCGGGGCTTGAAATCGGAAAGACTCTTGATCGTCGATATCAGAAAGTTGTTTGAACTCGTGGGGTGTGGGCTGAGCTGGAGGAATTAACTCGGGCTTGGACCTTCGTACTGTGAATACCAGAGACTGAGTTGGTGCTGCCATGTTAAGCAAATGGTTCTTAGAAAGTTTGGGAAGGTTTGGTTTTTTAAGACTCTGTAATGTGTGTGCTCTCTGCGCCATAATTCGTTCTTCGAAGTTGCTATTTATATAGAAGAGGTGAAAGGGCCGTACAACTTGTCGGCAATTCATGTGTTTCGTCTGAAAGATAATCCGCATGACGACCACCGAGTAATTCGGTAGACGTTCATGAACCGCCACCAATTTAAAGCCACAAATATAAATCTGCTTGTCGAGTCGGATTTTGAATTTTTTTTTGAATTTTTTTTGGATCTTTTTTAACTTTTTTTAATTTTATATTTGTCGTATTTTTTAAAAAAGAACTTTTTTGTTGACTTTCAAATTTTAGTTTTTTCAAAAATTACATTCAAAAATAAATAATTCAGTAATTAGTAATTCGTAAAATATACTGTATGCATTCTAGCTGTCAAAAAATTACAATATAAAAATAAATAATATACATCATCTACACCCAAAATCATCCACCATTAACGTTGAAAATCATCCACACCCGTCATACGCATTCATTATAATAATATTTCTTTTCAATTATTACAATTAACATTTTCTAAGTTCCCATTCGACAAAAAAAAAAAAACCCAACAACAATAAAACAAATTATTTTGCCAACCAAATTAAAAGTTCCAACAACAAAAAAATGAACCAAACTAAAATAAATAATTTAAGTTCCATTCCAACAATCAAGTTGTACCTAAAAAAAAGATGATAAGATTATCAACTAAAAACAATAATAACTTTCAATAAATATGATTAAATGATAGAAATATGCTGTATTACCAACTTTAAGAGAAATTTGGTCCAGAGTAAATGATAGAGAGTATAATAATCATATGTGGTACCAAACTCTCAATTAGTTTAATGCTGCGTTTGTATGTTGAGTTGAGTGGAATTGAGTTGAGTTCTCTATGAATAGTAGTGAGCTGAGATATAAGATGAGTTTATATGTGTTTGAATGTTAATATTAGTTTATATATATTTATGAGAAGTTGAAAAAAGTTGTGGGTTCTGCGTGTAAAGAGGTGTTGAGTTGAAAAAGGTAATGAATCTCACGTATAAAAAAATTTTGAATTGAAATGAGTTTAATGATTTGAGAGTCGAGTGTTTGGATGTTAGAAGATGTCTAAATATGAACCGAACTCAATAGAGCTGAGTGCAATCTAACAACCAAACGAGCCCTAAGCTAGCCTGGAGGTCCTAGCTAGATCTATCTAAACCACCAACACAAATTAACGTCCTTTTATGTTGTGGTATAGTTCTTGCAAGTATGACGTTGATCATTTAAATGTGGTAATTAATATGAAGAAAATTAGGATAACATATGATAAGCGTCAATTAATGATCACATTTCATGATATCTTTATACTCATCTCATATAATCTCATCATTACAACTTTTATAAATTCTCGCTCAAAATATAAAAATAATTCAACTTTTTCAAATTCTAAAAATAATAATAATACTAAAAAATAATATTCTAACAATATTTTATTCAACTTATCTAAAATCATCTCATCTCATCTCATCTCACGATCTAAACAAGCCATTAGAATTAACTTCATGCTTGATCAAAATACAAATTAAACCACTTCTGATAGTTGGTTCAAATGAACAAATAAATATTTGATGAATATATATTATGCACAGCCAGCAGCATCCATACATAGTACTATAGTAATGAACAAAAATTGTCTTAGTACATTGAAACAATTGCAGCTAATACACAATCTCTTAATAACGTTAGGTTATAATAACGTGTGAATAAATCTCTTAAGATAATAACGTGGGAAGCAGTTGCAGATATAACAGGTTATAGTAACGCCATATCTCTTAAGATAATACACACTCTCAATCCACAAGAAGGAACAAAAAAAAAAGTAATGTCAAGAACAAAGAAAGAAAAGCTTAAACCTAACCAAAATCAAATGTCAATGGTTATTACAATCATCAAAAACATTATTCTTCATAAACATGAAAAGTTACAAAATTTAATAGCAACAAGCCAACAACCATATTAAATGGACCAACTAGGTACATAAATTTACCCTCAATGGACTAACTAGGTACATAAATTATTGCCACAAGTCTAGCATTAGCTGAGTAGTAGTTGCACCACCCTGAATAGATGTAGGAGTACTTATGCCTTTTATATTCACGAATTAAGAACTAGAACACAACACACAAATAAAATAGTACAAAAATATTAACTCAACTTGGGGCTGTTTTAGTTATTTACAATGACTAAAACAGCCCCACATGTTTAGGTTAGTCGTTCAAAACATCCTTACAAAAACTGTTACAAAAACACAATACATATATATTAACTCAAACTAGGGTTGTTATACAATTATAATAATTAACCACAATTGGGGTTGTTTTAGTGAATTAATTTCAGTTTAATATATAAATTCAAAATTGCCTCAACTTTTGCATCATATTAATATATAAATAGCCCCAAACCACACAACACAAATAAAAACAGCCCAAAAACCAAGTACAATAACAGTTTAATCATTCAATACATGCAAAACAAAAACAGCCCCAAAAGCTCAAATAATAAATATTAGCTCAAATAAAAACTAGACCTGCATGCCAAATTCAACAAAGTGGTGAAATCTACTAAGATTAATTTTAATTAAAACAGCTAGGCAGATTATAATTTTTACACAAAAACATCCCACTGATAATCCATATGATTTTCTAGACCATACTTACTTAGTATGACATATCACAACCAAATTCACAAAACACACGATAAGAATCTACCCCAAGATTCACAAAGCATATACCCATCTAGATTCTACACAGATTCACAAAGCGTCACGAAATAGATTAATTTCTCTTTTCATTCGCATGTTGAAATCAAATCAGTGCACAAATTCACAACATTTCAAAAAACTCACCCTGACACTCCATAGAATTATCATCACAAGACTTAGTTCGTACAGCTTCGTTGAATCGTTAACCTCAAGACCCTCTAAAATTTTATGAGCAAATCAAAAATCAAAAGAAAAGAGAGATAGAACACGACGAGGTTGTGGGAGAAAAGATATAGACAACGAAGGGAAGAGAGAGAGAGATTGGGCCATAGGGGCTTACTAGAATAGAGAGAGAGGTCGTGTGACGAGACTTTGAGAGAGGCCATGCGGTCACCGGTGAGATTTTGAGAGAGAGGTCGTGCCGCCTGGGGGATGGAGCCGCGCGTAGGGTTGTAACTGAAGAGTGAAGGAGAAGTGATGAAAGTGTGAGGGGAATTCTCCCCTCGGGAAAGGCCCATAGGACTTCGGCCCAGAAGCCCAACTTAAAGAGGACCTTACTTGAAGCAAACCGTCAACCAAGGAGAGGTGCTGTCTGGTCGACAAGACAGCTCAACTTGAAGCATCAGCGACCTCCCTTGACAATAGAGTATGCACGAGGTACACAAAAAATGCGGAGGATCCTCGATTCATCATTATCAGAGCATCAATGGTTCCCAAAAACTAGGTTGACCCCATATTAATGACGCTGTGTGTTCGCATAAAATATCTGCAAGTGCACATAATCTTAACAAGTAGTAAAGTGTTTTGAATAAAACGGATATCGAAACCCACATAGAATAATTATGCTATTGAGTATTACAATTAACTAAATTAATTACTATTTGAAAAATCGTAATTTGAAGAATGAATTATCTAAATTAAACTGAAGAAAAGAGCATTAAAATTAAGATTTTAAAGATAATAAAAATAGATTTAGAGCATTTGATTTCACTTAACAAATCCCACACAATTTAGTCTTCCTTATTATAGAATTTCAATTATCTCAAGTTGATGATAAAAATCGCTTAACAATTCAATACTCTCTCTGAGAGAATAATACCAAAAATATTTCCAATTAATAGCTCCATATTTCTGCGTGAATTTAAGTAATTGGAGACTCATTAAATTCTTTAGATTTTTCTTGAAAATCACACTAATCGTGGTAAAGCATTTCTACTTTCACTCAACTAATGCTGCTTAATCCTAGAACTCTAATCACAAATCACTTCTCGATCTCATTGCGATTCAATATATCGAATAATAGTTAGCTAGAAACTTGCAAGCATTCAGAATAAGGAATAAACACTCAATCATGAAAATATTATAAATAAAATAACTTAAAATATAAATTGTGTGTTCAGATTGATTATGGAACTCCGAAGGGTCCCACCGGGTAGATGTCGTGTGCGTTGGATATAACTAACGTGGAGGTCACAAACGAATGGGTGTGGAGGTCACAAAGATCACACGGCCCTCTCCTCGCCTACTAAGTGGAAAGACTCTTGATTGGGATGAAAGACTCCTCTCGCATTTTCTAGTTGTTGCCCACGATATCGTTTTGGTTGGTCTTTTAAATTGATTGGTTATACTAGTCGCCCAATCTAACTGCTCAGAGCCTTGTCGCCAAGTCTTTGCGCCCAGGTCTTCGCTCCTAGAAGGTAGAATATATTCGTGCCAAGTCTTCACGCCTAATTCTGGTCGTGAATTCTGGTCGCGAGTTTTGGTTGCGCCTTTTTTTTTTTTGTATCAAAATGCCATCATTTCGTAGTAAATCTTCTCATTCCTTCAAATCCAAGAAAATAAATAAAAATATATACAAGTAAAATAAAATTAATAATATTGAAGGAAAAATGACACTTTTCATAAATAAAAGAGTAATAAAAATTATATAGAAATCGCACTTATGAAATACCCCCAAACTTAAACTTTGCTCGCCCTCGAGCAAAGAAGAAAAGAAAGACAATTAAAACAAGTATTGGTTTGATTTATAAAATTTATTGTCTCAAAGATTGCCTAAAGTCTATAATTCAATGGAATCATTCAAGATCAATCAAGTCCAAAAGTTTATTCAAAACTCAATCCCACTGCATAATCCATCTCCACATTCATGCATACCTATCACTCTCACCTCATCATTAGCTCCCTGGATAATTTTATGCAAACAAGTGAATAAGTAATGGATCTCTAAACACTGCATAGGCTTGCTTTTCAAATCACTCTCCACTAATGTAGAACAGAAACTATCATCAGGGATCAATAGGTTTTTATTAAACTTGTAATGTAAGGCTAAGGTGAGGGCTACAAAGAAAAGTTAGGATTCAAACAAAGCAAGAGAACTTAAGTTAGAACACCAACAGAACAAATAAAGCATCTTACTTCTAACATCTCTTCTTAATTATTGTAAATCTCTCAACATACCTCTTTTTATTGTACTTTCAAGTCTCTCTCTTTATCCATCTATTTGGCAGGTCGGATATTTTTTTTTCTTTTTTTTTAATGGAAATATTCCATACCTTTTCGACTGCCTTTGTGGATAATTCTCATCCATCTTTTCTTGTTGGCCACACAGTAGACGATTGACTTTTCACATTTTTAAACTTATGATTTTGATAATATTGCTATAATTAACTTTACTTATTGAACTTTTACCTCTCTTGCCATTCATACTATTGTGAGTCTGTGATTTTGTGTAAACTTAGTTCCCTTAAAAGGTAAGTAAATCAGTATTCAAGCTCAAATAGGATAGGGAATATGAGATTTACAAGAAAGAAAAATATAAGGCCAAAATATAATTCAATAAAGCTCAAATGGGTGGCTAGAGATAAAGATAATGAATGGGTAAGCTTGAAAGACTCAATCGGTCTAAAGAATGCCTTAATCATTTTTCCAGTAATATTCTATCTAGGATTTCACCTTGAGTGTAATCAAACAAATTCTAGAGTAAGTTGAGACCATACAAATTCAAAAAATTCACATAAAATTTCTCTAGGCACTCAAAATGATTAATGATCATAAAAAGCATTCATTGAACATAGAAAATATCAAATTAATTAAGATCAAGTAAGGAATTAACAAAAAAGGGAGAGAAACTAAAACAAAAAATGAGAGAAGGTAAGATATGCTCCCCTGATTTTTCTAGTTCTGCCAATTGAATATTTGCCTTGAAGGTGCAGCCGTGTACTCCTTGGAGATTTCCTCGCCTCTTCATTCCTGCAGGATGAAAGCAAAAGAATAATATTAAACAAAGGAAATCAAATAAAAAACTTGGGTTGCCTCCCAAAAGCGTTTTATTTAAAGTCTATAGCTAGATATTGTCCTTTCATCATTTATTACTGGTGAGATCGATGAAACACTTTTTCGAGTTAAAATCTCCATCCATATAGGGTTTTAATTTCTGTCCATTTACTTTAAATGTGCATTTTTTCTGGTGATGGACTTTAACCGCCCCATAGGGAAAGACACAGGTTGCCACAAACAGTCCCGACTACTAAGAGTGCAGCTTTTCTAAGAAGAGTCGAAGTCTTGAGTTAAATAATAGAACTTTCTGCCCGACTTCAAATTCCCTCAGAATATGCTTATCGTGCCATCTTTTAATTGTATCTTTGTAAATCCGAGCATTCTCATGCGTATCGTTGCAGAATTCATTCATCTCGTTAATCTGCAGTATTCTCTTCTTACCAGCTGCTTGTAAATCAAAGTTCAGTGTACTTGTCGCCCAATAGGTTTTGTGTTCTCGATCCACGGGTAGATGGCAGGCTTCTCCATAAATGAGCCGATAAGGCGATGTCCGGATCGGTATTTTGAAGGTTGTCCGATAAGCCCACAGTGTATCATCTAACATTCTCACTCAGTGTGTTCGAAAGGCGCTCATGGTCTTCTGCAGCATGCGCTTCAGGTCCCAATTTGACACCGACTTGGCCGCTCGTTTGAGGATGGTTTGGTGTCGCCACGTGATAGGTAACTTCATACTTAGTCAGTAGCGCTTCAAATTGGCAATTGCAAAAATGATTCCCCTCATCACTGATTATGGTCCTCAGAGTGCCAAATTGAGAAAAGATGTTATTCCGCAAGAAATTCACTACGGGCCTCGCATCATTGGTTGGCATGGCGATCGCTTCCATTCATTTGGGGACAAAAGCTGTAGCCGCCAAAATAAATTTATTAGAATATGATGATGGAAAAGGGTTCATGAAATCTATACCCGAACATCAAATAATTCAATCACTAAAATATTGTTTAAATGCATCTCTTGTTTCCTAGAAATATTGCCAACCCTTTGACAATGATATCATAAATTAACAAAATTAAAAGAGTCTTTAAAAATAGTCAGTCAATAAAAGCCGCATTGTAAAACTTTTGGTGCTGTTTTTGCTCCACCAAAGTGTTCGTCTGCTTCCAAAGAGTGATAGTGTCTCAATATGCTCTCAACTTCTTCCTCGGGCACACATCTTCTGATTATCTGGTCCACGCAATGCCGGTATAGAAAAGGTTTCTCGCAAAAATAGTGTTTCAAGTTGGAGAAGAACTTCTTCTTCTGTTGATATGTCATCTCGGCCAGTAGAATTCTGGACACTAAATAATTTACCATGTCATTATATGATGGATCAACTTGTACAGCCATTAATTGCTCATTCAGAAAGGTTACATTTATTGGAAATTTCTTCTCGTTAGCTGCCTTTTTAAGCTCAAGACGAGATAAGTTGTTGGCAACTACATTTTGGGTGCCTTTCTTATCTTTTATTTCCAAATCGAACTCTTGTGTTAGCAAAATCTATTTTAACAGTCTTGGTTTGGCATCTCTCTTCGACAACAAGTATTTAAGAGTTGAATGATCGATGTAGACGACCACCTTTGAACCTATCAAATAAGAACGAAATTTGTCAAAGGCAAACACAACTTCTAACAATTCTTTTTCAGTGGTTGCATAATTAAGTTGAGCTTCTGTTATGTTCTGACTTGCACAATAAATAACATGAAAAATTTTATCTTTTCTCTGCCCCAAAACAACCCCAATAGCATAATCACTAGCATCACACATTAATTCAAAAGGTAAATTCCAATCCAGTGATACAATGATAGGGCTGAAATAATTTCTTTTTCAATGTTTCAGAAGCATGCAAGCATTCATTAGAAAATTTGAACCGAGTATCTTTATTCAACAGACTACATAAAGGTTTAGTAATTTGGAAAAAATCCTTGATAAACCAATGATAGAACCCGGCGTGACCCAAGAAGCTCCTCACGCCTTCACATTGGTCAGTGGTGGGAGTTTGTCAATAACTTTTATTTTTGCTCGGTCAACCTCAATTCCCTTAAGTAAATGCGGTGGCCTAGCACTATTACCTCCTCGACCATGAAGTGGGGCATTTTTTCCAATTTAAAATAAGATTTGTCTCCTTGCATCTCTGAAAAACTAATGATATATTAGATAAGCAATCAAAAGAATGACGAAAAACTGAGAAATCATCCATGAAGACTTCTAAAAATTTTTCCACCATGTCCGAGAAGATGGACATCATGCATATTTGGAAAGTGGCAGGTGCATGACAAAGACCAAAAGGCATGCGTCTATATGCAAAAAGTGTTATAATAAGGACAGGTGAAATTAGTCTTCTCTTGATCCTCAGGTGTAATGACTATTTAATTGTAACTGAAATATCTATCCAGAAAATAGTAATAAGTGTGGCTAGAAAGTCTTTCTAGCATTTGATCAATAAAAGGTAAGAGAAAATGGTCTTTCCTAGTTACATCATTCAGTCTTCAATAGTCTATGCATACTCACCATCCCATGATCGTCCTCATCGGTATGAGTTCATTGTTGTCATTCTTGATCACGGTTATCCCTCCTTTCTTTGGGACGACTTGTACTGGACTTACCCATGCACTATCTGAGATTGGATAAATGATCCCGACATCTATAAACTTCAATACTTCTTTATGCACCACTTCTTGCATTGATGGATTCAATCTCCTCTGGGGTTGAACAATCGGTTTAAAATTATCATACATTAAAATCTTGTGCATGCAAATTGAATGACTAATTCCTTTTATGTCCGAGATGGTCCAACCCAAGGACATTTTGTGTTTCCGCAAGACTCTCAGCAACTTCTCTTCCTTTATATTACTTAAGGAACTGTTAATAATAACTGAAAAAGTATAGTCCTAACCTAAGAAAGCGTACTTTAAATTTGATGGAAGCGGTTTGATTTCAAGCTTGGGTGGTTCCTTAGTTGGGGATGTTGGCCGAGATGAGTTTAGCTCTTCCACTTTTGGTATTATTGAAGGGGAAATGGATGGTGTATCTTCCAAATATCTCTCACACTCCCTAACCTCTTCATTTTCAGATTCAATAGATCTAGATTGAGTAAGACATACCTCAAGTGGTAGCTTTAAAAATTTAGCTCCATAAGTCTCGTCGGCCTTGACCACTTCTTGGTCACTTATTTGAAAACAAGAATGTACCTCGGAAGGTAATTTCATAAATTTAAATACGTCAAAAGTGACCTGCTCCTCGCCGATCCTCAAAACAAGTTTTCCTCGCTGGATATCAATTAAAGTTCTCCCCATCGCCAGGAAAGGTCGGCCAAGTATCAAAGGGATCTTCTCATCCTCCATATCGAGTACACTAAAGTCAGCCGGGAAGATGAACTTATTAACTTTCACTAGTACGTCCTCTTGGAAATTTAATAGATCTGTCTGCCAATTATAGAGAGATGGTGGTCGGTTTTACTTCTCCAAGACCTAGTTTCTTGAAAACAGAGAGAGACATTAGATTAATACTTGCCCCTAAGTCACATAAAGTTTTATAAAAATATGAATTTCCTATAATGCAAGGGATCGTGAAACTTACAGGATCTTTCAACTTAGTCGGCACTGCTCTTCTCAGTCAGCATTACAATCTCATGCTCCCCTAACTTCCACTTATTTGATAATATATCCTCAAAATTTTTTGCATATTTAGGCATTTGCTCTAATGCTTCAATGAGTGGAATATTAATATGCAGTTGCATAAATATATTCAGAAATTTAGAGAACTGATTATCAATCTTATTTTTTCTTAAACTTTACGAAAAAGGAATTGGTGGATCATAAATTGAAGGAGAATAAGTTTCAGATATAAACTCCCTGGATATCTTGGATTTTGTAGCCCCTTTATTCTCCTTAGTCATTTCAGCTTGTTGGTTGGTCACATCCCACTTTGCTTTCTTTCACCGCGTACTCAGTTTCCTTCTCTCGATCTCCACATTTTCGGCAGTTTCTGCATCTCACTTGGTATTTACCGTCTGTGACTGGTCATATGTTTGCCCACTTCTCAATGTTATGTCCTAGAGATGCTCCTTCAGATTGGTCGCAGTGTTGCTCGGTAAAGTCCCTGCTGTCCTCTTGGTAAGCATGTTTGAGAGCTGACTGATTTCGCCTCAAGATTGCAGATTGATGCTGAGTTGTTTTGGATCACCATATCAGTCTTTTACATGTACTGCATAATCATATCCTCAAGTGCCGACTTCTTCTTTTGCTGAGGAAACTATTGAGGTGGTCTAATCGACCCTTGATTATTGCTCCATGAAAAGTTAGGGAAATTTCTCCAAACGGAATTGAACGTGTTTGAATAAAGATTGTTTTGACATTGAAAATTGGACACTCAATGGGCTCGTTTATGACTCTGTGGGACAAAAGGATTCCCCACTTGACAATCTACACTTGAATGATTTCCTTTACAATGATCACAAACAACATTAGTTTGAATGACATTAACGTTCATCTTACCTAGTTGTTGTGAAAGATTTACCATCTGCGCCGCCAATTTGGTAATAGAATCAAGTTCAAAAAATCCAGCCATCTTTCTTGGCATTGCTTTCTCTGTAGACTATTGATAGTTTTGGATGCCAATTCTTCTAGAAGTTCATATGCGACTTCATGGGTCTTACTCATTAATGTTCCTCCCGCAGCTACATCAACCATAGATCGATTAATCGGTCACAAATCATTGTAAAATGTCTGTACTTGAAGTCAGGCAGGGAGGTCGTGATGTGGACACTTGCGCAATAAGTTATTGTATCTCTCCCATGCCTCATATAATGATTCACCCTCAATTTGGGTAAATGTAATAATATCATTCCTTAACTTCGCTGTCTTGGCCGGAGGGAAATATTTGGCTAAGAATCTTTGTGCCAACTCCTCCAAGGTGGTGATGATGCCCAGGACAAAGAATTCAACCAAATTTTTACTTTTTCCTAAGTGAAAATGGAAAAAAGGAAAAAGTCGCAATCGAATTGCATCATCTGTCACTCCGTTGTGTTTAAAAATATCACAAATTTCTAAAACATTTACAATATGTACATTAGGATCCTCTTATGATAGCACCCAAACTGGACGGTTTGTTAAATCATTTGAATGATGGTTGGCTTGATCTCGAAGTTAGTAGCTTGTATAGCTGGCCGCCTTATACTAGATGTCGCCTCATTGACAGAGGACATAGCATGGTCTCTTATTGCCTTGTGCTCCTAGTTAGCCATTTTAAATTTGGAGGCGGTGCCCTCTTTCTTCTTCTCTTTATTGATCCGATGTAAGGTTCTTTCAATCTCGGGATCGAAAAGTGTATGCTCTAATGATTTAGATTGGGGCATGCACTTCTGATTCCTAAAAAGAAAAGCCAAAATGAGATCTAATTTAATCCAATTTTTAAATAAAACAAAATTCAAAGTAGTAAAAATCTACCCAATATCAATATCAATAACAAATAACTATTTTCCAGCAACGGCGCCAAAATCTTGTTCGCATAATATATTTGCAAGTGTACATAGTCGTAACGAGCAGTAAAATGTTTTGAATAAAACGGATATCAAACCCACATGAAATAATTATGCTATTGAGTATTGAAATTGACTAAATTAATTACTATTTGGAAAACCGTAATTTGAAGAATGAATTATCTAAATTAAGCTGAAGAAAAGAATATTAAAATTAAGATTTTAAAGATAATAAGAATAGATTTAGAACATTTGATTTCACATAGCAAATCTCACACAATTTATTCTTCATTGTTATAGAATTCCAATTATCATAAGTTGAAGATAAAAATATCTTAACTATTCAATACTCTCTCTCGAATAATATAAAAAATATCTCCAATAAATAACCTCATATCTCTATGTGAATTTAACTAATTGGAGACTTATTAAGTTTTTTAAATTTTTCATGAAAATCACGCTAGTCGCGATAAAGTATTTTTACTTTCGCTCAACTAATGGTGCCTAATCCTAGAACTCTAATCACATACCACATCTCGGTCTTATTACGATTCAATAGATCGAACAATAGTTAGCTAGGAAATTGTAAGTATTAAGAACAATGAATAAACACTTAATTATGGAAATATTGAAAATAAAATAACTTATAATATAAATTGTGTGTTCAATGCTACGCTACATCAAAGTTTTAGAAAAGAAAATTAGTTCATAATGAAATTGAAAAGAAAATCAATATAGCTGGTGTTTTTCGTTGGAGTCGGTTGATGATGCATGTGGCTCTCGCCTCTGCCATCCAGATCTGCCTTTTCAAAAGAAACTTAAAAAATAAACTCTGGAATAATATTAGACTCTACAATTCAGACTTTAAAAAGCTCAGACTAACTCCCATATTCATCCCACAAGACGAGATTAAATAAATGTCAAAACTCTAATCCGGAAAAAAGATAATTGTAGCTACAATCTAGCGTAAAAATCTGGAAAATAGTTTATAAAGATAAATGTTTACAAAAAAGGAAATTATTCCAAGAATAACAGAATTATCTAAAACGGAAGTTTAAGTTATATGCGGCTTGAATTGCAGAGCTCGGGAGGATTTCATGGTCAACAGATTGATTGCAGAACTCCGAAGGGTCCCAATAGGTGGATGTTGTGTGTGCTGAATATAACTGGTGTGGAGGTCACAAACGAACGGGAGTGGAAGTCACAAATATCAGAAGACCCTTTTCTCGCATACCGAGTGGAAAGACTCCCGACCGGGATAAAAGACTCTTCTCGTCTTTTCTAGTTGTTGCCTACAATGTCGTTTAGGTTGTTCTTTTAAGTTGATCGGTTAGACTAGCCAAATCTAACCTCCTGGACCCTTGTCGCCAGGTCTTCGCACGCAAAGGTAGAATATATTGGTGCCATGTCTTCGCGCCTAATTCTGGTCATGAATTCTAGTCGTGAGATTTGGTCGCGCCTTGTCTTTTATGTCTAAATGCTCTTCTTTCGCACTAAATCTTCTCATTCCTTCAAATCCAAGAAAAAAAATAGAGAAAAAAAATAAAATCAATAATATTGAAGGAAAAATGACACTTCTCATAAATAAAAGAGTAATAAAAACCACAATAATCACACTTATCATTTTGAATCAAGGCACAATCACAATTATGAAGTCAATATGGAGTCATGCTACATTTAAAGGTTCTGACAAAATGAACAGTATGGGGACTCCGGATCTTATAGCAACGAGCATGATCTACTCTCCGAACTCCTAGTATAAATAGATGATCCCAAGTACGAGGAAGCTCTCTCGAATCCTTAAACTCTCTTACTTATTTACTATATTCAAAGAACATTTACTGACTTTGGCATGCTCCCTGGCCCTTAGGCCACTCTCTCAAAGTCGCATACATTCTTCTGCTTGCAGGGTTCGTTGTGAAGACCTGAGTTGTTGGGACCTGGCCCAAGGGTGTGCAAAACACAACATCAACAGTGGTGCCGTCTGTGGGATCGAGTTGGATCTTGCATGTCCTTCGTATATTTGAGGCAACCCATTCCAGGTAACTTAAAGGATCGCTGGACCGACTTGAGATAGGGAAGTGGAGCAAATGGAGGACCAGACGCGTAGGAATGAGAAAATTACAACAGAAGAAGGCCAAACAAGTGAGGATAGAACGCAACAAGAGGTGGAGGAGGTTAACACTCAGCTTCCAATCCCCAATCACATGGAGGTTGCGAGTGAGATTCAAGACAAACGAGAGCTCCGAAAGGCCGAGTCAATCGGGCCACTGGAACTTATCCTCCTTCACCCATGCCAGCTAGAAGCCACGATGGTGATCGAGGGGGGGGGGGGATGGCATTAGAAGCTCGAGACGCCATGTGACAACTTATCGCTGAGCACATGGATGTGTTTGCAGGGAATCATGGAGACAAGCCTAGGATAGCCCCTAAGATCTTACACCACAGATTAAATGTAGACCCAAAAATCCAAGGAATGTGGCAGAAGCGTCAGTGCAGAGAAGAAAGCCGCTATAGCTAAAGAAGTTGATAGATTACTAAAGGCAAGGTTTATCCTGAAAGCCCATTACCCGGAGTGGTTGTCAAACGTGGTGCTGGTTAAGAAGTCAAGCTGCAAATGGAGGATGTGTGTTGATTTCACTGACCTCAACAAAGCTTGCCTGAAGGACAGTTTCTCGCTTCCCCGGATTGACCTGATCATTGACTCTACGGCTGGTCATCATATGCTCAGCTTCATGGACATCTATTCTGGGTACAACCAAATCCGCATGAAGCCCGAAGACGAGGATAAGACCTTGTTCATCACAGACCAAGGTCTATACTGCTACAAGGCGATGTCGTTTGGGCTAAAGAATACAGAGGCCACCTACCAGCGGCTAGCCAATCGAATGTTCAAAGACCAAATAGGACGGAATATGGAAGTCTACATGGATGACCTATTGGTCAAAAGCGAGACCTTAAGAGAACATCTGGATGACCTGAGGGAGGCTTTTGCAATATTGTAGCGATATCAGATGAAGCTGAATCTGGCAAAGTGCGCCTTTGGCTTCGGGTCGGGAAAATTCCTAAGGTTCATGGTGTCCGAGCGAGGTATTGAAACCAATCCTAAGAAGGTAGACATTATCTTCAGTATGGTTCCACCGCGAAGCATAAACTAAGTGCAGAGGTTAGCTCGGTGAATTGCCGCACTCAGTAGGTTTGTCTCAAGATCGACTGACAAATGCCTACCGTTCTTCAAAGTCTTGTGGAAAGCGAAAATGTGGGACGACAAGTGTGACCAGGCATTCGAAGCCCTCAAGGAGTACCTCACTAGGCCCCCACTACTTAGCCAACCCAGGTGTGGGGAAAAGCTTACTCTGTACCTAGCCATCTCCCCTCAGGCGGCTTCCTCAATACTAGTGCGTGAGAAAGAAGGGATCCAAAAGCAGGTATATTATGTCAGCCGGGTGTACCGAGGAGCCGAAGCTCAATACCCCTGCATAGTGCAGTTAGGCTTTGCATTAGTAGCAACCATGCAGAAATTACGCCCATACTTTCAGGCTCACCTTGTGCGAGGCCTCATAAAGACTCATCTGAAGAAGGTATTGCAATGGCCAGACGTTTCAAAATGCCTATGAACTGGGTAGTGGAATTAAGCAAGTTCGATATCGAATACGCTCCTTGAACCGCCATGAAGGGGCAGGTATTAAAAAACTTCATCGCCTAGTTTACCGGATTCCCAGCAGTGGGCCATGGTATGCGCCCTAGCAAGTATTCGTCGACGGCTCATCCTGACTCCAAAGGGGGGAAGAGCACAATTACGCCGTTAAATTGACTTTTAAGACAACGAACAATGAAGCAGAGTACGAAGCACTGCTTGCAGGATTACAGGTGGCCAGAGCCTTTGGAGCCATCGAAATTGAAGTATGGGCTGACTTCCAAGTGGTAGTGAACCAAGTATTGGGAGAGTTCACTGTCGAGAGCAAGAAGTTAAGGTGATACCTAGCGTTGGTAGGGGCAAAGCTCTCTCTGAGGTTAAAACTTGACCTTTTTTACTCTGATTATGTTACGTTTTAATTTCTGTTTGGATGTTGAGAAAATGTGGAAGGGATTTCTATTTGGCAGCTAAGAAAATGTGGGATCGATTTATGTTTGAGTTTGATGTGGTGTCTCCCCTGAGTTTGATGAAGGCTATTTGAATTTGACATGCTGTTTGAGTTCAATTTCTACTGAGAAAAGGCTAGTAGTTGCGCCTCCCCTTATATTAGTTTGAGTTTGATAAAGGCTCCATTTTGCCCAAGAAACTATAATAAAATTCATTAGTGATTATACTTTATCAAGTTTATTATGAAGCTCAAAATTACAGTTTTGCTCTTTTGCTTTTTGGTTTTTCATAAAAAAAGTATTTGATGTGGATCTTTGGCTTGCAAAATTATATACATTTGTAATTAATGACCTATTGGCATGTAACTCAGTTGAAACTTATTGCAGTTTCTTATTGAAATCCTACGAGGTATCTGTCTAGCCATTGTGGACATATTTTAGAGTTAGTCTTCTCCTTGGAGGTAAATCTTCTGTTAGAAATATTAGATCAAAGTATATAGCGGAATCGATATTACCTCATTGGAAATGTCTTGGATCTAGGGCGGTTGTTTCATGGATTCTCTCGTGTCGTTGTTCATCTGAAATCCTCTCGGCAATGGTAGAGTTTGCTGCATGGTAATATACCATAGCAACACCCACAAATTCCACAGCCTAGATGCCGGGACTAGATAGAACTACTTTGAGAGAGAGATTTTTGTTTTGATGCTACCGGCGCACACACCTCACATCCAAATGGGGGATGGACTATGTAAATAGTCCCTCTAAGTGTATCCTCCGGCTGGCCATTAAGGGCTAGCCATCAAGACTCATGAAGTACTTAAGAGCCACTTCATAACCCCAAAGAGACGGTGAAGGGGTGCCCACTATGGACGCCCCTTTCTTACATCTCCCACTTCCACTATGGGCGCCCCTTCTTACATCTCTTACTCACACATAGTGGGCAAGACCCAAAGTCTGATTTTCTCAATATGTTCTCAATTTTGTTCATACTAGAAAATAGGCCGTGCGACCATCGAGCACAATTGTAAAAGAAAAATGGGAGCACTATACCAAATCTCTTTGAGAAAAGACCACCATACGAACATCTCTAAAAGTGTCTCGTTATGCCCCGACTCATTTGGTCATGTCAAACTAAGCATCCCTAATCTCTCTCAAGTCCAAATGACTAAGAGTAATGCTCAATTTCCATAAAACATGATGTACTCACAGCTATATTGCAACTCCCAAAAAGCAACATTACCTGCTAGCAGTGGATACACACCATTATCGATGTGTTATCAAATAGTCTTCCCTTCACCTTCATGTGATTCAATTTTAATCTAGTCTCTTTTCCAACAATGGCTCTTTAGACCATATCATTCATGGCCATAGATAACATGCCAAAATAGTAGATACTAAAATATCTACCTCGTGACATAGTCAAAGGTCTCCTAAAGGCATAAATAAATTAAGGTCATCAATTATAACTTATAGGACTAACACAATGAGGAAGCAAGAATTCATTTACTCACCTCTACTATTGTCGCAAAAGCACATATAGTATGAAATACATACTACAGTAGAGTTCTCTTTCCAAAGAAAGAGTGTATATTTAATTCAATTCATCGTGCAGATCATAGTCTAGTAGTTATCTCAGTGTCTAACCCAAGTCCCTCCATTTGCTCGCTATCCGAAGAGCCAATGAGGATCTCGCATCTGGCTAAACCACAGGCAACGTGGATTGTGGATAACCATCCAAGGTCCTTTTAAATATGATGAGTGTATATTTAATTCAATTCATCGTGCAGATCATAGTCTAGTAGTTATCTCAGCGTCTAACCTAAGTCCCTCTATTTGCTCCCTATCCGAAGCGCCAAAAAGGATCTCGCATCTGCCTAAACCACATGCAACGTGGATTGTGGATACCATCCCAGGTCATTTTAAATATGATGGATCTCATTTTAGCTCCTACTAAGGTGACATATCTTTTGTGTCTTACAACTTATCCCTCATTGGATAAGTGCCAAATGACACATTGTCTCCATCTTTACTCGCTACCCTTTTGTAGCGCCAAAGGCAATCGCTCGTGCAAGTGACCCGATCTAAGCTTGTTGACATACATTTTTCACCATAAATCCCAAATCTGTGGTGAATGTGTGCTTATATATATAAAAAAATACTTCCAGTCACGCCACATGATCATAAAACATATCAGTTTCATGTGCACGACGAGTAAAACCATGACGGAGAAAATCCACATGGTCAACTAACAATCAATCCACAACTCTCAAGTGGTGTATGACTGTTCTTCTCCATGCACAATCTCATGTGTAGTAATTTCTCAAAAATATGCACATACCAAGAGACTCTACTTTTATATAAAAGTTCTTTGCACAACTATAAAGTTAGCGAGTTATCGCGAATCTCATTTAAGGTCCTTAGATTCTAGTCAGCAAGTCTAACTGTGACTTTTAAGAATCGACAAGGTGACCACAAATATTATTCAACAAACTTAATTTGTGACTTCAATGTTTCATATAAATCTCTTGTACTCAACAAAAGTATATGGGATAACCCTTATTCATTTTTTAAAGGTAAAGCGATTAGGGTCTTTGCCCACCAAAACAATCATAATAGTTTAGTCATTACTATTAATGACAATCGCATCACAAAATCACTTAATCAAGTAAGACATATTCACCCCCTAACAAAATCTTAACCTTTAACTCACATGAGTAAATCATAATGGAAACATCAAATAGTATAGGCAAAACTAAATTCTTTGGTATTGTTCATCTCATTAATTGTCTATGGATTTGAACAAAAACTTCTAGAAACTATTTTTCTTATACACAGTCTTACAAGACGTGAAGTCTTAACTACTTTTCAAAAATCCATGTCCATCACCTCGTAGTATGGAAAACATTTCTTTAGGCGACAATTAATATTCTAAGACAACCAGTTCGTCATATCTCTTAAGATGACTCTTTTCTAAGATTGTCAACAACATTCAAAGAACCCCAATTTATTCAATAGGTTGTTAATAAAAACGACTAGGTACATTGGGTATCCCTGAATAGATGGTTCGTTTAGGTAGCATGTAAACATTACCAACAACATTTTGTACCAAAATAATACAAAAAATCATGCGCTCCAGTACTTTGTGCCTATATATCACAAAAAAAAATAACCATCTAATTCTCCCGCGAGAATCAACTATTTGACTCTTTAAAAAAAAGTTTCAATAAATGTGCGATCAATAGTTATCTAAATGCAACTCAATTAGTGCCAAGAGATAGCTGTATACCTCTTTCAACTCTATTTTTCCTTTGTCAATCAGATCAACAATCCTAGGTTGGATCATATAAGTGAAGTGAATCTAAGATTCTATGTTCGGATTTCGACTATGTGAATTTAGTACCTTTAGCGGAGCAGTATTACAAATATTCTCTTCTAATCTCTAAACAATGAGAGAATACTGATATATAACTATCACGCCATATATGAGGATCTTTACATTCTAAGAATTTTGGGAGTTAGTATTACTAGTGGTACACCATCACTAAAAAATGTATATTTACACTAGTTGTTGTATTATTCCCACTATTTTCAGTGATATTTTTTTAAAATTTTGAAAATATTAGGGATAAGGTAATGTGAAATGAAACGTGATGAAACACACATTCTAAACATTCTTTCCAAAAAATAAGTATTTTACAAAAATCTACAATTCCTCACTCTCGCCGAAAATATGAGTAGATTTCTTTACTCAACAAAAAAGTTCAAACTTAGATCCTCTATATTTTTAATAGAATTCACATTTGCACAAAAATAGTCACTCAACCTTTTTCAAAAGCGAATGAACTCAAACTAAGGATGACAAATCAAAATTAAGGCCGCAACTTCATATTACATCAACCCAAGTGTGATATAACAACTATTTTGCGCCTTAATTTACTTATAATTTATTTATCTCCAAATCATTAAACTGCGAGATAACTGTTCTCATCATATAACCCATATGATTGTATTTTTTTTTTAAATATTTTAACTGAAAAAATATTTTCTTGAAAAAGACTTTAAATCGCATTTATATGATGAAACAATATTTTTATTATCCTATGTCCTTAGTGCGCACGTCTAAGAACTTTCACATAGAAAATGCTCATATTGTTTTTTCTCTTTAACTCTTCTAAACAAAAGAGAGGGATCTCATTAGCAAGAAAAATTTCAATTTCTCAAGCTTCGCACCCATCATCCTATGCTTCCATAGCATATTTTAGCATATCATCTCTCATCTCGAGAAATAATATCTCTGAGTCAATAAGTGATCATCCAACTCCTAAACCTCTAGGAATTCTCACTAACACTACGTTTTCAATGAGTCTTAAATCAAATTAGATATAGACTTCTTTAATATAGCATTAAAAACGCTAATAAAAATATCGCTTGTGCAACAAATGCAGTATGCGACGTTTTAGTTGCTAACTAGCGATATATCCATATTTCTCACTTACTAAATATTTTTCATTTTCTCCAATCCACTATAGGAGAGAAAAAGAAAAAAAATTTGCGAGAACTTATCTAGTCTAAAACCTACCGTGCATCAGTGCAACCATGAGCAAGATTTTTAGGCTTAATTAAGTTGTACCTAATTATTCAGACTTTTGCCATAGTTACCATGCTAACCACCAATGTGCTTGGTATTACATTACTCTCAATGGGTACTCCTAAGTTTATATATCTACAAGAATCTATTTGTCTAGTTAGAAAGAAATAAAGCTTGTGCAAAATTATCAGTGCTAATACCACATAGAGGTGCATTGATAAACCCTTAAAATGAATGTGTCAATCACGAATGTCTTCAACACTCATGCACACTCATGTTTTAATGTCTTACTTGCCATACATACTAGCAAGTTTTAGAGAGTATGTATTTATCTGAGTTAATCTAAGTTGCTTCAAGATTATTGTAATACCCTGCATTTTAGTGCATTTTTTTAATTGAAGGATTTTTTTTTAATTTAGTTAAATATTAGTTCTCTTGTTTTAAATTTATCGGATTTCTCGTTGCATTTATATTATATATTTTTTAAGTTGTGAAATTTATTTTGATATGCTTTCTTGATATTAATTATTGTTTGCATTTAAATTTGCTTTTTTCGCCTTAATGCATAATTTTATTGTTGGACTTTAATTATTTTTTTTATTAATATTGAGTTCCAGTGTTTTTAATTGGCTTTTATTTATTTTTAGTATGCTTTTATTTTTCTTTTGTTGGACCCTTCTATTTTCGGACTGAGTTTGTTTGAGTGTATTTTATTTTTCTTTTGAGCGCAACCCTTTTTGGTCCCCAACCCAACCCATGAGCTTTCAACCAAGCCCACGAAGCCAGGAACCACTTGACGTTCCATGTTTGGTACCATGCACGTACGTGATCTTCGCATCTAGGGTTTTCAGTAGCCGCCCACTATTTTTTATCACAGAAATCACCCATATAAGTATACTTTTTCATCTTATACCTCTGGAAAACTGCCCTATATCACTGCAACCAACCGCAAGAACCAGCCAGCCCCTCCTAGTTCGACGCCAACCTCCATCTCCACGTGTAAACCGACGCCCATCCTTCCACCGTAAACAGCCATCACCTAGGCTCAAAACCCCACCGTGCACTTCTGCAGTGCACCACCCACGGCCAGCAGAGGAAGATCATCACCATGGGTAGCATCACGTGAGACGCTGAGCACGCGGATCGCACAGCAAGAGACTCGCCTGCGCATGACCAAAAGCCAACCGGCACCTTCATGGTTTTACCCAACCATCTCATGGAAAATGCAGCCTCCCAAGGAGGTCAAGTTGCCACATGCTCCTCCTCAACGCTGCCATAAGCCACCACCATTACCCAGCCGTGAACCCACCAGTGTAGCCACCGATAGCCATCCCGCAAGCCTCTGTTCCACACTCCCGAAACAGAGGATGTGTTTCCTCCTACCTTGAGCTACTACAACCACTCCCCACCGAGAGCTCCTTCACGTTGCGGCCCCATAGAAATCGCCAGCAAAGACTTCTGTCACCCTAGGTCCTCCTCACGCCTCGTTGCCTCACGGTAATCTCCCTCTCTGTTTCTCTCTCGTGCATCTCTCACTCTCCATTCTCTCTTTCTCGCTCATCACTCTCTCTCTCTCTCTCTCTCTCTCTCTCACCGTGCCCAACTCGCCAACGTATCCACCCCAGACACCGTGCCCAGCCGTTGTCCGCCGCTCGAAACTTCTCTCGGTGAGTCCTCCGTTACTCTCCAACCGCGCAAAGTTGCCTTGTTTTTAGTATGATTTTAGTTGTTCCCAGAAACTTCCATAGTTTTAGGAAATATTTTGATCGATAATTACAATATTGCCCCTTTATTGGATGGTTGTAGTTGGGATTTTTGTTTTTATTAAATCTGTTTTATGTGGTCTTTGTGGGATATATAAAATGTTGTACAAAGAATATATAGGATTTTTATTTTACTAATTGTAGCATATTATTTTTACAGTAAGTATGAAATTTTATTTTGAACATTTTTACAGAAAATCATTTAAGTATTTTAACATGTTATTAAGTAAAGTTTTATTTTAAGAGTAAACAATATTGGTGTAATGTTATTATTTTACACTTTAGATATGATTTAGTCTATTTAAAATAGTTATGGTTTATTTTAAAATATTTTAGGATAATTATATTATCTAGTATTAAACTTTATAGTTTGTTTTCATTAATAAATAGGTCAGACTTTTAAATATTTTAATCAAAGTTATTAAATTAATATTGATGATTTTTAGAAAGTGATGATTTATAATTTGAAGTTATGGAAGTTTAGGTTTTGAGGAATTAAATAGGTTATTTTAGAAGCTTATGATTAGATATCGAAATATGTGATTAATTGAAAATTTACAAGAATTACGTGATTATTTTATAGGTGATGATTAATTATTGCTCGACATTTTGAGAAAAATTCTGAAAAAAGTTAAGAAGTCCAGGTAAGCGGGATTCCTATACTAGACTTTGCATTAAAATAAAATAAGTTGAGGTTGATTTTTTGGAAAATATACATATTTGGTTATGAAAAGAAAGTTGAACTACCGAAGTTATTTGTTCTGCATTATTCATAAGATTCTATTTAAGAAGAAAGTATTTTCTGTCATGACTGGTGTAGACATGAGCTTATCTTTGACATTCTGTTTTTGAACTTTGAAAAAGAGAGTGAATATGAAATTTTGCGTATAAGTTATGTTTTTGTGATCTGATTCTGTTCAGTACTCTGTGTTGATAAGATGTGGCACTTGAAAAACCTTTGGCATGACTTTCTGATTCTGTTCTGACTCTGATTTTGATTTTGATATGGTGATTCTGATTCTGTTTTGCTCTGATATGTGGCCCTGTCACTAGATACAATAGTGACCTCTGGCCCTGTCACAGGAGATAATAGTGACATCTGGCCCTATCACGGGATACAATACTGACCTCTGGCCTGCCACAGGATATATAGTGATTTTCTGTTCTGAGTGCAATCCCTTTGGTAACATGGTGATTTATGTTCTATTTGGCTATCCGCATGATGCACAACCCTATCACGGGGGTTAAACATGGTCTTTGTTATGATATGATGCTCTGATATGATATGATAAGACGAAAATGTTCAGTCATGTTGTGCCAAAGAAGTATTTGAATATGAAAAGTTGGTTTCTGAATGTGAAATGTTTGAAAAGTCGCTTTGATTTTCTGATAATATGTATTTTTGAGATTTGAATATTGATACTGAAATGTTTTGTTTCTACATTCTGAACTCTGTGAAAATGTTAATGTTTACACACTAGTATATGTCCTCTGCTTACTGAGTTGTTGATAACTCACCCCTTATTTCCATATATTTTTCAGATGATTTTGAATAGTCCAACTAAGGATCAGGATTATGGAGCATCGGTGAGATAATTAATTAAACATAATGGTTTACTCATAGAAGATTTCTGAGAAGTGTCGGATTTTATTAAGAGTTTTGGTAGTATTCTGATGACTTTATATTTTGGAGTCTATAAATACATTGATGAATTGTGAATTTTAAGTTATAAGGAGTAACTATAATTATAATGTTCAACTTCGAATATAAGAGCAATTAATTTTTGTGTTACAAAAATAACGCGCAACTTTCGTTATTACCCGCAAGATTCTCAAAGGCAAAATAGTGGTTTAACTCTATTTGACATTTAATCCTATCAACTTCTTTAAAATTGTAGCGCATGCGTCCCACGCGCACTTCCAATTTTATTCTAGACTTTTAGAGGTTTTTACAATAATGATAGTCTAAGACTATTTGACACTCATAATGATCTTAATTCATTTCCAACTATTGCTTATAGAGGAAATTAATGTGACGATTAAGTCACATAAATAATCTCTAGGCTTTCTTCTTGGTTATCTCAAAGTTACTAATCTATACGCATATAATTGCACACACATCTAAGAAATTTTCTGCGTTAATCTAAGTCGAAACAAAAATAATTAATACATGTCACAAGATCGAAAATTCGCTATATTTCCTAATCATCTCTTGTGCCATAATGCGTAATTATTAATTTCTAACTTAATTTTTACGTAAATTAATATTGTATAGGAGATTAATTAATCTTGACTATACTTCCACTAGAATAAATAATCTACCGAGTTAGTTAAATGCAAAAGCATAATTTCTTCCTAAATCAAAAAAATTAGTTTGAGCCAATCATAAGTATGAGCTAATCAAACTTGGGCAACTTAATACTATAGTTTATCACATTCTAAAAAATTGAAGACTAATTCTTAAAAATAGTCTATCAATACAAGTAGGGGTGGGAAGTGGGGCCCCGCCCCCGCCCCGCTTCCGCTCTGCCCCAGCATGGCGGGGCAGGAAACCAAGTTTCGCCCATGCGGGAGAGGGGCCCCCCGCCCCGCATCTAGGGCCCCTAGTGGGGGCAAGTGGCGGGGAGGGCCCAACCCGGCCACACATTTCCCTCGCCCCGCCCCCGCCTCCATTTATATATATATATATATATTATATACATATATATAAACATAAATATATATTTATATTTTACAAATTGTGCATAAAAAGATTGGTTCTTATTAAAAAACCGCGGGCGTCCATCTGCAAATTAGTCCTTTGCCTGCTGGACACTTCCCAGACAATACGAAGCCAGTTTTTTTTTTTCACATAAAAAGATTGGTTCTTATTAAAAAACCGTGGGGTAATCTTAAAATTTTTAAAAAACAAACATAAATAGGTCCAAGGTTGTTCAGAATCCCACAACCCGATTAAGCCCATAAATGACTTAATCCAAGCCCACCAAAAAAAACAAGTCAAACGCAAAAAAGAATGCGCTGTTCATCTCCTTCCTTCACTAGCCAACCGTCACAGAAAAATGTAACGGAAGAGAAAAAAAATTCCACCCTTTCAGCACCACCACAGCCGCTCCTAGCGGTAACAGAATATTACAGCAGTGCAGCTTCACTCGGCACAGCGTGCAGCGTCCACGCTGTGCTGCGGGCAGCACCATGGGTTACTAACCACCTGGGCTGCGCAACCCCATGGGCGGCGCAGCATCCAGCTGGTTCCCTGACGCTTCAGTGCTTGCTGCCACCACACTTTAGTGCTTATTTTTTTCTCGGTGTAAGCTGCTTCACGGCATCTCTTCAGTACCGGCCTGGTGCAAAAAAAAAAAAAAAACTGCACTACCGGCAGCAGTGGAACTGCACAGGCCAGGAGCACCGCCCAGCGCTCAACGCATAAAGCAGATCCGGCCTTGTGTGCGGCACTGCGTGCAGCAAAACTATCCGCCTTGGCCTGATGAGGGGCTCCGCGCACGACATAGCTCGCTGCTCCAGGGTGCGCAGCTCTGGAAGCGCTGCACCTCCTAGTGCCGTGGTATCGTTGTGCTCCTCTGCGCGCAGCAGAGTTCGCAGCACCACCATGGTGCGCGCTGCTCTGCGCCCAGCAGAGGACAGCGCCTCAGTCGAGGTGAGCAGCAGAACGCCGTTGCGCTCGTTTATCAGCTGGCACTGCCTCTCATGGCGACGCTTCAGCTTCTGATGCACCGTGGTGCAGTACTTGGACGGGGCCACAGGCCTTAATGCCATCTTTCGCAACGCCGTGGGCGGCACAGCATCGGTGAGCGTCACATCATAAGCGACGCAACAGCGATGCACCCAGATAGTGTTCACTGTGCCATTTAGATCGCGCAGCACAGGAGTGGGCGAGAGCAACACCACGGTGCTCAATCGCTCCGCCTTGGGTGCGATGGTCTACGCTGCCTTACCGAGGTGCTCCCAGCACCCTAGGTGCGCACTGCAGTGAGTTAGGTGAACGTAACGCCTCCAGGTGCGTGGTGCTGATTCGTGTGGCCCAACACCGAGGTGTGCCTCACCTCCAGGGGTGGCGAACTCATGTGTCTGGCGGTAGCCGTGCATGTGCAGCGACATGTGATGCACTCAGGTGCGACCAACGACCTCGCAAGTGCATCGATCAGATTTTTTTTTTTTTTTTTTTAAGGACGTTGGAAAAAACTATTCTTGTCACAGAAAAAATATTTCCGTAAAAGAAATCTCTACCACGCGACAAAACATAAATCGGGAACAATGCTCTTTTATAAATATTAGATCAAAGTATGTGGAAACGATATTATCTCATTAAAAATATCTTGAATATAATGCGGTTGTTCTATAGATTCTCTCGCATCGTTGTTCATCTGAAATCTTTCCAACGATGGTGAAATGTGCTACGTGATAATATACCAGATTAGCACCCACAAATTTTACAGGCTAGATGTCGGGATTAGAGAGAACTACTTTGGGAGAGAGATTTCTATTTTGATGTTGCCCGCATACTCACACCCCACATCCAAAGGGGGAGGGGCTACCCCTCTAAGTGTAACCTCCTGCTGGCCATTAAGAGCCAGCTATCAAGACTCATGAAATGACCTAAAAGCCACTTCATAACTCCCAAGAAAAGGTAAAGGGATGCCTACTATGAGTGCCCCTTTCTTACATCTTTTATTGTTAACTTGCAAATACCAAATGATGAAAAATTTAGTATTGTTCCAATTTCCTCCTTCAACCTAACAGAAATTTGTGGAATGATAGAAAACTTTGGGAAAATATTTCTGTCATTGCTTTTGGTTTGAATGAGGAGTCATAGTTTTTTGCTAACAAGAAGCATCAGGACACTTTCCATCAAAATGTTTTCAGGTCTTTACATCTAAACATTAACAGGAATATTACTTAGCAAGAGGGGGTTCATGATATCTATCATGATTTTTATCTGCAATGTGGCTCAACCTGAGTCACCTTGAATGTGAATAATATTTAATAGAATGTACATATATCCCACACGGTGTGAACTGCAGTGTTATTAAATGAATTGATTTTTTTTTTTTTTTGCTTGATTGAACCAAGCGAAAAGGTTTGTACTGAGTGATAAGGTTTTTTGCTTAATTGAACCAAGCGATAAGGCTTATATAAATCTGAATAGGTTTTGTTAGTCTGAAAGAAGCGATATGTTTTTTTTTTTTTTTTTTTTGCAGGAATATATATGCAAGACCCGATCATGTCATAAAATGATGATTTCGGAGCATCGTAGAATTTTCATATGTCACAAGATCATTAATTGGAACTTGACTCTCATTAAACATTTTTAGGACATTCAGTTTACCACTATGGAAAAATAGACCACTCAATTTTGTAGCCAGAATTGGAACATTCAGTTTATCACTATGATGTATTATATTGTTCCTTGGTTTTAAACTTGATATTTTTGACTAGATTTGCTAATGATCATCAGGTTTTAAACTATTTTTGGTTGACCGCATAATAATAATAATAATTGGAGCTAACATGACGTTTGTGAGTTTGGGAGAAACTAATATTTATGAATTGGAGTTGAAGGGACATTGGCCTGTCTTTGCCAATTATACCATCAATGGGGTTGGAGATGAAGGTGGTCATGTTGGTGCAGTTGCAGATGGAGTGACAATGACCATGGTTTTACCTAAAAATCAACTTGTTCTGCTCAAAAGCAAGCTTGAAAGGGATTGGAATATCGTTTGACGGAGAAAAAACATATATATATATATATAAGCAATGGAAAAGTAAAAACCCATATTCTTGGTTCTTTTCACTTTTATTACTTCCTAATCATTTTGCTACAATTATAAACGTGTAAAGAACTACAGATAAATCTGTATTTACATAAGGAAATTATAATTTTTGGAGACCCTAGAAGAAATTAGGAAGATCAGTTTTCGCATCGAACATATAGAATTGCAAACTAGATCATATATGCCCTAAATACTTAATGTGCAGAAGAGAATGCATAATAAACAAAAAAACTTACAGTAGACTAGCACCCACCGTAAGACATATAAATCTCATATTTGTTGAGATTCTATTTGTCACCCGACCAGTTCTAAGTTTTTCTCAGTACAAATACATATTTAGTTAATAATCTCATTTTTTCTAGGATGCGTTGGATTAACCATAGGCAAAATTTTTGCTTATTATGAACAGTATTTCTACATATTTACAGATATACTGTTCACCCTTCATCCTTTATTTTACTATTTTTTCCTCTCTCCTCCCACTTGCTCTCTCTCTCTCACCCAACGGTTTTAATTGCAAAATATATATATGAAAAATTAATAATTGCAAAATAAATAAAAAACTAATTTTAGGAAAAAATTAATAATAATAATAATAAGATTTATTAATATCATTGCTAAAAGATGCATAATCCAATATGAGAGTCTTTCTTAAATGGAAAAGACAACTTCCAAAACATGTGATTTTGCATTTGCATTTGTCTACACCATTGCCAATGCACTTGTAGTATAATTGTGTTTAGATATTTTTAAATTATTTTATTATTAATATTTATAAATAATATACTACTACTTTATTACTATTACCGCTATTATTTACAAATCATCTGAGATACTTTTAGTATCTAAACAAAATCCTCGTTAGGTGACCAAGATAGATATGAAAACTCCGTCAATAAAAATGAAATAATTTGTTGTGAATAATAATGAAATTGTTTGAATCAAGATATTTTATTAGATTTTGGAAAAGAGAGAAATAAATAGTTGAATAAAATATTATAAAGTTAAAATATTGTTATAATATTATTTCTTAATATTATTTTTGTTTTACAATTTGAAAAAGTTGAATTATATTTTGTATTTTATATAGAAGTTTGGTAAAATTTTAATGATTAGGTAATGATTAGATGAAAAAAGTTAAAAATTTGAAATTAAAAAGTATTTGTATTTGAGTGATGTTTGAAAATTAGGCCACATATTGATTCTCTCGGTTTGAGTTTATAACTTTCAAAGGTGTTTTAAATAATTTAAATATTTCTTAAAAAATAATATGTTTGATAAATTTATAAGATGTAATTTATGCACTTAAAAAAATTAAAAGTTTATTTAAAAAAAAACCAAATTAAAGCTTGTGTTAACGCTATCTTTTTTACCTATATATATAAAAAAAGATAACATTATATATTTTTAAAACTATTGTAATAAAGTTTAAAAGTGTTTTAAACATGGACAATGCTAGGTGACTCCCAAATGTGCCTACCAAAAGTGCATACTAGTACAAATGATTTTTTTTTTTTTAACATTTTTTAAAGATCCTTAACTATTAAGAAAACAATAAAAATAAATAAATTCACTAATAGTCACACCCTTAACCATTAAGAAAAAATAAAAAAATATAAGTGAACATATTTGGTGGGCATATTTGATAGGCATACTATCATTTTCCTTTAAACATATGTTTATAAAATAACAAATAGTTTTTAAATAATATAATTTTTTAATAAAGTTATACTATTTATAAAAGCTCTAATATAGATTAAAAAAAAAACTCTTAACATAAAAAAAATCATTTCTTCCCATAATTTCAAACATGTACTTGCTGGGCGTGCGAACAGATGCCCGACACTTTTAGTTGTCAAGATACAAGGCTCGAGCAGGGCAGACCTGCCTTGGTGTTGGAGTTTACAAAATCATATAGAAGGTCTGGAGTTAAAAGCTCAATAAGCTAAACATAAACAAAAGGCCTACATTCAAGAAATTGGTAGTTAAGTTAGTTATCCAACTACGAGTATTAGTGATCCAGATGGCAAGTTGGAAATGGTCATTGTATCTATATAAACAAATTGATTGTATAACATATTTTTTCACTTGATCAATAATGAGAAGTACTGATTGCTTTCTCCTTCTATAGTTTCTATGTTTTTCTATGTTTTATCTATATTTTACACTTGGGTTTACTCCATCCGCCCGACCCAAGAATATATATATATATATATATATAACAAGATTCGTAAATATAAAACAATGTCATTTTATACTCACGAATGAGTGTATTTAAATAAAAAATCCTATTTTTCCTCTCTCTCTCTCTCTCTCTCTCTCTCTTACTCATCTCCTCTTGGTTGTGCCTTGTTCTTACCATATGTTTAATTGTTTGTAATTCCTTAGATTTGTTATTGGATGATAAATCTGTGGATTTTAGGGATGGTTTGTGGATTTGTTGTTGTTTTGAATTTTTTTTAAAAAAATCTTTTTGGCTTTTTCTATTTGTTTTTCACAGTGGGTGGGCAAGGTGGGGTAGACGACCATGGGGATCAATCCACTCCCCAGCATTCTGAAGGGGGCACCTGCCCACGGGGGGCGGTGCTAGGGTCAGGGGCAAAACTGTCCCTCCCCCATGTGAGGGTGGGGAGAGGCAGTGGCGGAACCAACAATTTCTTTGAGGGGTGACCAAAATTTTTACCATGTGGCACATTTATGTAAAATAGCAGAAATTAAAAAATCATAAAAACATTATTACATATAAGATAGGATCTCGATAATTTGGTACATACACGTAAAAATAAGATTCTATAAGTACAACTTAAGATATGTTTCAGATTTCTAACGATAACGTTTCATAAAATAATATCCATCTATTATTATTTGTGTAATGAAATATTTAGAATTTAATTTTTTCATAAAAACTATCAAGTGATATTTTAGAAGGTCATCTTTTATTCTAGTATCTAAGTTAGTTTATTATGTTTTACGTACAATTTAGATATTTTTGTATTATATTAAACATATAATGTTATAATGAAGACCTTAAATAAATTATTTTCTTGCTTACAGAAGTCTAGAAGATAAAACCTCTCAACTATTTTTCGTATAGATTATTAGTCTTAAATGATTTTTCTTGTATTAATTTCAATTTGGACTCCCTACACTTAAGAAGCCTAGTATTGTATACTAAAAAACTTTGGGGGTCCATATTAATAAGTTTATTATTTCTCTTATTAATTTTAATTTAATTTTGGTAAGACCACATACTTGAAAATAGATATTATATAGATATACAAAATTTAGGAACTATAAGAAAAAAATTTGGAGAGAGACATTTCTAAGTATATTGAAATTTTAGAAAATTTTAAAAAGTATATGGAGATTATAATTTTTTTTTTTGGGGTGGGGGGGGGGGGGGGAGGTGGCATTTTCTATATTTATAAAACTACAAGTAGTAACAAAATGTCCAAGGGACATTTGCCCAGTGGAGAGAGAATATATATGTTAATTATATATATATATATTAACTATATATAGATGGAAAATTAAATTAATATACACACCAAGGGATGTTTGCCTAGTTGGGTGAAACAGTTTTTTTTTTACAAAAATAGTATGGTTTTTACAAGAAAATTTGATTAATAAATAATTTCATGCATAGAAACAAAAACAAAGTTTGATACAAGTTTACAAAATAAAGTACCAATCATGCCTAATGTCAACTGTGTTTGATACAAGTTTCCAAAATAAAGTGGTACACACATCATATATGAAACCATAGTTTAATACATAATTCCGTATGTTGTGTACTTTTTTGCAGGATTTATTGAGAGGATATCTTGAGTTGATCTATATCTGCACCAAGCTAAATCATCCGATTTTTTTGGAAAGTTTGTGTTGCAATATTCTCCCAGAATGAGGCTGCCACGACTACTTGGGCTGTAGTACATTTCTCCTTGGGCAGGCTTCAAGAACTCATTAATGCAGACTGACTATAACAACGACACCACATAATACCATTGTAGTATTAATCAGGACAAGACAGGCAACCCAATGAGAATGAAAAGCATAAGAAATTAAGTCAAGGCGGGAGTAAGCATTAAGTAGCAAATCATATGAAAGATATAAAACTCTTGGATAGACATGTCAAAAAAATAAAAATGAAATTTGATTTCTTTAAAAAGAAAAAAAGAAACTGTATAAACATTCACAATTTTTGCAAGCCATGCTTTACACACAAGTTTCAAAATCTTGAAAGAGTATAAATAACTAACAAAAAAAATTTAAAACTAAAGGCTAGAGATTACAAGAATAAATTCTCAAAAAAATAATATGAGTATTTTTCTAGAGCATCCATTCTAATATTTGGTTTACCTAATCCGGTGTGGTTTAGGTATATAATGGTCATTGCAATTACAACTGCATGGCCAAAAAATATAAGATCAAACAGAAAGTGTAAAATGGAGGATGTTATTGATATTTTCATTAGCCTGTGTTTTCGAGGTAATGAAACTTCACTTCAAAAGAAAATCTCTTTTCATTTCTAAATTCTTGAGTGAATGAGACACCAAATTTTCAAAAGAAATAATTCTAATAGCATTAATTTTATTTTACAAGTTTCAAATTGTGGTAAGTTATTGCCATCAAAAGTTCTAAATTTTCTTTCATGTGAATAAGATTGTGCCTAAATATGAACCATCACAACAAGGGATCAGAAAATTAGTTTAATCATGTGCTACCTTTATTCACAACTGAATTCTTGAAATCAGGTCTCAAACACAGAGTGGTACAAAAAAATAGTCTTTCATAGTGCTTTAACATTAAAAAGAACTCTCTTTTTTGGTCTTGTTTTGCTTTAATAAAGAGTGACAGTTTATTACTCAAGAGAATCATAAAAAATGACTTGTGGAAATACTTTTTGACATGCTAGATCCTTTTTTTTAGCTCTGGATCCCAATAAGAACCTCATTCAAAAAGGAAAAAAAATGGTCCAGACCCATAAAAAATTGCAAACCTAGTTTACCTGTAATCTGGACTTCGTAAGTTGCTCCAAAAGTACTTCCTCCTGCAACAATAAAGGCAATAAAGTTCCATGCAATTTGAAAATTTTGAAAGAAACTACATATGAAGCCAACTTTTAATTGAATGTTTGGCTGCCATTTGAAAAATTTTATGGAAACAATAAAACTTTTGATTAACAACAGGAAAAAAAAAACAGTATAATAGCAATGACTTTTTTTTTAATTATAAATGATTCACACTTTAGAGTTAGATACCCAAGTTTTTTGTTGAAAATATGCAGATTCTGAGTGCTGTTATTCTACGAGCTTGGTCTCCAACTCTTTGACCTTAAGGCGAAATAATCCAAATATAGCAAAAATAATAATAAAAAAAGCATAATTATCTACTATAGTTTAAGTGGGAAGCAACCTTTTGCTGGAGATTACTACAGACTTCTTCCCTTCCCTTCAATCTCTAAGATAATTCCTAAAGTTGCTTCTCATATTGGTTATGGATGGTTGCCTTCAACTCAATTTGGCCTTCAAGTTTTTTGATCTTCTCATGTAAATTTTTATGACTCTGATCTCTACCTTTTGCCTTGCTCTCAATGTTCTATAAGTTCTCTTCTAGCTTCCGAAAAGATTCATCTTTGGATTTGAATTCTTGCCTTGCTTTTTCAAGTTTTATGCATTTGAAAGAAATAAGTAAATAAATCAAAGTTAAAATACAACTTAATCATCAAACTTAAAAAAGTGTGAATGGTAAAGAAGAAATGCAGCTATTCATCTAGATAGAGTTATCAGCCTTATGGAAGTTGCTGTTCAGGGAGCTTTAAACAACAAAGTATTGTAGAAGATTAATTCATCTAGCAATAATGAATTAAGATGAAATATTTATGGTGGCATTAATTTCTAGATGTGATTAAGCAACAAAGAAATTGTGTTTCTTTTTTATATTTCAAGGATCTTATGAAGTATCTGTTAAAAAAAGGTGAAAATAAAAATTGAACTATAGATAATAGACTATAAATAATGAAATTGAATCCAGAAGAAGGGAATTGATGCTAAAGCTCATACCAGTATGTAGAGATTGCCCATGAACAATGGATAATAGAGTAAATAAATTGGATAGTGTGCCACAAGAACCAACAAAGCATTGTGAATTTATAGATAAAAGCACCATTTAATTTTTATTGCATAACCAATGAATCCATTTATATTTGCAACGTCTAGAGTTTGGAAAGGGATTCACAAAAAATAACAAGTGAACTTACCATTATGCTCTCATTTCTACTGGATAACCAAATGAGTAGTCTGTATGAATACGACTGCCAAATCTATCCTTTAATTCTAGCAAGATCACCTGGAAAAAAAATTGACGATATTAAGAAATTGCAGAAAGCAAGACAGAGTCTTGCCTACCTAAAGATTTTAGTAAAGAAAAAGAGATATACTACATTACATAGGATCACCTTAAATGATGCATCATTGAGGATATGTGTAGCAGCTACACCTGGATATACCACTACCAATGATTATAACTGAAGCTATTGAACCTTATTGCCTCTGAATATGGGAGGCAAATGTGCCTAGTCATCATACATATGCATATCAGCATGTGAATAACTTTCTCAAGCACATATAAATTTAATACAAGATGGAAAGAGACACCCTAACTTAATTAGAATAAATCTTGACTTAATTATTTCAGTTAAAACTCTTTTGCTCCATCTTTTTCTCCACACAAATTAAAATTAAATAAATAAAGAAACAACTGTTAATATTGAAACTTGCTTAAGCAAGAAAAACCAATCTAGATTTTTGTTTTTTGACATTCAAATATTCAAGTAATGCCCCGGTCTCGCATGGGTCGAAAAGTTACTTCCGAACACTTAAACTCACCTTTCAACAATATAAAAATAGACTCCAAATTCCCAATATCATATAGAAAAATTCGATTCAATCTAATTTCCTCAATATAACCAATTTTTCAAAATGCCAAGTCATCAAAACATAATAAAATTTCTTAATAAAAAATCGACAATACTCATAAAAAACTTCCTATGCTTAAACCACTATACTTAAATAATCTCACCCAATGCCTCATAATCTTGATCCTCAACTGAACCATCAATGTCATCTGAAATATTATGAAGATTAAGGGGTGAGTTATCAACAACTCAGCAAGCAGAGAGCATATACTAGCATGTAAATATGAGCATTTATAACATTTGAAAAGCAGAACAAAACCTTTACTTTTAGAATGCAGAAACAACATAAATTATTTTCAGAACGCATAAACCAAACTTGGTACAAAATATCAGAGCGAAATTTTTAGAAAAACAACCTTGTTCCCAAAAAGAAAATCCATTGGCATATCCAAACTGAAAACATTGGGACAAATACCATGTTTAACCCCCGTGGTAGGGTTATAAACCACCATTATACCCGTAGCTGGGCCGTATACCATGTTTTACTCCCGTGGTAGGGTTATAAACCACCATTATACCCGTAGCTGGGCCGTATACCATGTTTCACCCCCGTGGTAGGGTTATAAACCACCATTATACCCGTGGTTGGGCCTTAACAGAAACAGAACAGAACATCATCGGAAACAGATCACATTCAAATACAGATTCAGAACTTCATGCCAAGGTTTTTCAGATGACACATCATATCAAAACAAAATACTGAAAAGCTTCAGATCATTTCACGTGTTCGAAATAAATAGACACCAAAACATCTTCATTTATTCAAAGCAAAAACTTTTAAACTTTCATATTCGCTCTTTTTGTATAGTTCAGAAACGGAATGCACAAAACTAGCTCATGTCTACACCAGTCATGACAGAAAATACTTTCTCTTATAGAACTTATGCATATGCAGAACAAACATCTGAGATCGTTTTTAGATTTCTTTTCAAAAATAAACATGAATATTTTCAAAGTCAACCTCATTTCATTTCTTTTATGCAAAACTAGTATATAAACCCCGCTTATCTGGACTTCTTAGCTTTTCAGGAATTTCCTCAAAATGCCGAACAATTATTAATTGTCACCTATAAAATAATCACGCAATTCTCGTAAATGTTCAATTAATCACACATTTCAATATTTAATCCTAAGCTTCTAAAATAACCTGTTTTAATCCTTCAATACCTAAAAAATTCTCATAACCTAAAAATACCATCATTTTCTAAGATCATCAATATCCACTTACTCGAATTCGTACTGAAGAAGAAAATTTATCTAATAAGTATTATGATAATTATAGAACTCAATAAAAATTAATATTCAAAATATCTAAAAATACCAACAATATTTTATAAATAAAAAGAATACATTGGTTACTAAAATTTCCACAAAGTAAGTCATGAAAAATTCATCTCTTAAGAAAAATAGGTTTACTTCCTTTAACTAACAATATTATCAAAACACAATATAATATTTATTGAAACTTAAAGCAAAATTCCCATTTAAATAAACCCAAAAAAAAAAAAATTAAATACTTCTCACCCGAAAAACATTAGGTTAAAAATGAGAACGTTCCATATATATATATATACATAGATATAAATATATATACATAGATATAAATATATATATATATATATATATATATATTAGGTTAAAAACTAGTAAGTACCCGTTAAAACTTTACAATATATATATATATATATATATATACGTACATATATATATGTGAATAAAAAAAACACCTAAAGAAGAAAAACTAGTGATGAACATACACATATGAATAAAAGAAAAACAGCGGTGGCAGGGACTCACCCAGAAGGAAGGGAACGTGCGACAGCGCTCGGAGTTAGCTGTGGTCGGTGGTGGTGGGTGCGGCGCTTGAGTAGTTGAAAAAATGATAGAGAGGGAGAGAGAGATGAACAAGAGAAACACACGGTGATAGAGTGAGGGGGAGACGGAGAAACCGAGAGAAAAGAGGAGAACAAAAATAAAAGAAACGGCATGTGCTTACTGGGGCCCGAGGCGGCTTGCGGTGACTGGAAGTCTTCATCGGCAGTTTCTGTATTCATTTGTCGTGGTTGATGGCAGCGAGAAAGTGCTAGGGATAGCCACAAGTGGTGGCTCTGTTTCGGGAAGCAAAAACAGAGGTCCTTCGGCTTTGGTAAGGCTGCGCTTCTGTATTGAATGGCTGAGGGATATGGGTCAATGGACGGAATTGGCGGCTTGTGGTGGCCTGGCTGAGGAAGGGGCATGGTAGTGGCTGGTGGTACTGCACGGCTGGGCTGCGTCAAACGGCGGCAAGCAGAGAAGAAACCTGCTCTATTTTCGGGGACTAAAATAGAGGCATCTTCGATGTTTGTTTGACCGAGGAGGAGATAGGGTGGCTGGGCAGTGGGAGTTGTACCATGGTGGTTGAGAAGGGGCCAACGACGAAGTGGAGCTGCGATCCGAGGAGATATTGTGCATGCACGGGTTGCGTCGATACTAAATGGGGAGGCGGCTTGAGTTCTAGATGGTTTAGTGGGACTCTAGTCTAGGTTAGAGATCACTTCCTTCATCGACGTACGAGTTCTGTCTATATATGTGAGCGTTTGCCCTAAATGGAAACGTGTGTGAACTGAAGCTAACGTGTGAATACGTGGGTGATTGGAAACACAAAAAAATACAAAAAAAAAAAAAAATACAAAACCCTAAAGCTGAGGAGAAGAGAAGCGTACGTGCGTGGGAGTGCTAGAGTCGTGCTTGTGAGGAACATATTGCCTTGAAAGGAACAAGTTGTCAACACTTTATTGAAGTTTCATTTCCTTGAAGAATGCTTTCTAGCTGCTCAAGGAATAACTTTTTTTTTTTTTTTAATAAGTAGGAACAACTGAGAATTTGTTTTTCACATGGGATATAAACAAAGCATGTTAAAAATATGAGTGAGTATTAAAACTTCCATCATAAAACTACAGATCACTGGTTAGCATTTTATGGTTTAAAACATCATAATTTGTTTTTTTAAAAAATCATTTTTTATAAGTAAATATTTAAAAAAAAAATTAAACCAAAACAACAGCATATATATTCTTCCTGCAATATACATTTGGAAAATTAATTTTGAAGAAGGCTCATGCCAATGATTTCCCAATACTTTATGACCCCCTCATGGTCTACACAATACATGTCCTAAGCACTCTGACCAAGTTTCCAAGTAGCGCGCTTATGTTCTTGGATAATAAAATCAACCATTTCCAAAACAAAAGGACATGTCATTTATTCCCATAGCCATTTCACACAAGAAAAATAAAAAAGTAAAGGCTCTATGTCATTGTCTGCCCAAGGCTTCATGACCCAACAATACTTAACAAAAAAATTCTAACTGAAAATCAAAATTAAAAAAAAAAAAAACTAAGAAAATGAGGGTCTTAGAGGAAAATATTTGTGTAAAGATAAACCGAACGTTGTAAAAAACCACGACATGCAAGGAAAAAAAAATCTAAATCCATTTATTAAACTGCTGCATGGCATGCTTTCTAATTGTGTCGTGATCCAAAGTTTTTATAATTAAATAAGGTGTTTTTATAACCTGAAACTCTCGCTCTCCTCATGCTCTAACCCAAATTCAACACCATATATTTTTCACAACCAGATTCACAACATTAGCTCCTATATGCAATAAAAATATATGAAATACCTCTCTAGGTTAGGGCATTGTAAAATTTATAGAGCAACTGGTGATGAACTAGTAATATTTGTAATACTTACAGAGCAACCAGTGATGAAGATATACTGCAATGGAGATCAACTAAGGGTTTTCTTCGTGTCCCTCTCGTAGACACCCAAAAAATTAAAATTATAAGAAACTAAGAAAATGAGGGTCTTAGAGAAAAATATTTGTGTATAGATAAACCCAACACTGCAGAAAACCACGACATGCAAGGAAAGAAAAAATCTAAACCGATTTATTAAAATTCCCTTAGTGGGAATATGCGTGTAACTTTGCACTGAACAAAGAAATTCTCACTAAGGAGAAGCTTCAGCCATCTGGGCCTCCAACACCCTATTCAAGAAAAATCAAGAATTAAATCCAGACTAAGAAACAGAAAATCATAGAACAATCCCGACCAAAAATTGACTAGAACAAATTAACACATAAAAAAAGGGAAAACAGAAACTAAGTTAGAGCTAGGCTTCTCTAGCCATGGACGGTGGGGAGAGAGAGAGAGAGAGAGAGAGAGAGAACTACAGAAACTATCGTATCTAAGGTGCGGTGGAGGAGATCGAGAAGAGAAACGACAGATCTGGCAGAAAATTGCAGAGGTTGAGGTCGAGATGATGGAAAGAGGTGTTGGGCTAGGTCTCACAGCTTCGGTGGTTTGGGTTTTAGCAAGAAGAAGAGAAATCGAGGGTCGTGAGGTAGAGAGAGAGAAAAGAGTGGGGGTCTGAGAGCATTCACAGCCCGTTCTCTATATCCCCAAAATCTCCAAATCTTGAGAACGAATTTGGGGATTTTGCCCAAACGCCTCCCCATTCCATTCCCCATTTTGTGGTGAATGGATGGGGATGCTACAGTGGATCCCCAAATATGGGGATTGATTGTTCCTCCTCAAACGGAAATCGTTGGTTGGTTTTTGGGTTCCCTCCTGCGTCCCCTTCCTTCGACTGTTGGTTGTGTTCGTGGTTTTGGCCCCTCCCTCACACCGCGACCACCATCGACGACCTCATCTCCATCCTCTCATCACTGCAAGTCCAATCTCTTCCCTCGTATTCGGTTTTCCTAATCCCATGCCTATTGTGTAGTCACGACTATTTAGCTTCCTCTATGGAGAAATCTCCTCCATCTAGGATACTCCATGGCTTTCTGCACCGAGATTCTCTACCCCATTTGACCCCTCATATGGTTCTTCCATGGCTGGATTTTAAGATCTAGGGTTTTAAAAAAAAACACTAGATTTCTCATGGGTTACCTATACGGGTTCGATTTGTGAATTTTTCTTGTTGGAAATTAGTATTACTACTATGTCTACTGAGATTATTCTTGTTCTGTTTGGTTTGATTGCTATGTGATGTTTCAATTGATGCCAAGACTCATCTTTACACCCATGGGATGGTCTGTACAGCCCCATTGCTATGTTCTGTTTACATGCTTCGTGTGTGTTTCAATGGTATGTGTTGTATCAATGCTTTAGATTGGTCTGTGTAGACCGATTGCTATGTTTTGTTTCAATGTTGTGTTATGGTTCAATGCCCTTGTGCTTTGTTAATGCTTATTTGTTGTTTGAATGTTATGTGTTGTGTCATTACTTTGAATTGGTCTATGCAGACCCATTGCTATGTTTTGTTTCCATGTTGTGTTATGTTTCAATGTCCTTGTACTCTGTCAATGCTTATTTATTGTTTGAATGTTATGTGTTGTTTCATTGCTTTGGGTTGGTCTATGCAGACCCATTGCTACGGTCTGTTTCAATGATGTGTTATGTTTCAATGCCATGTGCTGTGTTAATGCTTTAGGTTGGTTTGTGTAGATCTATTGCTATGTTTGTTTCAATGATGTGTTATGTTTAAATGCCATGTTCTGTGTCAATGCTTTGGGTTGGTCTGTGCAGACCCATTGCTATGTTCTGTTTCAATTATGTATTATGTCTCAATGCCCTTGAGCTCTGTCAATACTTATTTGTTGTTTCAATGCTATGTAATGTGTCAATGCTTATTTGCTGTACCAAACATACTATGTGTTGTGTCATTGCAGAATGGGTTGCAAATGCTCTTATGTGCTATTTCAATCCAATGTGCTGTTTCAATGCTACGTGTTGTGTTTCAATGCTATATGTTATGTCAATGCTTTGGGTTGGTCTGTGCAGACCCATTGCTATGTTTTATTTCAATGATGCTGTCAATGCTATGTGTTGTATCAATGCTTATTTGCTGTACCAAATGTACTATGTGTTGTGCTATTGCATAATGGGCTGCGAATGCTTTTATATGCTATTTCAATCCAATGTGCTGTTTCAATGCTATGTGTTGTATTTCAATGATATGTGCTGTGTCAATGCTTTGGGTTGGTCTGTGCAGACCGATTGCTATGTTCTGTTTTAATGTTGTGTTATGTTTCAATGCCCTTATGCTCTATCTCAATGCTATGTTATGTGTTGTGTCAATACTTATGTGCTGTGTCAAGTGTTATTTGTTGTTTCAATGCTAATGGTTAATTGTTTATAACTTTATACTAGGAAATGGGTCTTCATAGACCAACCCAAAGCATTGAAACAACACATAGCATTGAAATAGCACATAGCAATTTGTATACTTGGGGGGTTAATTCACATGTGTTAGTGGGGCCTGATGGTAGGGTAATCCTAACCCAGATGACCATCAAACATTCTATGATTTTTTTCACAAAAGGCAACCGGGGTTAAGGTTTTGTAGCCATTTTGTGACATGTTACTAATTTTGCTGTGATAGAGAAGTAATTTGCCTCACCTAATGCATGCAACCAAGGTATAAGACTTGTGATCAAGAAGTAATGTGTCTCACCTAACCTTTGTTGGATTACCTCCCTCGGTTATGATGATGACAAATCCAAGATGGTGACATAGGAAATTTGGTTAGCTCCTCCATGGCATGGTAGTCTGGATTGCCAAAAAGTTGTGGTTACCGATTTTGCAACCATTGGAGGGTGCCAAATTTCCAATATGTTACCACTCAGCTCCTGAGCCGCCTACAAAATCACTCCAAACTTTGTTATTACGTGTCTAACATTTGTACTGAATTTTGTGTGTGTATATCTTTTTAGAGATGGATTCACAAAATCCGGGACATATGTACTTCACCAACCTCCTAAGTCAAGATCCTCAACTCGACTCCACTTACGGTGGTCTAAGTGGATAGTCTCCTATAACTATTGATGACACTCTACCCATACCCCATAACGATCCTCTCGGCGTAAGGAAAGTAGCTATCGGTGCGAACTTCATCCACGAAGAAGACAAGTTGCTTGTCTCTACATGTCTTAATTGTAGCCTTGATGCCATTGCTGGAACAGACGATGCACGGACGGGGCAGAGAGGGGCTGTGCACGAGAGAAAAGAGAGAGAGGAGAAAAAGAAATGGGGAGAAAAGAAAGAAGAAGAAAAGAAAAAGAGGAAAAGAAAAAGGAAAAAGAAAAAAGTGAGGGAAAGAAATGGGGTCTAATTCTCACATCTTGGAAAAAGTTATCCAACGAAAAAGATTTCAAAACAGCAAGTTAAATGAAATAATTTAAACATAGTGATAAAATGAGAATAAAATAATTAAATCCAACAACACAATAATTTTAAAACCCACAAACTAATTTAAATTAAAGAAAAATTTAAATGCAAAACAATATTTAATATTAAAAAAGCATATCAATATAATTTTCACAAATTAAAAATCATAAAAATAAACCAAGTAAAAAATTCAATAAACATAAAACAAGAGAATCAATTTTTTAAATTAATAAAAATAATTCTTCAATTAAAAATACACTAAAATAAGGAGAGCTACACTAGATGAAGTCCATAAGCTCGATTGTACGATTGTGCGACAGTTCCGGGACTTTATCATCAAGTTGATCATACTCAATGTTTGGGACCAGATTATCATCATGCTCGTCTACGATGATCATGCTTTCATTATATTTATAAGATCTTTGATATTGAACATTCGTGAAGGTCCATGAATGATAGCAAATTGTTGTTGAAGGACCACAAATGCACACTCTATATCCTTTTGTGCTGATTCTTGTACTGCTGCAAAATGTTTCTTCTTATTCCTTTGTGGAGATTTACAAAAGTTGATCACTTTGAGTAAATGCCATTAGCAAGGTAGTACCCATTGTGTACTAATTGCCATTGACTGAGTAATAAAAGATCTCTCTAGCACATTGATATCATTATGCGAACCAGGCAAACCAAAAAATGCATGCCATATCCAAAGATCATATGTGTAGAAAAATATAAGGGAAAGATGTTTGAAAGAATTCTGTTTTTCATATATTTCACTTGTGCTATACATACAGTATATATAAGTGCATCTAAAATTGATTTGCTTAAAATCAGCAACATTTAAATTTGTAATTTAAACCATGTAAAGCTATACAATATCAAGGCCTTAGAATCGTATCTTCCTCATTCCTGACTTTCAGCTTGAATTTCAATATTGATGGATTGCAGCAAATCTGTTACAGCTGGATCAATCTGCTTGAGTTTTGGCAAGATCATGCTCCTGATCTTCAATAATGATTTAATTTGAAATCACTTGATCTTCTACATGCCACCTCAATCGAAAGGGTAGATTACAAACATTCAGATTGGTTTTGATAGTTTGAAAATGCTTTGGTGGCAATGGTTTTTTTAGTGCATCAGCTAACTGGCCACTGTTGGAGATGAATTGAACCTTGAGTTCCTTACAGTAGACTTGATCCCAAACGAAATGAAAATCGATCTCGATGTGTTTTGTTCTTGCATGAAACACAGGATTCGATGCTAGATAGGTGGCACCGATATTGTCATTCCAGAGAACAGGTGGCTGCTTGACAGAGATACCAAGTTCAGAGATGAGGGACTTTAGCCAGATTAGCTCAGCTGCAGTATTGGCCAGAGCCATATACTCAACCTCTATGCTACTTCGAGCAATTGTTGGTTGTTGTTTACAACTCTAGGAGATCAAGTTGGAACCTTGATAGATGCAATAAGTGCCTACAGATCATCTATCATCTCTGTCAGCTGCCCAATCCGAGTCTGAAAAAACATGAAATTCAAAGTTTGCTTCTTTGGAGATGAGTAATCCTGTTGAAACCAAAAACTTAAGCTAGCATAGAATTCGTTTTACAGCTTGCTAGTGTGTTTCAAGAGGATTTTGCATGAACTTGCTGACTTTGTGAACTGCAAAGGCCAAGTTTGGTCTTGTGAATGCAAGGTATTGCATGCTACCAACAATACTGTGATAGAGGTTGGCATCAACACAAGGTTGGCTAGACGTGGAAGTGAGATGGTAGGTTGAAGCCATAGGGCTGCTACAAGGTTTAGCTTGAGTCATGTTGCTTTTCTTGAGCAAGTCGACAATGTATTTTCTCTATGTAAGATAAATTCCATCACTGCATCTTAGTGCTTCTACACCAAGGAAAAAGTTATGAGATCCCAATTCTTTGACTGCAAAGTCCTTCTTGAGGCTGTGAATGATGTTGGTGATAAGAGCCGAATTTGATCTAGTAATTAAAATGTCATCTACATAGATTAAAACATAAATAGTTGTAGTTTTGGATTAGAGAACAAATAATGAAGTGTCAACTTTACTTTCTTGAAAATTGAGGGACTAAGCTTGTCTGATAGCTTTGAAAACCAAGCTCGTGGAGCTTGCCGCAAACCATATAGAGACTTGTTCAACTTACAAAAATAATTTGGAAATTGAGGATGAGTGTAACCTTGTGGTTGTGTCATAAACACATCTTCATGCAAATCACTGTGCAAGAATGCATTTTGCACATCAATTTGTTGAATAGGCCAATCAGAAGTGACTGCAATTGAAAATATCAATCTAATTGTAGCATGCTTAATAACGGGGCTAAAGGTTTTGGAAAAATCAACTTCATCTTGTTGATGGAAGCCTTTGGTGACTAGGTGAGTTTTGTAACACTATAGTCCCATTAGCTTTTTTTTTTTATTCGATAAACCCAGCGGCAACCCACAAGATTTTTATCTAGTGAGGGTGGAACTAGAGACCAAGTACCACTTTGAAGGAATGCATTAAATTCTTTGTTCATAGCCTCGCACCACAGAGATGATTTTGAGGCTTCACTGAAACAGCTAGGCTCATGGTTCTTGGGAGCGCTTTTGGCCAATAATGCACGAGGCAGGGGATGCCTAACATAATCATCAAATTGCTTGCATGGCTTGTGAATATTATTCTTGCACCTTGTTGTCATTGAATGAGTGTTTGACACATGAGTTGAAGCAGCAGCATTTGTAGGCAAAGCCGATGGTAAATCTGATACTTGGGGTTGATCAGTAGTAGTAAGATTGTTGATATCATTATTTGAACCTGCAGAGGGAGATAAACAAGGTACAGCAGTGCTAGTAGAAATATGGTTAGGTTGCAAGTTAGTAAAACGGGTTGGAGGCAAGACACATATATTGGAAGGAAGAGAGACAGATGGCAGATTAGATGAAGGAGAAGTATGTGTGTTGACGTAGGGGAAGAAGTTTTCATAAAAAATGACATGCCTTGAGACGTAAATTTTGCCAGTGGAAAGATCAAGGCACTTGTAACCATGATGACAAAGACTATAGCCAATGAAGATGCATGTTTTGGAGCAGAAGTTGAGTTTGTTTGGATTATAAGATCGGAGGTTAGGCCAACAAGCGCAACCAAAGACACCCAAAAAGGAAAAGTGAGGCATATGATTATATAGAACTTCATATGGTGACTTTTGCTTCTAGATGGGGGTTGGGAGTCTGTTAATGATAGACATGGTTGTTTGAAAAGCTTCTTCCCAATAAAGTAGAGGTAAATTAGAGTGAGCAAGCATTCTTAAACCAACTTCAACTATTTGTCGATGTTTTCTCTCAATTGAACCATTCTGTTGATGAGTATATGGGCAAGCAAGTTTGTGATTGATTCCAGTTTGCTTAAAATAGTTGTTCAAATGGCGAAACTCACGGCCCCAGTCTGACTGGACATATTTAATTTTGAGTTCAAAGTGTTTTTCAACGTAGGTTTGAAACTGAAGAAATATGGATTCAACATCAGACTTGAGTTTTATTGGAAACAACCAAACAAATTTAGAGAAATCATCAAGGAAACTGATATAAAGTAGTAGAGACCATGGAAGTTGGGCCACATACATCAGTGAAAATTAAATCTAAAGAAGAAGCAGAAACATTATTTGAGTACTAAAATGGCAAGTCATGACTTTAGCCAACTAACATTCGGAGCACACATTGTGTTGTTTATGGTTTGCTACTGGAAAATAGATGGATGAGAGAACTCTGTTGACAACTGGTGTGGATGCATGTCCAAGAAGATGTTGCCATTCACGAAAGGGATGTGTGAACTATTGAGAGGGCTTGAGGACAACGAGATGAAGAGGTAAGCTGATAGAGTCCATTATTAAGGTGGCCTTGATGACGAACCTTCCCCTAGTAATCATTCACAAGAAAGAAATTATCATGAAATTCAAAATAAACATTGTTATCAACACAAAATTGTTGAACTAATAACAAGTTTTTTTGAATTTAGGGAACAAGAAGAATTTGGTTAAGAACAAAGGTAGAGTTGGCAGTGGTAAGTTTAGAAGAACCAGTTTTAGAGATTCGCAAACCTTGCTCATTTCCTACTCGAACATGATCAGTACCCTGATAATCATCAGTTTGAAGATTCAGATTTTTGAAATCATTAGTCACATGGCGTGGTGCACCGGTATCGACATGCCATTCAGTTTCCCAATTTCCAGCAGGGGTAGGAACCATTGCTTGCTTTTTTTCTGGTTTGGAATCCTGATAAGAAAGATCAAAATGGTGATACAATTTTTGGCCAGGTTTATTGCAAACCTGACATATTAATGAGTTTTGATTAGAACTGTTGTTCTAGCCACCACAATTTCCACGCCCCTTTCCTCGAGGACCACCTCTTTCTTTGGTAGGTTGTGGATATTGCCTTTGTGCAATGTCGACAGAGCTTGGTGGCACTAGAGATGAGAGTTGATGGCGGGAGAGATGAGCCTCTGTTGTGAGCAAAAGAGAATAAATTTCTTCAATGGTGATTGTGTCAGTTCGAGCTGAGATTGAGGCAACGAAACTATCATATTCGTGACCTAAGCTTGTGAGTACATAGGTGATAACATCTTCATAACTCAGTGGTTGTCTTGCAATAGCTAATTCATCATTGGGTTTCTTAATAAAAGAAAATATTCAGTGGCAGAATTTGCTGCCTTTTGTTTCCGTGGCCAATTGAGTGCGAATTTGAACAATTTTGGCACGAGACCTTGAGGATAAAGTTTCATCAAGTGCACACCATACACCAGATGAAGTAGTGTGATTCACTACTTGAGCAAGAACTCCTTCAGTGAGTGAAGACATTATTGTACTAGGAATAAGGTTATCTTGGTGCATCCAATTTGAGTAGGCAGGGTTTGGTATGTCAGAGATAGCATTGCTTTCAGGTTGAGAAAAAAAGATGGTTTTGGGAGGTGTAGAGATTGTACCATCAAGATATCCAAATAGATCTTGGCCACGAAAGTAAGGCACCATTTGTGCCTTCCAAAGGATGTAATTCTTAGGGCTTAATTTGATAGTCACCATGTTTGACATGGAGATAACAGAGAGAGATTGGAAGTTTTGGTTATTGGTAGTAGTAGGAGAAACTAGAGATGAGGAATGCATGACTTAGACGTTGGCCTTTTAAATGTTGCTAATTTTTAGCAAATCAGTTTTAGATGCACTTATATGTACTACATGTATACCACAAGTGAAATATATGAAAAACAGAATTCTTTCAAACATCTCTATCTTCTATTTTTCTACAATATGAAGCAGCTGCTTCTAAAATAATTGTTGGTTCATGACAGTGGCAAAAGTACATACATTTTCACGCAGCGGGACACATTTTTCACTTTTAATGCATGCAATCAATGCTTCCAAGTATCCTAGAGAATCCATGTTGTTCACCAACTGCGAGCAATCGAGCAATATTATTAGCCTTTGGAGACCGTAAATATTCATTAGAAAAAACAATAAAGATTGTCTTAATGAATTTTTTTAGGCTCCCAATTGCTTTCTCCAATTCGTATGTATTCATCCATAAAATCAGCAATTACTTCATACGCAAGCATTCTACTGGAAGCAGTTATCTTTTGCATAGAAGATAAACTAAGTCTTCCGACATTATCTCTTTTTTGGATGAAGTAAGGCTCGTCAACCTCAACCTCATTAAGAATACGAAGAAATAGCGAACGATTCATGCGGAATCTCCTTCGAAAAAGATTCGAGGGATATACTGGTGTTTCTGCAAAATAGTATGAAATAGTTATTCATGCCCTTGAATATGATCACACCGAATATACTTATGACATTGCCGATTGCGACCACGCCAGGATGTTGATCCGTCATCATCATTAAGAACAACATCCAACACATCTTCAGAGGATAAGTTAAGCAACAGCTTGCAGAAGAACGAACGAGCCATTTGATGAAGTGAGTAGGAGATAAAGTCAGAAATTAGAAATTTGTAAGATGAAAAAGGGGTTATGTTCAAGAGAATGTGAGAATGTGATTATAACCAAAATGCCTATTTATAAAAAAAAAGGTTACCGTTACAATAGGACGAAAAAATGTTACCGTTAGAGAGAAGACAAAATTTTTTACCTTTGTAGAGAAGACAAAAGAAAATTACCATTGGAGAGAAGACAAAAAATGTGAATTTTGAAAAGAAAAGGAAAAAGACAAAAATGTAGTAGTTAAGAATGGAAATAGAAGTGAGAGAAAAAAGTAATAAAGAATGAATAGGACAAAGTTATTTTAACAGGATATGGAAAATTAGATAGGGAATGAGATGTATGAGGTTTTTTTATGATAGTTAAAATTTGGGATAAAATTTAGGGAATGATGTATTTTAGTTAAAATTTAGAGGATTTTATGAGGAATGAGATGTGAATGCTTTGAATTGAGAGAGAAAACTCGAGAGAGAGATGAAGCCGAGAATGATAGATGGATTTGTGTGGTCTAAAATTCTTCTTGGGAAAATATCATTGACACAACGTCACACCACAAGAAGTAAAGACTAAAATACCCTCGCATAAATAGACACAAAATGTGTAAACAGAAGGCTAGAATTGGCATGAAAAAAATAAACGGAAAAATGATACGGATGGACAAAATCTACTGTTCATTACTGTAGCGGCTCGATAGCCGCTTATTATAATAGAGAAAATATTGAATAAAATCTTAGAATCTTGGGACTATTTTGAATTTTTCATAAATTTTTGGGGGCCAAACAAAACGTGGTTCCTCCACTAGGAGAGGGATAGGGGCACCCCTATCTGGAGCCCCTATTTAAAAGTAAAATTAGATGTATTTTGCAAATTAAACTTATTGGCACACGGACAATGAACAAACTAGAACAGAAAAATTATTGTTTACGTGCGTTTCTTGTGTAAATACGGATTCAGTGTACCTATCATGATTCATTTACAAAGTTTTTATGACATGATTATGATGTTTGGACGTGAAAACTTGAGTTTTTTTTTTCTTGAATTAATTGTGAATAAATACAGTTGAGATGAAAGTTTTATAGATTTTTGCAAACCTATCATTTTTTTTTTTTGCAAATAAATTAATAAAAAAACTATTTAAATTACTAAAATTAAAATTAAGGGAATTATTAATGTGGATCATGTAACTAATTCGTTAAAAAAATATTTAACTATAATAATATTTATAATGTTGATAGTTACTACTTACTAACTTAGACTTTACTATTTAATATGCATAATTATTGATAATGTCATAAATTTTATATATGGTTAATGAATATCAAATAATTTTATTGTATATAGATTATTCATGTTTCTTTGCAACTTAGGTATTTAAAAATAATTAATTGCCTAATTACTTTAATTAAGTGTAAATAGTAGAGTATGTATGAATATATTATGTATCTACATATATTATCATACGATTTATAATACATTATTAATTAATAATATATATTATTTAACATTTTATATGGTCAATGATAATAGATTAGATGAAAATTACATAGTTAACTTATATAACTACTATATAAAATAAAATAATATATATAAATATTTTTAAAATATATATATCATTCGGTCAGTTTTGGTCTAGTCTGGTCCAAAAATCATATACCCCGAGACCGAACTGAAACCCATTCGGTCCCCCATCTGCAGGACCAAAACTGACCACTTATAATTTCATTCCGGTCGAGTCTGAACTGAAACTTCTTCACTCCGAAGTGTGAGTCCTACTTTGTTTTAATAGAACCAAATATTTAAAAACAAAATCTCTATTAATTCTAAGGGTGCGGTACTCATTGGTAAAAAGTTTTTTATGTAAGTGCACCTCAAATACTTTGAAAGAAAATTCTCTTATCTATGACTCCTATAAATTAGTTACAATTAAAATAATTTGAATCATATACTTGAAATGAGCATACTATCAAGATAAAAAAATCCTACTAGTTAAGCCAACTCCTAAGGATTAAAAAGTGTGAGTCGTACTTTAACATAATATATTTTTTCTGCAAAGTTTTTTTTATTTTGAAAAACAGTTGAATGAATTTATTTATTGGCTTTTTTCAGCAGTTTATTTGGACTCACAATGTAAAGAGCCGGGAATTAAACATGTAATAGTGCACAAAACAAAACAAAAAGGAATAGAGAGTTATATAATTATGCATATACATATGTCCATAAACAATGAAAAGCTCAAATTACGTACCTAGAAACACAGAATGCTTGCGTTGTAATTATCACCAAATATGCTATGAGAGAGGGATAAATTTAGTCTTGCTTTGTGTAGAGACTTGAAACCATATTGAAAGACTCTAAAGCTTTTCTGATGGACGTTCACCCTTAGAAGATGTGCACAAAAAGCTAATGACACAACACACTACTAATACTAAATACTAAATAGCAAGCATAAATTACTTCAACAACTTTAGTGGTAAGGAAAATGTTGCAAAAGTTCACTATTAAAAAACCTCACGCACAACTTTGCACTTTCTTCAATTCACATAAAGATTTTTTTTGATGATGTGAAACCTCACCAAGGCAAAGCTTTTCGGACTCACTCTTAGGTAGTCAAGCTCGAATACACGGCCCCGCCCTCCAAAATTATGTTTCAATTGCTTGATAACCCCCATAGAAAGAACGAAGAGAGAAGACCAGTAGACTTGGATAGAAAATAGGATAGAGTTTACGAGTTGAAAAGCCATCCAGCATAGGAATTAAGGGCCTTACAAGTCCAGCTCTTGACTCTTCAACAATCTTATCAACTAAGATAGAGTAGATCAATTTAAGAGTAGCTCAATTTGAATCAAAGAATAATGTGCAAATTCCATCTTAGTCCTTTAGACGTTTAAAGGCTCAATAAGCATAAACCAATAGAGCACATTATTTTCTTTTAATTAACAATAAGTTTTGAGATTAAAAGATGATACCCTTGTTTTAAACAAGACGTATGCAATACCCTTTCCCAAACTCAAATGAGAATGTCTAATGACCCTAACTGCTTTAATGCTAGATCCCAAATTGTCAATGCCAAAAAACTAACTGATAAAATTGTTCATCCTGCAAAATGAAAAAAAGGGAAAATAAATCCAGATTCAGTGACAGTACATTTAGAATTTGCAGTGCACGCACACAAAAATCAATGTCAAGAAGTTACCTTTACATAATATGGAGGGTTGCCCACAAAAACAGTTCTTTTGATATCATAAAATGATTACTTTTTTATAAAATAATAGGCATAAGTGTTTGGTTTTTAAGGTAGTTAGGACAATAGTCGTACATGGGATGATGGAGCAAATGTTTCTATTATCACTTTCTTTTGCCAATTGAAAAGAAACCACAAAAAACTCACTTCACACAATTAAGAATTCCCAAAGAATGACTAAAATGATATGGATACAGCTCCACATAAACTTCACGTAACCTGTCACCTGTCAGGAGATAAAGCAGCATCCTTAAGACGAGGTGCAACCCAAGTTGCTTTTTCTGCACAAGCACAAACTCCAAAATTCAACCCGAGGTGTAACTGTACTATTAGAAGCCAAAATTCAATTCCATCCACAAGAGACCAAGTGGGAATGCAAAAACGAAAGATCTACAATAAACACTTGGTTCAAATGACTATGAAAGTATGAATGTTTTTAATCTATATAGAGCAAAAATACAAGGACAACACAGACTACTAACACATCTATTATCAAGAAAATACTTATTTTATAGGTGATTAATCAATACACAGTACCTATCAATTCCATGACCAGAACATGAAGTCTCAAAAGAACTGAAGTTGGACACCTAATTCCCGCTACCTTAGCTTGCAGATCACAATGAAAATATTAAATACTATATGACAAAACCAAATCTCAAACAATTGAAAAAACTTCAGAATATGCTCATAAGATCTCCTTTAGCAGAACTTCAAAATATGCTCAATAGTTCAACATGTCTCCACCTGTAAAACTTGTAACTTTTTTTCTACAACAGGCTACCCAAAAAAGAAAACGAAACCCATACAATTTTTTAGAAAACAAAAATGCAGAAAAAAAAGGGAAACATGCAAAAAAAAAAAAAAAAAAAAACCCTTTTCTTCAAAAGCAATGAGAAAGAGACAAGAAAAACCAAATTTTTTACTTAAGGGGTGGTTAAGCTGAAATCAGTGGCTAGTGGGGGTAGTTCTCAGTGTTGGGGTTGTTCTGGTGGTGAGGCTCTCTGTGGCGTTGCTGTGAGAAGTGCAACGGGGCTGGGTGTGAGTTTTGATAGAGGAATCGAAGGCCCAAAATGGTGGCCAATTGGCTTGGTGGTGCAGGTCACCGTGCGATAGCCGTTCTTGGGTCGACATGACGACGACGCGGGTTTGGCGCCACCAAGGTGGTGCTGGGTTGCAATGGAGCAAATCAAAGCAAAAGTGCAAACAACGATGGGGAGGGTGGAGGGTAAGAAGACGATGGGGAGAGAAGGGGGAGAGAGAGCTACTCCTACTTAGAGGTGGCAATTTGTGACACGACTCTTTAACCCAATACGAACACGACACGGTAAAACCGGATTTGGGTTTGACCTTAATGGATTCGGGTCAAAATAAGTTAACAAGTTAAGACACGATTATTTAAAGGGTCACTAACGAGTCAACCCGTTATTATTCGTTAAGAAACTTGAATTTACATTTATACCCGTAGACCTAAGATTTTAACGTTAATATTTTATGATGTGTGTTCATCATATTTGGGATTGCAACTTTAATATTATTACAATGTGTGTTTATCATATTTGTGTAATTATGTATTTATCATATTTGATACTGTTGGAGTTTTAATGTTGATATTTTTATTGTTTAGATTGTAATTTTGGACTTGTAGTTAGTTTTTTTTTATTTTTTATAGATATTTTTTATATTTTAATATTTATATAAAATCAATCAGGTCAAATGGGTCTATTCAACCGATTAATGTAAACGGATTGAAATGGGTTAGGTCGTGTCGTATCAATCTATTTCGTATTTAGTAAAGGGTCAAAACGGGTTGTGTCGTGTCAACCCGTTATCTTAATGGGTCATGTTAGGGTTTGAAATTTTGACACGAAAGCTTTAATGGGTCATTTTTGGGTTGACCCATTAAGTATAATGTATATATCTTGACACAACCCGTTAAAACGATTTGACACCCTACCCTTACTAGAGCTGGACGGCGGCACAAGTTGGATGGGAGATGTGGGGCGGCATTTTGGATCTAGAGAGAGAGAGAGAGAGAGAAGAAAGAGGGTTTGAGTTGAGAGAGGGAACAAGGGAATGAAAAAAGGATTTATGTGTGTGGTCTGAAATTTACCAAGGGATAACGTTTGTCCAGACGGACTGACACAAACTTAATCCATCCATTTCCCAACACTCAACACACTGACACAAATAAATCCATTAGCCAATTCCTTTTCCCAAGATTTAAACAAAAAAGACCATTATGTCCTTATAATACATGGATGAAATACATAATAGGCACTTAAGAAAAGATAAAAGCAGCATAACAAAAAAAACAAAAACCAAAACAAAGAAGAATAAATTGATATGCGATAGAATTTTTTAATCATAGTATGAATATATATATATATATATATATAAGAAATAGAGAGTCATTGTCTATGCATTGTACACTATAAACATAGGAGTACTGCTATGCAGCAGCCCTACACTGCACTCCTATTAGTTTTTCTTTTCTTCAGTCATTTTTCCATTTCTCTAGAATTCCATTTCGCCATCCACGTCTCTCTCTCTCTCTCTCTCTTCTCGACATTCAAGTCGGGTGAAGTTTTTTTTTTCCATAGAGAGAGGAGCACGACCAGAAGAAAGCTGGGGGTTGTGAATCGTGATGTGATGCCCAAATTGGATTTGTCACGTCATAGTGTATGGTGTAGAAAAATTAGACCAACTGCTGAATATAATTTCTCATTAACACAAACAGTGAACAATAATTGAGAAATGATAAAACAACTCCTTTACAATTTTTCTACAATCTTTTAATAAAATAATATTTTTTGAAATATTTATTTTAGTTTTAATTTTAATTTGATGTGCTTGAAATTTAAAAATATATTATTTTATTGATAAGTTGAAAATAAAATGTAGTTGGATTGTAGAGCTATCATTGCTCACAATAATTATGTCTTGTAGTTTTTTTTTCTTATACTATTCCCGTGAGTTTAGCATTACATCTTTGGATTGAAGTTCATTAATACCCAATTTCAAAAGAAAAATTATATTCATAAGTTTACGTTGATAACATATTTAGTAAGAGAAATGATATTTGCAGTGTATATAAGTCTTGTGCACTTTAAAAAAAATAAGTAAATTTGAGACCTATATGAAAAAAATAGGTTTTAATAATAGATTCCATTTTTATAAAAAAAAAAGTGTACGTGAAATTGACACACTCTAAGACTACATCTAACATCAATCCCATAAATACTTATATGCATAATTTAATGTAAAAAAATGATAAATAAAATCTTAAAAATCAATTGTTATCTGAATTTGAGTTCATGTGATAGAAAATAGAATGACTGATATAAAAAAAAAAAAAAGAGAAATTATATTTTCAATTAAAGAATACATAAGTGCTACATATTCTTTTTAAAAAATCTAAATAAAGATAAAATTTACATTAAAAAATTAACTTTTTCACTATAGACGTTACTCTTTTTCACACATTTTACAACCCACAACTATATTAGCATTACTAAAAGAATTAGAAATTTTTTTATTATTCATATAAGATATATTATATATAATTTTTTATTTTTTAATGATTATATAGTGTAGAAATAATAAATAAATTTTTTATTTAATTTAGCAAAATTAAAAAGAAAATATAAAAATAAATATAATATATTATGCGTGGATGATGAACAAGAAAGTAATAATGAATTGTAAATGTGTAGGCTGATTCATAACCACTACACCATGATTGATGGGACATCCATAAGAAAAGTAGGTGTATGACTTAATAACCAGAACAATGATAGTCTTACAAGTCAACTACGTTTTATACTGTTGCTTTAGATTTCAATATAAAAATTCAACTCCAACTTAGGGTTTCCTCTCTAGGGTTTCCTACGTAGAGGCAATCTTATTGCCTCGGTGCAGTTGTCTGTTCCTTCCTCTTGTGATCATGGAGGACTCCCTCAATGATCTCTACCAACGCTTCTCATGGACTGAACAAGAAAATGAGGAGGTGGTTGCGGAGCCTGAGAAGTTGGCATAAACTTTTATGTGTGAGGGCAAATGTTTGATTCTGAATCTGTTTATTGATCAACAATTCAACAGGGATTTTTTTAAGAGTACTATGAGGAAAGCATGGCGCCTAGTGAGAGGGGTCAACTTTCATGATCTTAATTCTTCGCTTCTTCTTTCTGAATTTGAAGATTGTAGGGATAAGGAGAAAGCCCTCCGAGAGGGCCTTTTGTCCTTCGATAAGCATCTAGTCCTTATGAAGGATGTTGATGGTTGTAAGCGGTCCAATGGATCCAACTATCATCGGCTAGCTTCTAGATTTGACTTCATGATTTACCTTTGATGGCTAGGAATGCTTATATGAGTCGGTTACTAGGGGAGAAGGTTGGGACTATTGAAGCAATCGATGTAGATGACGGTGAAATTGCGTGGGGCAAGTTTTTGAGGGTTTGGGTTAAGTTTTTGGTTGCCAATCTGTTGCTTAGGGGCTCAAAGTTCTCTATTGGGAATGTTGAGTCAGTTTGGGTCCGTTTCTCCTACGAGAGACTCCCCAATTTTTGCTACTGGTGTGGTCAATTGGGGCATGTGATAAGGAGTGCTCAAGTTTTTAGCACTCTGTTGATTATGCAAGACAGTTTTCCCATATGGTATGTGGCTTCGTGCTGGTGGGTATGGTGATTGAGGTTTAGCAGGCAAATAGAGAGACAAAGTTCTCACCGCACATGTTGTAAGGAGGACAACCGTTCGAAGGAGAAGTGCAGGCGGTGGTAAGTGTTGAGGATGGTCAACCAACTATTTGAATTGTAACAGATGAGGATGATACGCCTGGTTTGTAGGAAGGTAATTTCTAGGAAAGTAAAGAGACTACGGTTGCAAATTTTCAGGGTGTGGGGAATAGGGAATTCATTGAGGGTGAAAGTTTAGGGACCGTTGACAACGGTCAAGATTTTCAAACGATGCCTACTAATGGCAGTTTTCCTAGCCACGACTTGACAGTTGATGGGCCTGATGGGCTACTGGAACTGGATGTGAAAACAAAGGAGGGAGTTCATAATGGGCTAGCAAAAACAAAGCACGATGGGCTCACAAGCAGAAAATGGAAGCATATGTCAGTTTTTAATAAAACAAAGACATCTCTTTCATTACTTGAGCAGAGTCCCCTTTGCTTCAGTTACAGGGGGATTCTAAGAAGAGAAAGGGGGCGAGTCCTGAAGGGTTTTTGTATGGAATAATTGCAAAACGTGTTTAGATTTCGCATGACTAGAGGGATGTGACTTCAAATGATGATTCAGAGGTATCAGCGGTGGCTGGGGTCCAGCACCGCCGATAGCCATGAAGTTTTTAAGCCAAAATGCCCGTGGGCTTGGGAACCCATGGGACATTCGGACCCTCTGTGATTTAGTCAAGAGGGAAGGGCCCGGCGTCTTGTTCTTGCAGGAGATTCGCTTATCTACTTGAGAATTTGATTCCTGTGAGTATAAGATAGGTTTTACAAATTGTTTGGCTGTTAGTTCGAGTGGTAGGAAAGGTCGAATTGCTCTTTTATGGCACTGTGATGTTGATTTGTCTATAATCAATTACTCCTCTAATCATTTTGATGTTATTAAAGATGTTAATATGTCTGTGGGGCAATGGTTGTTAATTGCTGTGTATGGGTTTCCTAAAATGCACATGAGACATCGCACATGGAGTTTACTTAGATCACTTAGCCGTGTGCATGGAGAGGCATGGCTGGTGATGAGAGATTTTAATGAGTTACTTTTTCATCATGAGAAGCAAGGAGGAAAACCTAGGCCTGAGGGGCAATTGTCTGATTTCTAAAAGTTCATTGACGAATGTGATTTGAGAGATTTGGGGTTCTCGGGTAATAAGTATACTTGGTGTAATAGGAGAGAGGGTAGCCAGTGCATTAGTGAAAGACTTGATCGATTTTTAACAAACTCTGGCTGGTGGACCTACTTTCCTAATTTCAAAGTTCATCATGGGGCTGTCTCTGACTCTGATCATTCACCAATTTGGGGAAGGGGTAGATGTGCCTCCTAGAGTTAAAAAAAAACTTTTCGTTTTGAGGCTATGTGGGTGAACAAGCTTGTGAAGATATTATCAAGAGAATTTGGGATGGATGTTCTAGCCATTCTATTATGGTAGAAGTTGAGGCATTAATTTAGGATTGTGGTAAACAACTGAGGAATTGTAATAGGCATGGCTTTGGACATGTTCAAAGACGGCTTAATGAAGCTCAGACCAGATTGAGGAATTTGCATGAGGAAGATCCTGCAGGGGTTGGTTGGAAAGAAATGAAGTTATGTGGCGTCAACAATCTAAGGCATTGTGGCTTAAGGAGGGGGACAATAATACCAAGTATTTTCACATTAAAGCTTCTCAAAGATGGAAGAAAAAAAAGATTGCTAAGATTCAGGATGACAGTGGTCAATGGCAAGAAGGGGCTGGGGGGGAAAGGGTCATTCTGAATTATTTTTCAGACCCTATTCACAAGTTCTAATCCAAACAGTTCCTTGGAATTTTTGGAACCCTTAACTGGCAAAGTTTCTACTCAGATGAATATGGAGTTAATTAAAGAATTTCATGCTGAAGAGGTGAAGGTAGCACTACAGCAAATGAACCCAACGAAGGCACTAGGCCCTGATGGGATGTCACCAACCTTTTTTCAGAAATATTGGCAAGTGGTTGGCGACTCCATTACAGCAGCAGTTCTTCAAGCTTTAAATTTAGGTGTTTTTCCTAACTCTCTAAACCATACACATATTACACTCATTCCCAAAAAGAAGTGTCCCATTAAAGTGAGTGATTATAGGCCGATAAGTTTGTGTAATGTGGTTTACAAACTTATTGCTAAGGTTATCTCTAATAGGTTGAAAACAGTTTTATCCAATGTTATTAGTGAGAGTCAAAGTGCTTTCGTTTCGGGGCGTCTTATTTTAGATAATGTACTAATTGTGTATGAATTGGTGCATTAGCTCAAACAAAAAAGGTAAGGGAAAAAGGGTTTCATGTCTTTAAAGTTAGATACGAGTAAGGTTTACGATAAAGTTGAGTGGGGGTTCATAAAATCTGTTATGGAGGTGATGGGTTTTCATTAGAATTTTATTGCCTTGATTATGTGTTGTGTCAAGTCTGTATATTTTTCTATTTTGATAAATGGAGATGCTAAGAGTCCAATAGTACCATCTAGGGGTCTAAGACAAGGGGACCCACTGTCCCCTTACCTATTTCTTCTTTGTACTGAAGGGTTGATCTCTATTTTGAGAGCTGCTGGTTCGAGGAAGGATATTTCAGGCGTGAAAATCTGTAGAGGGGCTCCCAACATAAATCATTTGCTTTTTGTGAATGATAGTATTATCTTTTGTAGAGCTGAAGTGGAGGAGAAGAAGAGAGTACAAGATTTGTTGGCTAAGTATGAAGCTGTTTCTGGTCATAAAATTAACAAGGAAAAAACCACGATGGTGTTCAGTGGTAATGTGAGTGTTGAAACAAAGGCTGAGATCCAGTGATATGAGAACTATCTGAGGCTCCCACCTGTCATTGGGAGATCTAAGACTAGGGCTTTTCAGTCTATAAAACAAAGGCTGTGGCACAAACTCCAATCTTGGAAAGAAAAACTATCATCACAAGGGGGTAAGGAGGTCTTGTTAAAAGCTGTAGCTCTTTCGATCCCAACTTATACCATGAGCTATTTCCTACTTCCTTCTAGTTTGTGTAAGGAGGTGGAAAGTATGATGTCAAGATTTTGGTGGGGTCAAAAGGGTGATGAAAGGAAGATACATTAGGTAAGTTGGGAGAAGATGTGCCAAAGAAAGTCTCTTGAGGGGATGGGTTTTAAGGACCTTAGAAGTTTTATTCTAGCCTAACTAGCAAAATAAGGATGGAGGTTATCTTAAGGTGAAATCCCTTAATGCATAAACTATTCAAGGCCAAATATTTTCCCAATATTAGTTTTATGCAAGCTGGTTTGGGTAGAAACCCTTCCTATACTTGGAGAAGTATTTGGGAGGCTTGGAAATGGTTAGTGATTAGGTGTAAGTGGCGTGTTGGAGATGGTAGGTCAGTCAATATTTGGCAAGATCAATGGATACCAGGCCACATTTCTCTATTGGCAGAAGGGGTTGTGATAATGGCAGATTCAAGGTCTGATACAGTAGATTCCCTGTTTGTGGCTCACGAGAAGGTGTTGGATATTAACAAGCTTAGATCTCTCTTCAATCCAAATATAGTGGCTGACATTCTTAAGGTGTTTTTGTGCCCAACTGAAATGGAAGATAGAATGGTTTGGCCTCATGAGAGGAATGGCCAATGTAACACCCCGTATTTTAGTGTATTATTACTGAAGGAATTATTTTTATGGATTCAAAATTTATTCTCTTATTTTAAAATTATTGGATTTTTAATTGGGTTATTTTTATGATTTTTAATTTGGTGAAAATTAATTTTTATGTGCTTTCTTAATATTTATTTATTGTTGTGCATTTAAATTGTTTTTCATATTTAATTAATTACTGTGAGATTTAATTATTTCAATTTGACTTTACCATTACGTTTAAATTATTTTATTTAACTTGTGGTTTTGAAATCGTTTCCGTTGGATCATTTTTATGACCCAAGCTATGAGAATTGGACCTCATTTCTTTTCCCTCTATTTTTCTTTTCCTCCTTTTCTTTTATCTTTCTTTTCTTTTCCTCCTTATTTCTTCTTCTTCCCGCGCGAGCTGCCTCCCCCTCTCTCTCCCGTGCGTCCGTCGTTCACCCTCAACCCACCGCCGTCGCGCCGCCGTGGCCTTCACCGCCCAGCCCAGCAGCTCCCCCACCGGCCGGCGACCACCCCCCATCAATCTCAGCCCCTAACTCGCCGGCGTTCTCCTCCACGCATGGCTTGAAGCCGCGGCGTTCTTTGTGCTCGCGCTCCGCCGTCGCGCCACCTCCGGCCTCCATCTTCACACTACTTCATCCTCGACCTCTTAGCAACCCAATGGACCCAACCCCACCTCCGATCCGTCACCGGTGAAGCTCCACCATCCACATTTCCGATTTGGATATTTTGGTCTTCTACCGCCCATTGCGCCGCCACCCACGGCCAACCTTCACCGACCTCCCTAGGCCCTACCCTACCATTTTTAGGTCTTCGTTTGTCTCCGTTGAAAAGTGGGTCTTTGAGACCCACGGCCACAGTGTATTTGACACTGTTCTGTTGCTGTGTTGCCGCCTCTTGCAGCTTCGTGATCCTTCGGAAATTGCTATATATCACTGTAAGTATTTTCCAAAGAATTCTTGTGAATTTAATGTATTTTTGCACTAACGCATTTCACTGTATTTGTTTGACATGCCGGACTGAGTCCGAGGAGTTCGGGGATCGGATGGATTTATGATTGGAGTTGTTTGGGTTGGTTTGATTGGATTGGTTATTGGTTATTGAGGAATGTAGATTTGTGTTGGTACATGTGCATATCATTATTTCATGCATGATCATGTTTGTAAAGGAAAACTGGGTTTTCATGTATTGCATTCATGCTCATGTGTGATTTGGAAAGTTATGATTTTATGTGAGAATATTTTTGGGTGCGTGTGTATCACGACCCCAAGCCGAGATGGGGCATTATGTCGGTGGAGCTCCTCTGGTTACTCAGGAGCGGAATATACTGAGTAACGTCCCTTGGATTGTCGCTGGGCGACAATGGGATCGGACGAGAGATTCGTGCCGACTCTGTGGTCCTTCTGCTGGCGGGGACTAGAGGATATCTGGCCATGTATGCGCTGGGCGCGAAACTGGGCATCGCTCGTTGCGTAGTGGGTGCTCGGCCATGAATACGCTGGGCGCGGAACTGGGCATCGCTACGAAGCCAGGACGTGCGGATGGTCCCTATGGGAGGCCATGGTGCATAGGGTAATGACGGATTAATTGCCTATTTTCTGGAAAAATAGTGTGAGTTGGATTTTGTGTTAATCATTTTCTGGGAAAATGTTTTACGGATTATTTTTGGGCCAAATGGGATTTTGGCGTGTGTTGGAAAATTATCATTTTCGGGGAAAATGATGTTTTGAGGAAACTGCATGTTTCATCATATGCATGCATGTTGGCTGCATTAAATGCATTTTATTCCTGAGGATTATTTGAGTTATACTTACCTGCGGTACCATTATGTGGTAAACCAGATTTTGATGCAGATGAGGAGGAGGAGGGCGAGCCTGAGGAGACGGCTCCGCTCGAGGAGTGATCTGGGATCACTGGCTTAGTTATCTTATTTTGCTTATTTGTATTTTGGGACATGTGTTAAACTTTATTTTGGATGACTGTATAACTTTGTAAACCCTTTTACTGATGTTTATTTGTATTTAAATTCTAGTACTTAGTTGACTAATCCGCTGCGTTGTTATTGTACACTGTCGCTTGTACACACACTTGGCACTTTCGTTGGGATGCGTGACCGTGTTGTCATCATCCCGACGTCTCGATTCCCGTGTTTCCTTATATGGGGGTCGGGGGCGCCACAGCCAATTTAATGTTCGAAGCTGTTATAGGTACATTCTTGCTCAGATTGGTACCTAGTTTGCAGAGGCTTCAAATGTACAGACCCAACACATCCTTTGGAAACACTTGTAGAAGATGAAAATTCCCAATAAGGTCAAAATTTTTGGTTGGCGTGCCTGTAAAGATGGCTTACCCACTGGTCAGTAGCTAGTCATGAAGCATGTTTTATCTTATGGTACTAACAGTTTATGTCTTAGTGAACTTGAAACTCTTGCACATGCTCTGATGAGTTGTAACGCTATTCATAAAATGTGGGAATTGTATTTACTTGCTGTCTCTATTGCCAATAACATGTTAGTTATGGATGTGGCCTTGCAGTTTTGCGACCGGAAACTATATGATCAGTTGGCTACTTTCTTTATGCTGATGTGGAGCTTCTGGTTTCGAAGAAACAAGTATGTGCATGAGAAAGTAATGCTCTCTCCAAAGCAGGTGGCCGATAATGCACTGACTACGCTGCATAGTTTTGACAAGGTGAAACAGAAAACTCGGTTACAACTTAAGAATCATTACAGATGGCAACATCCTCCTGCAGATTGGTTGAAATTAAATGTAGATGATGCAGTATTTGCTGAGTTAGGGAAAACTAGCATTGGTGTTGTATTTAGGGATGCATCAGGTAATGTTATTATGGCTGCAAGTAAATCTGAATTTGAAGTTGATGATATAGAAGCTATTCAACTGTTAGCCATTTTTCGAGGTATTCAATTATGTGCTATAATGGGAATTACAAAGCTTATGGTGGAAAGCGATAGATTGCTTATTGTTGAAGCCGTACAGGATAATAGTATGAGTAATTCTATGCTTGGCATGCTATATCATGAAATTCAGAGCTTATCATCTTGTTTTAGTACTTGTAGCTTTTTACATGTATACAGAGAGGGTAATATGGTTGCTCATAAGTTGGCTAGGAATGCTTTAATGGTTCACAGTATTAGTTTATAGTGGGATTGTATTCCAGACTATATTTCTCAAGCCTTATGGTTTGATAATTATCTGTAATCATTTTCCGTGAATTAATGAAATTATCATTTCTATAAAAAATAAAAAAAGAAAAAAAACTACATTTTATTTACAACTTATCAATAAATACCAATGGACCACCTACACCTACCTAATAACAATGGACAAAACACCAAAGGATCCTTACCTAATGACTTGACAAATGACTGTCGATTTTGGATAGAGCCAAGGTACAAGTGGCAGTTTGGCACCAAATCACGCATGTTGACATGATTTTTTTTATTAAAAAAAAATTAAGAGAAGAAGAAGGTTTTTTGTTTCATTGCCTGCAAGAAGACTTTTCTAGATAGAAAAAAGCTTTTTTCGATGAATCAACTGGTTTGTGCAACCGCAGGTTAATCATCACATTATTTAAATAAAATGGTATGTTTTAATTGAAGCCTGCAGCAGGCGATAAGATGAAGCACTCAATGGTCTTTTCCTTTAATTAAACATTGTGTTTCATTTAATTTCATTTGAATAGTAAGGTCAGATGAGATAATTTTATATAAAAGTTAAAAGTTTAATAAAATATTGTTAAAATATTATTTTTATTTTAAAATTTAAAAAAGTTTAATTGAGATTTGAAAAAGTTAAATTGTTTAACCAGACTGAACCTTGGACCAGTCAATCTCGGTCCAAGGATTTCTCAACTTTCGATCTTTGGTCTGGTCCCTAGGTGGGGTTTCCTTGAACCGGAGGGACACAATTGGGAAAATATATATTTTTAATTTTAAATATATTTTATATATATTATTTTGTATAATAATTGTATAATTTTCATTTAATTTATTATCATTGAACATATAAATAATGGATTAGTTATATAATCCACATTAATAATTCACTTAATTTTAATTTAGTAATATAAATAAATTTTTTTTATTAATTTATTTGGAAAAAAGAAGAAAAAAATAAAAAAAAATAATTGGACTGGACCAATAACTACCAGTCCGGTCCGATCCCTTTGGATATTGGGTCCAATCCAATCTAAAAAATTTCGGTCCATCATGCATACCAAACCGGACCTAACCGACCAATTTATGTCCTTGAGATGAGTTGAGATAATTTCTCAATCCAAACGGAGCCTTAAAGTCAAAATACATTGTTTTTATTCTACTCTCCTTTCATCCGATGGTCTTCTCCCTTTTCATTCTAAGTTTATTTCCTTTCTTCCTTTCTCAAGTTTTTTCCTTTTCGCGCGTCCCCTTCTCCCTAAAAAACAGACCAATATCTACCACTCAAAACTTAGACCATACCACAAAGAATTTGTTGTCTTTTTTGCAGGATTTATTGGGTTTGGAGAACATGGGTTTGCAAGAACAAAAGTTCAAATGCTTCGTGACCTATTGTTATTCAATCCAAATGATCTAGCTTCACTCGAAATGTTTCATTTCACTCTGTTTCAGTCCGATGAACCAAGTCAAGCTTTCGAAATGGATTTGGCATTTTTCAAACTTGTGGTTTTAGTACGATGAACCAAGTCACGCAGTCCTTTTTTCTTCATTCTGGATTTCAATCCTTCTTCCTTTCTCTTGGATTCCAGTTCAATGGTCTTCTCGATTTCACGTTTTTCATTTCGTTACGTCAATATCGTTGCCACTTTGTATTTTTAATCTTTTACGATTTAAAAAAAAAAAAAAATCATACCTATTGCGGTATATATTCTCGGTAAAGATTAGGATTTTCATGATGAAATGGGGAATGCTACACAAGATATTTTGAATTTGGGAAACACTACTATGACGCCCCACTCTTACTGCTCCATTTGACCGCTTGACAAAAAATTATTATTAATTTTTTTATTTAGTGATTAAGGAAATAATTTTAAGTGTATTGACATATCTTTTTTTATTTTTTAAAAATATTTAAATATATTAAAATAATATGAAAAGAAAAAAAGAAAAAAAAAATACTAGGCGATACACTCCGCAATAAGAGTGGGGCGGCATAGTAGGCCCACTCTTTAAATTTCACCTTATTCGAACGACTTGCCTTACGACGTCCGTACGTTGATCATGAGCTGGGTTTACAGTTTAGACGTATTAAAAGTGGATTTCTTGCCACTCTCCGGCGTGTTTTTCAGAAAGAAATCCAACTCCTTGACGAATATTTCCATTGCTGGGGCTGGCAAGCAAACTCCCACGGCTATCCCTTCCTCTCCCTTACTGTTCTTACAAGGAATATAGAAGCTCCCCGTTCTAGGCATACTTCTCACAACACATTCGGCTGGCCCACCATAAGCTGGCTTGCCCCACCCAAAGTCAACCTTTCCAAACCCGGCACGTGTCACATCCGACACAAGGAATGACCCCACCACCGTTAGGAATGGCCTGCCTCTGATCACCATTAGATCTGCCAGCGACCGCATATACTCCTCGTTCACTTCTCTTTTTGCCTTCCTCACCAATTCCAAAGCATAACCCAAATTAGTGTTCTCGCAGAGCTTTCCGGCAGTCGTGACTGCTGCTGGGTACGCAAAGACGTTGCCGTAGTAACCGCTCGGTAACGGAGGATTGAACTTGCCACGCGCGCTGACGATGGACATCATGCGCACCTCCTCGTTGCGGTCGAACTGGAGTGCAATGGTGCGGCATCGCCAAAGGCATGCCATGATAACCTCAAAGGTGGTGGACTGGCTCAGGTGAAGCGGCACAAACCTACGGATGGCAGACAACTCGGTACGGCCGAAAAAGAAGGAGCGGCAAGCCATGTCCTCGAGCGGGGTGATGGTGCCAGTACCCTTGGTGTCGATCACCTCGTCGTACTCGCGGTGCGTGCATGTCAAGCATGTTGGGTCCCTCGCATTTAAGAAATGTCTCTGCCATACGGGTAAGACGGAAGGGGAGCGCGCACCCCGCGCCATCTCGCCCACGGCTGTCATGAACTGGACCAGACCAGCGGCATCGCTCATCGTGTGGTTGAGGCGTAGTGCGAAGATGAACGCGCCACATTTGAGCCGCGTCACCTGCAAGCAAGTCATGAAGATGCCAAGACACGATCAACTTTAGGGGGGGAAAACTAAAAAAATTCACGAGTTCCTTATCAGAATTTGTACCTGAATAAGCAGTAAGGGGCAATGAAGAACCCCTCCAGAGCCTGGAAGGTCAAAAAGAAGCTCCTCCAAGCACGGGAATGGAGGTCGAAGAGCATCACCAAATTGCTCAAGTGTAACATCGGCATCTGCCTCGATGAATACGACACCCTCACTCGTGCATTCTACTACAAGTTTCCTTCCAGGCCCTTCTCTAAGCCTACCTGCAAATGGGTAGTAAAACACAAGTGTTTGAGCAAGTGCCTCTCTGATGACTTTCACAGGGTCTCTCCCTTGCATCGAGGAATCGTGTCTATAAAATTGTATCACCGGGACTTGGAATCGTAAAAACTCTTGATCGTCGATATCAGAAAGTTGTTTGAACTCGTGGGGTGTGGGCTGAGCGGGAGCAATTAACTCGGGCTTGGACCTTCGTACTGTGAATACCAGAGACTGAGTTGGTGCTGCCATGGCAAACAAATGGTTCTTAGAAAGTTCGGGAAAGTTTGGTTTTTGAAGACTCCGTAATGTGTGTGCTCTCTGCGCCATAATTCGTTCTTCGAAGTTGCTATTTATATAGAAGAGGTGAAAGGGCCGTACAACTTGTCGGCAATTCATGTGTTTCGTCTGAAAGATAATCGGCATGACGACCACCGAGTAATTCGTTAGACGTTCATGAACCGCCACCCATTTTCAGCCACAAATATAAATCTGCTTGCCGAGTCGGATTTTAATTTTAATTTTTAATTTTTTTTTTATTTATTTTAACTTTTTCTAATTTTATATTTGTCCTATTTTTTGCAAAACAAATCAAAAGTTCCCAACAACAACAAATGAACCAAACTATAAATTAAATATTTCAAGTTCCATTCCAACAATAAAGTTGTACCTAAAAATAAGATGACAGGTTTATCAACTATAAACAATAATAACTTCCAATAAATATGATTAAATGATATATAGAAATATGAGGTAATACCAACTTGAAGAGAAATTTTGTCCAGGCCAGAGTAAATGATAAAAAGTATATTAATCATCTGTGTCCCAATTAGTTTCAAGGCTGCGTTTGGATGTTGATCACCTGAGTAGAATTGAGTTGAGTTCTCTATGAATAGTAGTGAGCTGAGATGGTGGAGTGAGTTCTCTGGAACTCACGCAAGATGAGTTTAGATGTGTTTCAATGTTAATATTAGTTTAGATATATTTATAAAAATTTGAAAATGTTGTGGGTTATGCATGTAAAGATGAGTTGAGTTAAAAAATATTATGAGTCCCACGTGTAAAAAAGTTTTGAGTTAAAATGAATTTAACGATTTGAAAATTGAGTATTTGAATATTATAAGAGGTCTAAATATAAATCGAACTCAACAAAACTGAGTGCAATGTAACAGCCAAACATGCCCTAAAGCTGGCCTGGAGGTCCTAGCTAGATCTATCTAAACCGCCAACACATATTAACGTCCTTTTATGTTGTGGCATAGTTCTTGCAAGTATGACGTTGATCATTTAAATGTGATAATTAATATGAAGAAAATTAGGATAATATATGATAAGAGTCAATTAATGACCACATTTCATGATGTCTTTATAATCATCGCATTTTATCTTATCATTACAACTTTTTTAAATTTTCACTCAAAATATAAAAACAACTCAACTTTTTCAAATTTCAAAACAATAATAATACTAAAAAATTATATTTAACAATATTTTATTCAACTCATTTAAAACCATCTCATATCATATCATTATCCAAAACAAGCCCTTATAATTAACTTCATGCTTGATCAAAATACAAATTAAACCACTTCTGATAGTTGGTTCAAATGAACAAATAAATATTAGATGAATATATATTATGTACAGCCAGCAGCATCCATACATAGTACTATAGTAATGAACAAAAACTGTCTCAGTACATGATTAAAACAGTTACAGCTAATTATACACAATCTCTTAATAACGTCAGGTTATATACAATAACGTGTGAATAAATCTCTTAAGATAATAACGTGGGAAGCAGTTGCAACTACAACAGGTTATAGTAACGTCATATCTCTTAAGATAATACACAATCTCAATCAACAAGAGGGAACAAAAAAAAGAAAGTAATGTTAAGGACAAAGAAAGAAAACCTTAAACCTAACCAAAACCAAATGTCAATGGTTATTACAATCAACAAGAACATTATTCTTCATACATAGGAATAGTTATAGATCAATTTAACAACAACAAGGCAACAACCATATTAAATGGACCAACTAGGTACATAAATTTACCCTCAATGGACCAACTAGGTACATAACTTATTTCCACAAGTCTAGCATTAGCCGAGTAATGAATAGACGTAGGAGTACTTATGCCTTTTATATTCATGATTTAAGAACTAGAACACAACACACATAAAATAGTACAAAAATATTAACTCAACTTGGGGGTTTTTTAGTTATTTACAATCACTGAAATAGCCTCACATGTTTAGGTTAGTCGTTCAAAACATCCTCACAACAACTGTCCCAAAAACACAATACATATATATTAACTCAAACTGGGGCTGTTATAAAATTACAATAACCATAATTGGGGTTGTTTTAGTGATATAATTTCAGTTTAATATATAAATTCAAAATTACCTCAACTTTTGCATCATATTAATATGTAAACAAACAGCCCCAAACCACACAACACTAATAAAAACAGCTCCAAAAACAAGTACAATAACAGTTTAATCATTCAATACATGCAAAACAAAAACAGCCCCAAAAGCTCAAATAATAAATATTAGCTCAAATAAAAACTAGACCTACATGCCAAATTCGAAAAAGTGGTGAAATCTACTAAGATTAATTTTAATTAAAACAACTAGGCAGATTATAAACACAAACAAATCCCCACTGATAATCCATATGATTTTCCAGACCATACTTACTTAGTATGACATATCACAACCATATCACAACCAAATTCACAAAAACCACGATTAGAATCTACCCATTATCAAGATTCACAAAGTATATACCCATCTAGATTCTACACAGATTCACAAAAGCATCTAGCCCAATCTACACAGATTCACAAAGCATCACGAAATAGATTAATTTATCTTTTCATTTGCACATTGAAATCAAATCAGTGCACAGATTCTCAACATTTCAAAAAACTCACCCTGATATCATGATTACACTCCATAGAATTATCATCACAAGACTTAGTTCTTACTGCTTTGTTGAATCGTTAACCTCGAGACCCTGTAAAATTTTATGAGCAAATCAAAAATCAAAAGAAAAGAAAGATAGAGAGATAGAACATGACAGGGTCGTGGGAGAAGAGATATAGACAACGAAGGGAAGAGAGAGAGATAGGGCCATACGGGCTTACCAAAACAGAGAAAGAGAGGTCATGCGACGGGACTCTAAGAGAGTTCGTGCGGTCTCTAGTGGGATTTTCAGAGAGAGGCCGGCCCGGGGGAGCCGTGCATAGGGTTATAACTAAAGAGTGAAGAAGAAGTGATGAAAGTGTGAGGGGAGTTCTCCCCTCGGGAAAGGCCCATAGGACTTCAGCCCAAAAGCCCAGCCCAAAGAGGATCTTACTCGAAGCAAACTATCAACCAAGAAGAGGCGTCGTCTGGTCGACAAGACAGCTCAACTTGACGCATTGACGGCCTTCCTTGAGAATAGAGTATGCATGGGGTAGACAAAAAATGTGGAGGACCCTTGATTCATCAGCATCAGAGCATTAATGGTTCCCATAAACCGGGTTGAGGCTTAGGGAGCTACCCCATATTAGTGATGTTGTGTGTTCGCATATAATATCTACAAGTATACAGAATCATAATAAGTAGTAAAGTGTTTTTAATAAAACGGATATCGAACCCACATGAGATAATTATGCTATTGAGTATTACAATTAACTAAATTAATTACTATTTGGAAAATCGTAATTTGAAGAATGGATTATCTAAATTAAACTGAAGAAAAGAGCATTAAAATTAAGATTTTAAAGATAAAAAGAATAGATCTAGAACATTTGATTTCACCTAGCAAATCCCACACAATTTAATCTTTCTTGTTATCGAATTTCAATTATCCCAAGTTGATGGTAAAAATCCCTTAACAATTCAATACTTTCTCACGAATAATACCAAAAATATCTCCAATTAATAACTCTATATCTTTATGTGAATTTAACTAATTGGAGACTCATTAAGTTCTTTAAATTTTTCTTGAAAATCACACTAGTTGTGGTAAAACATCTCTACTTTCGCTCAACTAATGATGCTTAATCCTAGAGCTCTAATCACAAATCACATCTCGGTCTCATTGCGATTCAATAGATCGAACAATAGTTAGCTAGAAATTCTCAAGCATTAAGCACGAGGAATAAAAACTCAATCATGAAAACATTAAAAATAAAATAACTTAGAATATAAATTGTGTGTTCAATGCTACGCTACATCAAAGCTCTAGAAAAGAAAATTAGTTCATAATGAAATTGAAAAGAAAAACAATAAAACTGGTGTTCTTCGTTGGAGTCACTTGATGAATCATGTGGCTCTTGCCTCTGCCCTCCAGATCAGCCTCTAGGAAAGAAACTTAAAGAATAAACTCTGGAATAATATTAGACTCTGAGACTACGTTTGGGTAGTGAGAATACCTGAGAAGTGTTGAGAATGTTTGTGAATAGTTATGAGTAGAGATTTGAGTGAGTTTGTGGGTCTCATTGAGAGTATTTTGAGTTGTTTGGATGTGTGAAATATGTTGAGTTATTGACTTTTGGATACGTAGTTAAAAAAGGTGTGGGTCCCATAAATATTATAGTGATTTTATTTTTAGTAATAAATATTATAGTGATTTTATTATAGTAATTTTTTAATATTAATATATATTGTAGTGATTTTATTTTATTTTTATGTATAATAATGATGAATATTATAATGATTTTATTTTTAATTTATATATAATAGTGATAAATATTATAATGATTTTATTTATATATATATATATAATAGTGATAAATACTATAGTAATGTTATTTTTTATTTATATATTATAGTGATTTTATTTTTTATTTATATATAATAGTGATAAATATTATTGCGATTTTATTTTTCATTTATATTTAATAATGATAAATATTATAGTGATTTTATTTTTTATTTATATATAATAGTGATAAATATTATTGATTTTAATTTTAATTTATATATAATAGTGATAAATATTATAATGATTTTTGGAAAGACTTAGATACGTTGATGGTTTATTGCGTTTGGCATGTGAAGTATTTCTAATAGTACGAGAATACTTGAAAAATGTTGAGGTATGTTGGCTACCCAAACGTAGCCTAAAACTCAGACTCTAAAAAGCTTAGACCTACTCCTTTATTCATCCCACAAGACGAGATTAAATAGATGTCAAAACTCAAATCCAGAAACAAGATAATTGCAGCTACAATCTAGCCTAAAGATCTGGAAAATAATTTTTAAAGATAAATGTTAATAAAAAATGAAATTATCCCAAGAATAATGGAATTATCTAAAATGGAAGATTCAGTGATATGCGGCTTGAATTGCAGAGCTCAGGAGGATCTCATGGTCAGCAGATTGATTGCGGAACTCCGAAAGGTCCCACTGGGTAGATGCCATGTGCGCAGAATATAACTGACATGGAGGTCACAAATGAATGTGCGTGGAGGTCACAAATATCACACGGCCCTCTCCTCGCCTACCGAGTGGAAAGACTCCCGACTGGAATGAAAGTTTCATTTTGCCTTTTCTAGTTGTTATCCACCATGTCGTTTTGGTTGGTCTGTTATACTAGTAGCCCAATATAATCGCCCGGAGCCTTGTCGCCAAGTCTTCGTGCCCAGGTCTTTGCTCCCAAAAGGTAGAATATACTGGCACCAAGTCTTCGCGCCTAATTCTGGTCGTGAATTCTAGTCGCAAGTTCTGGTCGCGCTTCTTTTTTGTAGCAAAATGCCCTCATTTCGCACTAAATCTTCTCATTCCTTCAAATCCAAGAAAATAAAGAAATATATATATAAATAAAATAAAATTAATAATATTGAAGGAAAAATGACACATTTCATAAATAAAAGAGTAATAAAAATCATATAAAAATCACACTTATGAAATACCCCCAAACTTAAGCTTTGCTCGCCTTCGAGCAAAGAAGAAAAGAAAGACAAATAAAACAAGCATTGGTTTGATTCATAAAATTTATTGTCTCAAAGATTGCCTAATGTCTATAATTCAATGGAATCAATCAATATCAATCAAGTCCAAAAGTTAATTCAAAACTCAATCCCACTGCATAATCCATCTCCACATTCATGCATATCTGTTAGTCTCACCTCATCATTAGCTCCACGGATAGTTTTATGCAAACAAGTAAATAAATATTGGATCTCTAAACACTCTATAGGCTTACTTTTCAAATCACTCTCCACTAATGTAGAACAAAAACTATCACCAGGAATCAATTGGTTTTTATTAAGCTTGTAATGTAAGGCTAGGGGGAGGGCTACAAATAAAAGGTAAGATTCAAACAAAGCAATAGAACTTAAGTTTGAACACCAGCAGAATAAATAGAGCATCTCACTTCTAACATCTCTTCTCAATCATTGTAAATCTTTCAGCATACCTCTCTTTATTGTACTTTCGAGTCTCTCTCTCTTTACCCCTCTATTCAGTAGGTCGGACATTTTCTTTTCTTTTTTTTTTCATGGAAATATTCCATACCTTTTCGACTGCCTTTGTAGATGACTCTCGTCGGCCTTTTCTTGTTAGCCACACAGTAGATGAGTTGACTTTTCACACCCCCAAACTTATGATTTTGATAATATTGCTATATTTAGCTTTACTTGTTGAACTTCTACCTCTCTTGCCCTTCATGCTCTTGTGAGTCTATGATTTTGTGTAAACTTAGTTCTCTTCAAAAGTAAGTAAATCATTGTTTAAGCTCAAATAGGGTAGAGAATATGAGGTTTACAAGAAAGAAAAATATAAGGCCAAAATATAATTCAATAAAGCTCAAATGGGTGCCTAGGGATAAAGATAATAAAGAGGTAAGTTTGAAAGGCTCAATCGGTCCAAAGAATGCCTTAATCATTTTCCCAGTAATATTCTATCTAGGATTTCGCCTCAAGTGTAATCAAACAAAATTTAGAGTAAGTTGAGAACATACAAATTCACAAAATTCACATAAAGATTCTCTAGGTACTCAAAACGATTAATGATCATAAAAAGCATTCATTGAACATAGAAAATATCAAATTAAGTAAGATCAATTAAGGAATTAACAACTAGACATAAGTAATGAGAAATTTTCCTAAAAATTATAATAAATTTCAGTCATATTCTTATCATAGGCTTTTTATTCATTAAACCATACTGTTGTTATTATTATTATTATTATTATTATTATTTAAAAAAAAAAATAATATCATTTCCCCTAAACTTAAATATCACATTGTCCTAAATGAAAAAAAAAAAAAAAAAGAGAAAAACTAAAACAAAGAATGAGAGAAGGTAAGAGATGCTCCCCTGATTTTTCTCGTTCTACCAATTGAGTATTTGCCTTGAAGGTGCAACCGTATACTCCTTGAAGATCTCCTCGTCTCTTCATTCATGCAGGATGAAAGCAAAAGAATAATATTAAACAACGGAAATCAAATAAAAAACTTGGGTTGCCTCGCAAAAGCGCTTTATTTAAAATCTATAGCTATACATTGTCTTTTCATCATTTATTACTGCAAGATCAATAGAACACTTTTTCGAGTTAAAGACACGGGTTGCCACAAACGGTCCCGACTACTGAGAGTGCAACTTTCCTAAGAAGAGTTGAAGTCTTAAGTTAAATAATAGAATTTTCTGCCGGACTTCAAATTCCCTCCTCAGAATATGCTTATCGTGTCATCTTTTAGTTGTATCTTTGTTAATCCGGGTATTCTCATAAGCATCATTGCAGAATTGCCGTCAGATCCACTTAACCTGGAGGTGCGATGAGCACCTAGCTGCGACTATAATTGCCGTTCAGGTTGGGGCTCATGGTGTGATGCGTACCCATGCCTCGTTGACCTGCGAGCACCAGTCCAACACAGTCGAAGGAGGAGCATCGCTGCACATTGCTGCGTGATGTTGCACTGCCATGGCGTGCACCATGGAGAGCTGAGCGCGCCTCAACCGAGGCGCTGTCCTCTACTGCCCGTAGAGCAACGCGCAGTGCGGGTGCAACGGTTAACCCTGTACTGAGTTAAGCAGCAGCGCACCAGGCCCCGTAGTAAGTAACATTGCTACAGGCTGCAGTGCCTTGGGCACTAAAGGGCGGTGGCAGCCAGCACCAGGTGCCGCGCGCACCAGTCAGTAGCGGAGGAACAAGAGCCCTGCGAAGTGTATACCATGGAGGGCAGAGCCCCGTGCTCTGGCTGATAGGGTGGCGACGAGCACTGCAGCTTTGGGACGTTGCCCATGGCGCAGCCTGCACAGCGCATTGCACGCAGCTGTCTGACGCTGCCATGGTGCAGTGTTGTACACAGTGCAACCCACTGAATGGGGGCGGCACTGCCATGGCTTGGGGGGCCTTTGGAGTCTTGGTTAATGGCCACCCACTACAACAGGCAGCGATTACAAGCTGTTGTTTCAAGTTTTGTTTTTTACGTTACATGTACTGTAACCATTGACTGAGTGAGGAAGACAATGAACAGTACTTTTAACAAGGGAAGATGAAATTTTCTTTGTTCTGTGATGGACGGGCTTGGTGGCTTGGGCTTGTTTTAAAATTACTTTTTGGGCTAGCAGATTGTTTTGCAAACATTTTTTTAAACTCCGACCCATATCATTTTTTTTAAAGGGTGCTAGCGTCGTGAGCCCAATAGCCATGGATCCACACAGTAGCTGGGCACCCAATAGGGTGCGGCTCACTGGCTGTCTAAGATTAGTGGCACAAGTTCTTTTTGACAAAATGCTTAGCGGTGTTTTGAACCCAAGATCTCATTCATACACAAAGGCAATGGGCTTAACCATTGGGTTAGAGCTTAGTGCTAATATGTTTGTTGATTTTATTTACTAATTCAGCATGTGATTGCATAAAATATTTATTTTTTCTGAAATACTTTTTTTTGCATGTACTAATTGAATAGATGCATGTCATGATATTATGATGTCATATTTTATCGAATTTATTAGGCATTTTATTTTATGTTATAAATTGCCTAGATTATTATTTTTTGGTGAATAATAATTATTTGGATCAAATGTGATGTGAATTTTTGTACATGTATTATGTTTACATGTCAAACTATGAACTTATTTTATCACTTGTATTGTTAGACTATTTTTAAAAATTAGTCTTCAATTTTTTTTTGGATGTGATAAACTAAAGGATTAAGTAGCCTGAGCCCCGAGTTTAATTAGTCCATGCTTATGATTGGCTCAAATTGATTTCTTCAATCTAGGAAGAAATTATTTTTATATGTGACTGATTCAGTAGATTACTTATCCTAGTGGAAGTATGGTTGAGATTGATTTGGAATTAATCTCTTATACAATATAAATTTGCGTGAAAATTAAGTTAAAAATTAATAATTAGGCATTGAGGCGCAATAGATGATTAGGAAGCTTAGTGAATTTTTGATCTTGCAACGTTTATTAATTATTTTTGTTCTGACTTAGATTAACGCTATAAATTTCTTAGATGTGTGTGCATTTATACGTGCATAGTTTAGTAACTTTGAGATAATCATGAAGAAATCCTAGATATTATTTATACGACTTAATCGTTGCATTAATCTCCTCCATGAGCAGGAGTTGGAAACTAATAAAGATTATTGTGAGTGTTAGATAGTCTTAGACCATCATTATTGTGAAACCTCTGAAATTCAATTTTTATAGAAGTTGATGGGATCAACTGTCAGATAGAGCTAAACCACTATTTTGCCTTTGAGAATCTTGTGGGTAGTAACGAAAGTTGTGTGTTGTTTTTGTAACGCAAAGGTTAATTGCTCCTATATTTGAGGTTGAGCATTATAATCTTGAAGCAACTTAGATTAACCCATAGATAAACACATACCCTCTCTACTTGCTAGTATTTTTGGCCAGTAAGGACATTAAAATTTGAGTGTGCAAGAGTGTTGAGAACATTCTTGATTGGCACATTCATTTTTAAGGTTTTCTCAGTGCATCTCTCTGTGGTATTAGTATTGATAAACTTGCTCAAGTTTTATTTCTCTCTAGCGAGAACAAATAGGTTCTTGCAGAAATATGAGCTTAGGAGCACCCCTTGAGAGTAATACCAAGCACCTTGGAGGTTTGCATGGTAACTGTGGCAAAGTTTGAATAATTAGGTATGACTTAAATTAAGCCTAAAAATCTTGCTCATGGTTGCACTAATGCAAAATTGGTTTTAGGCTAAAATAATTTCTTGTAAAGTTTTTCTTTTCTCTCCTATAGTGGATTAGAGAATGAAAATATTGAGTAAGCGAGAAATGAGGATATATCGCTAGTTAGCGACTAAAACGTTACATACTACATTTGTCGTACAAAGTGATATTTTTAGTGCTCTTAATGTGATAATAAAGAAGTTTATACCTAATTTGATTTAAGACTCATTGAAAACAGTGGTGTTAGTGAGAATTCCTAGAGGTTTAGAAGTTGGGTGGTCACTTATTGACTTAGTGATATTATTTCTCGAGTGGGGAAATGATATACTAAAATATGTCATGGAGGCATAGGATGATGGGTGTGAAACTTGAGAAATTGAAGATTTTCTCGCTAATGAGATCCATCTCCTTGGTTTAGAAGAGTCAAAGAGAAAATGAAATATGAGCATTTTCTATGTGAAAGTTCCTATACATGCACACTAAAAACTTAGATAATAAAAATATTGTTTCATCATATAAATGCGATCCAAAATTTTCTTTGAGGAAAATATATTTTTCAGTTAAAATATTTTCAAAATCGCAATCGTATGAGTTATATGATGAGAACAATTATATTGCAGTTTATTGACTTGTTGAGAATGGTGTTATGGCGCAAAGCAGTTATAACATCACACTTGGGTTGATATAATACAGGGTTGCGGCCGTAATTCTTATTTTTTGTCCTTAGATCGAGTGCATTTGCTTTTGAGAAAGGTTGAGTGACTATTTTGTGCAAACGTGAATTATATTAAAAATCGATAGAATCTAAGCTTGATCATTTTTTGGTTGACTCAAGAAAATTACTCGTATTTTTGGCAAGGGTGGGGAATTGTGGATTTTTATAACACTTATTTTTTGGAAAGAACATTTTCATCACGTTTCATTCCACATTACCTTAATTTTTTCTAAATTTTTTTTAAAGATCACCGAAAATATTAGGAGTAATTCAACAACTAGTGTGGGTATACATTTGAGTGATGGTGTACCATTAGTGATAGTGACTCCAAAAATTCATAGAATATAAGGATCTTCATAAATAGCGTGGAAGCAATATATCAATATTATCTAGTCGTTTAGAGACTAGATGAGAATATTTGTAATATGGCTCCGCTAAAGGTATTGAATTCACATAGTAGGAATCTCAACATAGAATTTTAGATTCGCTTCATTTATATGATCCAACCTGGGGTTGTTGATCTAATTGATAAAGGAAAAGTAGAGTTGATAGAAGTATAGATCCATCTCTAGGCACTAATTGAGTTGCATTTAGATAGCTATTGATCACATATTTATTGAAACTTTTCTTTAATGTGTTAAATACCTGATTCTCATAGGAGAATTAGATAGTTAGCTTTTGTGATGTTTAGGCATAAAGTACTTTGAGCGTATGATTGTTGTTAGTACTATTTTGGCACTGAAAGCTAATGAATGTTGTTGGTGTTGTTTACATGCGGCCTAAACAAACCATCTATTCAAAAATACCCAATGTAACTAGTCTTTTTTTTTTTTATTAAAGACCTATTGAATAAAATGAGGTTCTTTGAACGTTGTTGACAATATTAGAAAAATGTTATCATAAGAGATATTGCGAACTGGTTATCTTAGAGTATTAATTGTTGCCTAATAAAAGGTTTTCCATACTACGAGGTGATGGACATGGGTTTGTGAAAAATAGCTCAGGTTTCATGTCTTATGAGACTGTTTATAAGAAAAACATTTTCTAGGAGTTTTTGTTCAAAATCCATAGACAATTAATAAGATGGAAAATACTAAAGAATCTATTTTTGCCTATACTATTTAGTGTTTCTATTATGGTTTGCTCATGGGAGTTAGAGGTTAAGATTTTGTTAGAGGGTAAATATGACTTACTTTGTTAAGTGAGTTTGTGATGCGATTGTCGTTAAAAGTAATGACTAGACTATTATGATTGTCTTTGGGGGCAGAGGCCCTAATCACTTTACCCTTAATGAAAATAAATAATGGTTATCTAACATGCCTTTGTTGAGTGCAAGAGATTTATATAAAACCTTGAAATCGCAAATTAAGTTTGCTGAATGACATTTGTGGTCACCTTGTTGATTCTTAAAAATCGTAGTTAGACTTGTTGACTAGAATCTAAGGCTTATATTATGTGTTTGACTTAAATGAGATTCACGATGAGTCATCGCTGACTTCATGGTTGCGCAAAGGACTTTTACATATAAAGGTTGAGTCTCTTGGTAGGAGTATGTTTTGGAAAGTTACTACACATAAGAATGCGCATGGAGAGAAATGGTCATCAAACACCACTTGAGAGTTGTGGTTTAATAATTTATTGTTGACTATGTGATTTCTCTATACCTCATGGTATTGCTCATCGTGCACATGATACTTATGTGTTCTATGATCATGTGGCGTGATTGGAAGTATTTTCTTGGTAAGCACACACATTCACCATAAATTTAGGAGCTATGGTGAAAAAGGTATATCGACAGGCTTAGATCTGCTCACTCACACAAGCGATCACCTTTGGCTACAAAGAGGTAGCGAGCAAAGATGAGACAAAGTGTCACTTGGTACTTGTCCAGAGAGGGATAAGTTGTAAGATACAAAAAATATGTCACCTTAATGGGAGCTAAGATGAGGTCCATCATATTTAAAAAGGACTGTGCATAGTTCTCCACAATCCATGTAACATGTGGTTTAGCCAGATGCGAGATCCTCTTTAGCGTTTTGGATAGTGAGCAAATAGAGGGACTCTGGTTAGGCGCTGAGATAGTGACTACTAAGATCTATACGGTGTATTGAGATTAGATATATGCTTTTACTTCAAAAAGAGAAATCCACAGTAACATGCATTTCATACTACATGTGCTTTTGTGACCAACAGTAGAAGTGAGTCAATGGATCACTACTTTCTCACCGTGTGAGTCCTGTAGGTCATAATTGATGACCTCAATTTATTTATGCTCTTAGGAGACCTTTGACTATGTCATGAGGTTGATATTTTAGTGTCTGATACTTTGGCATGTTATCTATGGCCATGAATGATGCGGTCTAAAGAGGCATTGCTGGGAAAGCGACTGGACTGAAACTAAATGACATGGGCGCGAAGGGAAGACTATTTGGTAACAAATCGATAATTGTGTGTACTCATTGCCAGCAAGTTATGTTGCTCTTTGGGAGTTGCAATATATCTGTGAGTACATCAAGTTTTATGGAGATTGAGCATTGCTCTGAGTCATTTGGACTCGAGAGAGATTATGGATGCTTAGTCTGATGTGACCAAATGAGTCGGGGCATAACGGGACACTTTTAGGGATGTTGCTATGCTAGTCATCTCTCCGAGAGACTTGGTATAGTGCTCCCATTTTTTCTTTTACAGCTGTGCTTGATGGTCGCATGACCTATTAGCCAGTATGAACAAGATTGAGAATATTTTGAGAGATGCAGACCCGGGGTCTTGCCCACTATGTGCGAGTGGTAGATGTAAGAAAGAGGCACCCATAGTGGGAACCCCTTCCTCTTTTATTGGGGGTTTAGGCCACTTCATAAGTCTTGATGGCTGGCACTTAATGGCAAGCCGGGAGTTACACTTAGAGGGGATATTTACATAGCCTTTCCCCCATTTGGATGACACTTGCATCACAAACAGGAAATCTGGTTTTCTCTAGTCCCGACATTTAGGTTGTGGAATATGTGGGTATTGTTCTGGTATTACCACGTAGCACACTCCACCATCACCGAGATTACGGATGAACAACAATGACGACCGAGAATTTGTGGAACAACCGCACTAGATCCAAGATATTTCCTACGAGGTGATATCGCTTCTGCTGTGCATTCTGATCTAGTTTTTCTAACACATTGGATTAACCATTTGCAAATTTTTTGCTTACTATGAACATTATTTCTACATATTTACAGATCTACTGTTCACCATTTATCCTTTATTTTACTATTTTTTTCTCTCTCCTCGTGCTTGCTCTCTCTCACCCAATAGTTTTAATTGCAAAATATAAAAAAAATTAATAGTGGGTTTTAATTGCAAAATACATAAAAATCTAATTTTAGGAAAAACATTAATAATAATAAAAAATAAGATATTATTATTATTATTTCTAAAAGATGCATAATCCAATGTGAGAGTCTTTCTTAAATGACAAAGGCAACCTCGAAAACGTGTGATTTTGCTTTTGCATTTGGCTATACCATTGCCAATGCACTTGTACTATAATTGTTTTTAGATATTTAAAATTATTTATAAATAATTTACTGCGACTTTATTATTATTCTCGCTACTATTTACAAATCATTTAGGATACTCTTAGTATCCAAATGAAATCATCATTAGGTGACCAAGATAGATATGAAAAATCCGTCAATAAAAATGAAATAATTTGTGAATAACAATGAAATCTTTTAAATTAAGATATTTTATTAGATTTTCGAAAAGGGAGAGAGAAACAGTTGAATAAAATATTATAAAGTGTTTGTAATTTAGGTAATGATTAGATAAAAAATTTGAAATTAAAAAGTTTTTGTATTTTAGTGATATTTGAAGATGAAATGAGACTATATAAATTCCCAAAAGAGGCCATATTGACTATCTCGATTTGAGTTTATAACTTTCAAAGGTGTTTTAAATAATTTCAATATTTTAAAAATAATATGTTTGATAAATTTATAAGATGTAATTTATACAATTAAAAAATTAAAATTTTATTTTTTAAAAAATACCAAATTAAAGTTTGTGTTAACGCTATCTTTTTTACCTATATAAAAACTATCGTAATAAGGTTTAAAAGTGTTTTAAACATGGATAATACTAGGGTGACTACCAAATATGCACACTAGTACATTAAACATTTTTTAAACATCCTTAACAGTTGAAAAAATTAAAAATATATAAACTCACTAATAGTCATATCCTTAACCATTAAGAAAAAATAAAATAAAATAAAAATATGAGTGGGTATGTTTGGTGGCCATAAGGGGCGGGTAGCACCCCTAAATACAAGTGATAAAATAAGTTCATACTTTAACATGTAAACATAATACATGTACAAAAAATTCATCACGTTTCACTCAAACAATTATTATTCAACAAAAAATAATAATCTAGAAAATTTATAACATAAAATAAAATGCCTAATAAATGCGATAAAATATTTCATAATATCAGGGCATGCATGTATTCAATAAGCACATGCAAAAAATATATTTCAGAAAAATAAATATTTTATGCTACAATTACAACCTGAATTACTAAATAAAATCAACAAACACACTAACAATAAGTTCCAACCCAATGGTTGAGTTCATTACTCTAGTGTTAGAAAGTAGTGGAACTGCACAGGCCAGGAGCACCTCCCAGCGCTCAACGCAGAAAGCAGCTTCGGCCTTGTGTGTGGCACTGTGTGCAGCAAAACTATTCGCCTTGGCCTTATGAGGGGCTCTGCGCACGACATAGCTCACAGCTCCACGGAGCGCAGCTCTGGAAGCGCTGCACCTCCTAGTGCCGTGGTATCATTGTGCTCCTCTGCGGGCAGCAGAGTTCGCAACACCACCATGGTGCTCGCTGCTCTGCGCGCAGCTGAGGACAGCGCCTCAGTCGAGGTGAGCAGCAGAACGCCGTTGCTCTCGTTTATCAGTTGGCACTGCCTCTCATGGCGACGCTTCAGCTTCTGATGCACCGTGGTGCAGTACTTGGACGGGGCCACGGGCCTTAATGCCATCTTTCGCAACGCCGTGGGCAGTACAACATCGGTGAGCGTCACATCATAAGCGACGCAACATCGATGCACCCAGATAGTGCTCACTGTGCCATTTAGATCGCGCAGCACAGGAGTGGGCGAGAGCAACACCACGGTTCTCAATCGCTCCGCCTCGGGTGCGATGGTCTGCGTTGCCTTACCGAGGTGCTCCCAGCACCCTAGGTGCGCACTGCAAAGAGTTAGGTGAACGTAACTCCTCCAGGTGCGTGTTGCTGATTCGTGTGGCCCAACACCGAGGTGTGCCTCACCTCCAAGGGTGGCGAACTCATGTGTCTGGCCGTAGCCCTACATGTGCAGCGACCCAGCTCGATCAACATGTGATGCACTCAGGTGCGACCAATGACCTCGCAAGTGCATCGATCATAATTTTTTTTTTTAAGCACGTTGGAAAAAACTATTCTTGTCATAAAAAAAATATTTCCGTAAAAGAAATCTCTACCGCGCGACAAAACATAAATCGGGAACAATGCCCTGTTATAAATACTAGATCAAAGTATACAGTGGAAATGATATTATCTCATCAAAAATATCTTAGATATAGTGCGGTTGTTCCATGAATTCTCTTGCATTGTTGTTCATCTGAAATCTTCCCGGCGATGGTGAAATGTGCTACGTGATAATATACCAGAGTAGCACCCACAAATTCCACAGGCTAGATGCCAGGATTAGAGATAACTATTTTGCGAGAGAGATTTCTGTTTTGATGCTGCTCGCATACACACACCTCACATCCAAAGGGGGGAGGGGCTAGCCCCTCTAAGTGTAACCTCCTGCTGACCATTAAGAGCCAGCCATCAAGACTCATGAAGTGACTTAAGAGCCACTTCATAACCCCCAAGAAAAGGTGAAGGGGTGCCCACTACGGGTGCCCCTTTCTTACATCTTTTATTGTTAACTTGCAAATACCTAATGATGAAAAATTTAGTATTGTTCCAATTTCCTTCTTCAACCTAACAGAAATTTGTGGAATGACAGAAAACTTTGGGAAAATATTTATGTCATTGCTTTTGGTTTGAATGAGGAGTCATAGTTTTCTGCTAACAAGAAGTATCAGAACACTTTCTATCAAAATGTTTTCAGGTCTTTACATCTAAACATTAACAGGAATATTACTTAGCAAAAGGAGGTTCATGATATCTACCATGATTTTTATCTTCAATGTGGCTCAACCTGAGTCACCTTGAATGTGAATAATATTTAATGGAATGTACATATATCCCACACGGTGTGAACTGCAGTGTTATTGAATGAATTGAATTTTTTTTTTGCTTGATTGAACCAAGCGATAAGGCTTATATAAATCTGAATAGGTTTTGTTAGTCTAAAAGAAGCGATATGTTTTTTTTTTGCAGAAATATATATGCAAGACCCGATCATGTCACAAAATGAAGATTTCGGAGCATCGTAGAATTTTCATATGTCACAAGATCATTAATTGGAACTTGACTCTCATTAAACATTTTTAGAACATTCAGTTTACCACTATGAAAATAGAACACTCAGTTTTGTAGCCAAAAGAATTGGAACATTCAGTTTATCACTATGATGTATTATATTGTTCCTTGGTTTTAAACTTGATATTTTTGGCTATATTTGCTAATGATTTTTAAACTATTTTTGGTTGACTGCATAATAATAATAATAATAATAATAATATTTATGGATTGGAGTTGAGCATAATAATAATAATAATAATAATAATAATAATAATAATATTTATGGATTGGCCTGTCTTTGCCAATTATACCATCAATGGGGTTGGAGATGAAGGTGTACGTTGTTTAATTTGGTGCTTCCAGGACCAACAAATGGCAAAGGGAAAGGTGGTCATGTTGGTGCAGTTGCAGATGGAGTGACAATGACCATGGTTTTACCTAAAAATCGACTTGTTCTGCTCAAAAGCAAGCTTGAAAGGGATTGGAATATTGTTTCAAGGAGAAAAAACATATATATATATAATATATATATATAAGCAATGGAAAAGTAAAAACCCATATTTTTTGTCTTTTCACTTTTATTACTTCCTAATCATTTTGCTACAATTATAAACGTGTAAAGAACTACAGATAAATCTGTATTTACATAAGGAAATTATAATTTTTGGGGATCCTAGAAGAAATTAGGAAGATCAATTTTTGCATCGAACATATAGAAATTGCAAACTAGATCATATATGCCCTAAATACTTAATATGTAGAAGATAATGCATAATAAACAAAAAAAAACTTACAGTAGACAAGCACCCACCGTAAGACATATAAATCTCATATATGTTGAGATTCTATTTGTCACCCGACCAGTTCTAAGTTTTAATCAATGTAAATACATATTTAGTTAATAATCTCATTTTTTCTGGTATGCGTTGGATTAACCATATGCAAAAGTTTTGCTTATTAAAACCAAATCTGAGAGTACGTGAGTCTCCTCTCTATTTTCTCTCTAGAGAATAGAGGTGGTGTTGTGAGTTCGGAAACGAGAAGGAGTGAGGTGTAGCTATGGAGGATCTCCAGGAGATGATGGAGAATTTCCAGTTGAATGAGGAGGAAGGTGCGGCAATTGATATTGAGGGGGAGGGGATACCAGAGATCTTACGTAAAGGTGATCGCAGTTTGATTAGCAAAATATGGTCCGAGAGACAGGTCGGGAAGAATATTGTGGAAAATACAATGGCGAAGGTTTGGAGATTAAGCAAGCCTGCGGTATTTACAGAGGTGGGGAGGAATCTTTTCATCATCACGTTTGCTACCCACGCAGATAAGAGCCGGGTAGAGAGTGGCAGGCCATGGCTTTTTGATGGAAATATGTTTGTAATGAATGCATTTGATGGGTTTACTCCATTGAATAAGATATCCTTCGACAAGGCCGTGTTATGGGTTCAGTTCCATAACTTGCCTTTGGTAGGGATGTCCAGGGAGTGTGGGTTAAAGCTGGGAAATTCTATAGGGGAGGTGAAGGAAGTGGAGGCGGATGAAGACAATGTGGGGTGGGGTAAATTCCTTAGAGTTAAAATTCTAATGGATTTGAAGAAGCCTCTAGCCAGGGGACGTACTATTACTTTGCAAGGGTCAAAAGTTTGGGTTCCAATCAAATATGAGAAGTTGTCACGTTTCTGCTTGCAGTGTGGTAGAATTATACATGATGGCGTTGAGTGTCCAGTCAAAATTGTTACGGGAGTGCCAAAACAGTTTGGTAGCTGGCTTCGAGCGGAAGATGGAGGTCGTCGTCTTCGGTATTTTTCTCATAAGGAGCATGTTTCGACTGTAAAAAGCATGCAAACGGAGATGGGGAAGCATACGGAGGATGAGGGTGGCGAAGATGGTGGAGGTGTAGCTCCAATGGGGGAGACGGACGCTTGCAATTCAAATTGGAATGGTGCAGAAGTTTCGGAGCAGGGTGGTATGGATAGCGGGTTTGTAGGCAATGTTGAAGGATTAGATCACGGGGACTGCGTTCAAAATACAAAAAAGGAAATGGCGGGATCCACGAAAGAGAACAGTTGTCACGAAAAGTATCCGTTATCTTCAATAAGTTTGGCTGAAGATAAATCATTTACTCAAAATCCGGAGGGAAGCAGATTTCACGGAATAAGATTGGCTGAACATATATCGGTTACTCAAAATTCGGAGGAAAGCAGATTTCACGAAATTATGCAAGATGGCCATGCAAACTATACCACGGTGGGTTTTATAGATGATAGTTTCTCTCCAGCTAAAGGATCAAATGAAGCCCATCAACTTTCAGTGCAACCAATTAGAAGGTCTTCTCGTAATACCTGGAAAAAACGTGCTCGTAATCCATGCATGACCTCATTTATTAATACTGAGAGTTCAGGTAATAAACGTCCCATACAAGGTGATAGTTGTGACAATGCAATAATTGGTGGGAGTAAGAAAGCAAAGACGACTAGGGTGACTGAAATTGATCAAATACATGAGTTATCGGCAGAGGCTGTTGAACAGCCCTGCCGAACCAAATGAGTCTCCTCAGTTGGAACACACGTGGGCTTGGGAACCCACGAGGTGTTCGAGCTCTCTCTGATTTAGTCAGGGAAGAAGATCCCATGGTCTTGTTTCTACAAGAGACCAAATTAAGTGAAAAGGGAATGGAAAAACTGAAGTATAGATTGGGGTACAAGAACTGTTTGGCAGTAAGTAGTGAGGGGAGGAGTGGAGGCATTGCTCTCCTGTGGAAAAATGATGTTAATATAGTCATCAAGAATTACTCTCGCAGTCATATTCATGCAACTTTACAGGATAATACCACTGCTGACGATTCTTGGTTTTTTACTGGGGTGTATGGTCAACCTGACCCAAGTAGGCGCCATGAAACTTGGAACCTTTTAAGATCATTGAAGGTACCAAGTGATAAAGGATGGTTACTGATGGGTGATTTCAATGAGGTGTTAAGTCCTAATGAGAAATGTGGTGGGAGAATTCGAACTGATAAACAGATGCAAGCTTTTAGTGAAGTGATGGATGACTGTGAACTGTTAGACTTGGGTTTTAAAGGCAATCCATTTACTTGGTGCAATAAAAGGGAACCTGCTCAATGCATCAGTGAAAGGTTGGATAGATGCTTGGCAAACCTAAAGTGGAAGGCTTTATTCAAAATGGCTAGTGTAAGCCATGGTAGTGTGGCATATTCTGATCATGTGCCTATTAAGTTGCAACTTCAGGTTAACAGAATGCCAAGAAAAGGGAAGAAACTCTTTCGTTTTGAGGCTATGTGGGTGGAGGAAAAGAGCTGTAAAACTATCATTGAAAAAGCCTGGGGGGAAGGTTTTGGTGAGGGAACAATGCTAGGAGTAATGGGACAGATAAGAAGATGTGGTCAACAGTTAGCAGTTTGGAACAAAAACAGCTTTGGTCATGTTCAAAAAAATCTAAGAAAAGCTAAGTTACATCTTAAGATGATTGAAGATTCTGACCCAAGGGGCCTTATGCAAGAAGATCTTAAAAAAGCTAGAGTTGAGGTCCACAAATGGCTCGAGAGAAATGAAATTATGTGGAGGCAAAGATCACGAGCTCTTTGGTTGGCTGAGGGGGATAGAAATACTAGTTACTTCCATCATAAGGCTTCACAGAGAAAGAGGAAGAATTTGTTAAGTGGCATTCGGGATGCTAATGGTAATTGGCAAGTGGAAGATGCACGAGATGAAGTGATCCTCAACTATTTTCAGAAGCTATTTACAGCTTCTGCTAATAGAGGCAATTTGCAGTTTCTAGATAACCTTGCTGGTAGGGTGACTAATGAGATGAAACAAAGATTAGAGGAGGAGTTTGTGGAAGCAGAAGTGGAAGCAGCTTTAAAGGAGATGAAGCCTACAAAATCCCCTGGTCCAGATGGTATGGCTCCTTTGTTTTATCAAAAATACTGGTCTGTGGTGGGAAGGGATGTTACAAAGGCTGTTTTAACTGCTCTGAATACTGGTAGTTTCCCTCCTCAGTTAAATCATACTTTTGTGACTTTGATTCCAAAGAAGAGAAATGTTGAGGTGGTGTCTGATTTGAGGCCAATCAGTTTATGCAATGTCTTATATAAATTGGTGTCAAAGGTACTAGCAAACAGACTGAAGGTTGTGTTACCCGAAATAATTTCCTCTTCTCAAAGTGCTTTTGTACCCGGAAGGTTAATAACAGATAATGTGCTCATTGCTTATGAATTAGTGCATTTCCTTCGAAGGAAGAGGAAAGGAAAGAAGGGTTTTATGTCCCTTAAACTTGACATGAGTAAGGCCTATGATCGTATTGAGTGGGACTATCTTGAATCTGTCATGAGAAAGATGGGGTTTGGGACCAAGTGGATTGAGCTGTTAATGTTGTGTGTGATTTTTGTATCGTTTTCCTTTTTGGTGAATGGTGAGCCTAAGGGTCCTATCTTCCCAACGAGAGGTTTGAGACAAGGGGATCCCCTTTCCCCCTATCTCTTCCTTCTCTGTACTGAGGGCCTCATATCTATTCTTAAAGCAGCTGATAGACAAGAAGCAGTGGAGGGGATCAGAGTGTGTAGAAGTGCACCAAATGTAAATCACCTTATGTTTGCAGATGACAGTGTGTTATTTTGCAGGGCTACTCTACAGACTAATAGAAACATACTTCACCTACTGGAAGTCTATGAAAAAGCCTCGGGCCAAATGGTGAATAGAGATAAGACTTCTATGTTATTCAGCAAAAATGTGCCTTCGAGTCAACAAGAAGAAATCATGAGGTTCTGGGGAGTTCAGCAGCACCAATCCTATGACAAATATTTGGGACTTCCTCCTATGGTGGGTAGAGGAAAACATCAAACATTTTCAGTGTTAAAGAGCATGTTGTGGCAAAAATTACAAGGGTGGAAGGAGAAGCTTTTATCTCAAGGGGGCAAAGAAGTGCTCATCAAAGCAGTGGCTCTCTCTATCCCTACCTATATCATGAGTTGTTTTAAATTGCCTGCCTCTTTGTGCTCTGAGTTGGAGAGTCTTATTGCAAAGTTTTGGTAGGGACAAAAGAAGGACGAAAACAGAATAAGATGGATCAGTTGGAGAAAGCTGTGTGAACCAAAGGCATTTGGGGGGATGGGTTTCAAGAACCTGAGAAGCTTTAATATGGCACTATTAGCTAAACAGGGTTGGCGCATCCTTAAAGAGGAAGACTCACTACTTCATAAGATCTACAAGGCCAGGTATTTTTCTTCTTCTAACTTCATGGAGGCTGAGTTAGGCAATGAACCTTCTTATGTGTGGAGGGGTATTTGGGAAGCAAAGTCTCTCTTACTAAAAGGGTGCAGATGGAGAGTAGGAGATGGAAAGGCTATCAATATTTGGACTGACTATTGGCTGCCTAATCATAAACTGGTACCTACAATTGATTCAATTACTCAAACTCAGCTGAATTGGAAAGTGTCTAAACTGATAGATGCTAATACAAAGATGTGGGATATAGAGAAGGTTAGAAGATTCTTACCACCAAGGGAAGCGGATGAAGTACTGAATATGATACTTACCCCTGATCAAAGACCTGATTGTTTTGTTTGGGAACATGAGCATAATGGCCTGTTTAGTGTCAAGAGTGCATACAGATTGTTTGCATCTTTTGATGAGGAGAGGCAGTCGGGTGAAGGGTCAGCTAGAGGGGGGCAATGTAGACTGTGGAAAAGAATTTGAAAGCTGCAAGTTCCAAATAGAATAAAAATTTTCGCTTGGAGGGTGTGCAAAAATGGGCTACCATCTTTGAAAAATCTCCAAACAAAGAAGGTGGTGACTGATGCTCAGTGCAAGTGGTGTCAAGTTGAGATTGAAGACACAAATCACGCCATCCTCAATTGTTCAAGCTTCATAGAGTCTTTGCAGGTCCAGCTTAACTTCTTGCAGGGCAGTAGTGGTCCTCGAGATTTTACTCAAGTGTTGGAATATTTGATAAGAAGAAATAAAGCTGGAGAAATGGAGTCTTTGGTCCTTTGTGCTTGGGGTCTATGGAATAGAAGGAACAAACTAATGTTTGAGAATCAAATATTATCCCCAGAACAGGCCATTGACCATGCACTTTCATTGTACCAAGAGCATTTATCTGCTTCCTATGAGCATAAGAAAGGACTGATGCCTCAATGCTGCTGGCAGCCTCCTCCTGCAGGGGTATTGAAGCTTAATATTGATGGTGCTACATTCCATGAGCATTGTAGATCGGGAGTAGGCATTGTCTTGCGAGATGAGAATGGAAAGGTGCTCTTAACAGCAAGTAAACCAGAACATGAGGTGAGTGATCCAATTGAGATTGAATTTTTGGCTGTTCTGAGAGGCCTCCAGATTTGCTTCCCCTTGGGTATCCGTGAGCTCGAGGTGGAGAGTGACTCTTTGCTGGTGGTCCAAGAGATTAATAAGGAACAGGAGTCTATGTCTATTTGGGGAAACTTGGTATCTGAGATCAAGCGGATGCTACAAAGATTTCCTAAAGTAATTACTCAACATAAAGGCCGTTTGGCCAATGAAGTTGCCCACTGTTTGGCACGATATGCATGGGGTATTGATGAGCTAGTGGTTTGGTGGGATTCTTTTCCTGAAGATGTTTCACAAATCATATGGCATGATGCCTTGATGTAATTTCTTTGGTTGATGAATAAAATAGTATGCATTGTTTATCAAAAAAAAAAAAAAAGTTTTGCTTATTATGAAAAATATTTCTACATATTTACAGATATATATACCGTTCACCCTTCATCCTTTATTTTACTATTTTTTCTCTCTCCTCCCACTTGCTCTCTCTCTTACCCAACCGTTTTAATTGCAAAATATATATATGAAAAATTAATAATTGCAAAATAAATAAAAAATTAATTTTAGGAAAAAATTAATAATAATAATAATAAGATTTATTAATATCATTGCTAAAAGATGCATAATCCAATATGAGAGTCTTTCTTAAATGTAAAAGACAACTTCCAAACATGTGATTTTGCATTTGCATTTGCATTTGGCAACACCATTGCCAATGCACTTGTAGTATAATTGTTTTTAGATATTTTTAAATTATTTTATTATTAATATTTATAAATAATATACTACTACTTTATTATTATTATTGTTATTATTTACAAATCATCTGAGATACTCTTAGTATCGAAGCAAAATCCTCGTTAGGTGACCAAGATAGACATGAAAAATCCATCAATAAAAATGAAATAATTTGTGAATAATAATGAAATTGTTTGAATCAAGATATTTTATTAGATTTTGGAAAAGAGAGAAAGAAATAGTTGAATAAAATATTATAAAGTTAAAATATTATTACAATATTATTTCTTAATATTATTTTTGTTTTACAATTTGAAAAAATTGAATCATGTTTTGTATTTTATATAGAAGTTTGGTAAAACTTTAATGATTAGGTAATGATTATTGTATTTGAGTGATGTTTGAAAATTAGGCCATATTGATTCTCTCGGTTTGAGTTTATAACTTTCAAAGGTGTTTTAAATAATTTAAATATTTCTTAAAAAACAATATGTTTGATACATTTATAAGATTTAATTTATGCACTTAAAAAATTAAAATTTTATTTTTAAAAAAATACCAAATTAAAGTTTGTGTTAACACTATCTTTTTTACCTATATATATATATATATATATATATATATATATAAAGGATAACATTATATTTTTTTTAAAGCTATTGTAATAAAGTTTAAAAGCGTTTTAAACATGGACAATGCTAGGATGACTCCCAGATGTGCCTACCAAAAGTGCATACTAGTACAAATGAGTTTTTTTTCTTTTTTACTTTTTTAGCATTTTTTAAACATCCTTAACCATTAAGAAAAAAATAAAAAAAAATATAAATTCACTAGTAAAATAATCACATCCTTAACCATTAAAAAAAATAAAAAAATGAAAAAATAACAATATATAAGTGAACATATTTGGTAGGCATACTATCATTTTCCTTTAAACATATGTTTATAAAATAACAAATAGTTTTTAAATAATATAATTTTTAATAAAGTTATACTATTAAAAGCTCTAATATAGATTAAAAAAAAAAACTCTTCACATAAAAAAAAAATCATTTCTTCCTATAATTTCAAACATGTACTTACTGGGTGTGCGAACAGATGCCTAACGGTTTTAGTTGTTAGGATACAAGGCTCGAGCTGGGCAAACCTACCTTGGTGATGGAGTTTACAAAACCATATAGAAGGTCTGGAGTTAAAAGCTCAATAAGCCAAACAGAAACAAAAGGCTTACGTTCATGAAGTTGGTAGTTAAGTTAGTTATCCAACTATGAGTATTAGTTGTCCAGATGGCAAGTTCTAAATGGTCATTGTATCTATTTAAACAAATTGATTGTATAGCATATTTTTTCACTTGATCAATAATGAGAAGTACTGATTGCATTGTCCTTCTATAGTTTCTCTATTTTTCTATATTTTATCTATATTTTACACTTGGGTTTACTCCATCCGCCCGACCCAAGATTGTATATATATAAAAACAAATTCGTAAATATAAAACAACGTCGTTTTATACTCACGAATGAGTGTATTTAAATAAAAAAATCCTAATTTTCCTCTCTCTCTCTCTCTCTCTCTCTCTCTCCCCCCGTTGTTCTTACACATCTCCTCTTGGTTGTGCCTTGTTCTTACTATATGCTTAATTGTTTGTAATTCCTTGGATTTGTTGTTGTTTTGAATTTTTTTTCAAAAATATTTTTAGCTTTTTCTATTTGTTTTTCACTGTGGGTGGGCAAGGTGGGGTAGACGACCATGGGGGGATCAATCCACTCCCCAACATTCTGAAGGGGGCACCTGCCCACGGGGGGCGGTGCTAGGGGACAAGGGCCAAACTGTCCCTCCCCCATGTGAGGGTGGGGAGAGGCAGTGGTGGAACCAACAATTTCTTTGAGGAGGGGCCAACTTTTTTACCGTGTAAAATCATAAAAACATTATTACATATAAAATAGGATCTCGATAATTTGGCATATACATGTAAAAATAAGGTTCTATAAGTACAACTTAAGATATGTTTTAGATTTCTAACGATAACGTTTCATAAAATAATATCCATCCTTTATTATTTGTGTAATGAAATATTTAGAATTTAATTTTTTCATAAAAACTATTAAGTGATATTTTAGAAGGTCATCTATTCTAGTATGTAAGTTAGTTTATTATGTTTTACGTAAAATTTAGATATTTTTGTGTCACATTAAACATATAATATTATAATTAAGACCTTAAATAAATTATTTTCTTGCTTAATGAAGTCTAGAAGATAAAACCTCTCAACTATTTTTCATATAGATTATCAGGCTTAAATGATTTTTCTTGTATTAATTTCAATTAGGACTCCATACACTTAAGAAGCCTATTATTGTATACTTTGGGGGTCCATATTAATAAGTTTATTATTTCTCTTATTAATTTTAATTTAATTTTGGTAAGACCACATCCTTGAAAATAGATATTATATAGATATACAAAATTTAGGAGCTATAAGAAAAAAATTTGGAGAGAGACATTTCTAAGTATATTGAAATTTTAGAAAATTTTAAAAAGTATATGGAGATTATAATTTTTTTTTTTGGGGGGGGGGGATTTTCTATATTTATAAAACTACAAGTAGTAAAGAAATGTCCAAGGGACATTTGCCCAGTAGAGAGAGAATATATATGTTAATTATATATATATATATAGATATATGAACTATATATAGAAGGAAAATTAAATTAATATACACACCAAGGGATGTTTGCCTAGTTGGGTGAAACTGTTTTTTTTTTACAAAAATAGTATAGTTTTTACAAGAAAATTTGATTAATAAATAATTTAATGCATAGAAACAAAAGCAAAGTTTGATACAAGTTTACAAAATAAAGTACCAATCATGCCTAATGTCAACTGTGTTTGATACGAGTTTCCAAAATAAAGTGGTACACACATCATATATGAAACCATAGTTTAACACATAATTCCGTATGTTGTGTACTTTTCTGCAGGATTTATTGAGAGGATATCTTGAGTTGATCTATATCTGCACCAAGCTAAATCATCCAATTTTTTTGGAAAGTTTGTGTTGCAATATTCTCCCAGAATGAGGCTGCCACAACTACCTGGGCTGTAGTACATTTATCCTTGGGCAGGCTTCAAGAACACATTAGTGCTGACAGACTATAACAACCACACCACATAGTACCATTTTAGTATTAATCAGGAAAAGACAGGCAACCCAAGGAGAATGAGAAGCATAAAAAATTAAGTCAAGGCCAGAGCAAGCATTAAACAACAAATCATATTAAATATATAAAACTCTTGGATAGACATGTCAAAAAAATAAAAATGAAATTTGATTTCCTTAAAAAGAAAAAAAAAGGAACTGTATAAACATTCACAATTTTTGCAAGCCATGCTTTACACACAAGTTTCAAAATCCTAAAAGAGTATAAATAACTAACAAAAATGATTTAAATTTAAAGGCTAGAGATTACAAGAATAAATTCTCAAAAAAACAATATGAGTATTTTTCTAGAGCATCCACTCTAATATTTGGTTTACCTAATCCAATGTGGTTTAGGTATATAATGGTCATTGCAATTACAACTGCATGGCAACAAATATAAGATCAAACAGAAAGTGTAAAATGAGGATGTTATTGATATTTTCATTAGCCTGTGTTTTCGAGGTAATGAAACTTCACTTCAAAAGAAAATCTCTTTCCATTTCTAAATTCTGGAGTGAATGAGACACCAAATTTTCAAAAGAAATAATTCTAATAGCATTAATTTTATTTTACAAGTTTCAAATTGTGGTAAGTTATTGCCATCGAAAGTTCCAAAATTTCTTTCATGTGAATCAGATTGTGCCTAAATATGAACCATCACTACAAGGGATCAGAGAATTAGTTTAATCATGTGCTACATTTATTCAAACTGAATTCTTGAAATCAGGTCTCAAACACAAAGAGTGGTACAAAAAAATAGTCTTTCATAGTGCTTTAACATTAAAAAGAACTCTTTTTTTTGGGTCTTGTTTTCCTTTAACAAAGAGTGGCAGTTTATTACTCAAGAGAATCATAAAAAATGACGTGTGGAAATACCTTCTAACATGCTAGATCTTTTTTTTTAGCTTTGGATCCCAATAAGAACCACATTCAAAAAGGAAAAAATGGTACACACCCATAAAAACGGCTTGCCAGTGTGTTTCAAGAGGATTATGCATGAATTTGCTGACTTTGTGAACTGCAAAGGCCAAGTCTGGTCTTGTGAATGCAATGTATTGCATGCTACCAACAATGTTGTGATGGAGGTTGGCATCAGCACAAGGTTGACCAGACGTGGAAGTGAGATGGCAGGTTGAAGCCATAGGGCTGCTACAAGGTTTAGCTTGAGTCATGTTGCTTTTGTTGAGCAAGTCGACAATGTATTTTCTCTGTGTAAGATAAATTCCATCACTGCATCTTAATGCTTCTACACCAAGGAAAATGTTAAGAGATCCCAATTCTTTGACAGCAAAGTCCTTCTTGAGGCTGTGAATGACGTTGGTGATAAGAGCTGAATTTGATCTAGTAATTAAAATGTCATCCACATAGATTAAAACATAAATAGTTGTAGCTTTGGATTGGAGAACAAATAATGAAGTGTCAACTTTGCTTTCTTGAAAATTGAGGGACTTAAGCTTGTCGGATAGCTTTGAAAAAAAAGCTCGTGGAGCTTGCCGCAAACCATATAGAGACTTGTTCAACTTACAAAAATAATTTGGAAATTGAGGATGAGTGTAACCTTGTGGTTGTCATAAACACATCTTCATGCAAATCAATGAGCAAGAATGCATTTTTCACATCAATTTGTTGAATATGCCAATCAGAAGTGACTGCAATTGAAAAGATCAATCTAATTGTAGCATGATTAATAACAGGGCAAGAGGTATTGGAAAAATCAACTCCATCCTGTTGATGGAAGCCTTTGGTGATTAGGTGAGCTTTGTAACACTCTAAAGTCCCATTAGCTTTTGTTTTTTAGTCGATAAACCCAGCTGCAGCCCACAAGTTTTTTATCTAGTGAGGATGGAACCAGAGACCAAGTATCACTTTGAAGCAATGCATTAAATTCTTTGTTCATAGCCTCATGCCACAGAGATGATTTTGAGGCTTCAGTAAAACAGCTAGGCTCCTGGTTCACGGGAGAGCTTTGGGCCAATAATGCATGAGGCAGGGGATGCCTAACATAATCATTAGATTGCTTGCCTAGTTTGTGAATATTATTCTTTGACCTTGTTGTCATTGAATGACTGTTTGACACATGAGTTGAAGCAGTAGCATTTGTAGGCAAAGCTGATGGTAAATCTAGTACTTGGGGCTGATCAGTAGTATTAAGACCATTGATGTCATTATTTGAACTTGCAGAGGGAGATAAACATGGTGCAGCAGTGCTAGTAGAAATAAGGTAAGGGTGCAAGCCAGTAAAACTGGTTGGAGGCGACACATATATTGGAAGGAAGAGAGACAAATGGCATATTAGATGAAGGAGAAGTAAGTGTGTTGATGTAGGGAAGAAGTTTTCATAAAAAATGACATGCCTTGAGATGTAAATTTTGCTAGTGGAAAGATCAAGGCACTTGTAACCATGTAACCATGATGACAAAGACTATATAGCCAATGAAGATGCATGTTTTGGAGCAGAAGTTGAGTTTGTTTGGAATATAAGATTGGAGGTTAGGCCAACAAGCGCAACCAAAGACACGCAAAAGGGAAAAGTGAGGCATATGATTATATAGAACTTCATATGGTGACTTTTGCTTCAAGATGGGGGTTGTGAGTCTGTTAATGATAAACGTGGCTGTTTGAAAAGCTTCTTCCCAATAAAGTAGAGGTAAGTTAGAGTGAGCCAGCATGCTTAAACCAATTTCAACTATTTGTCGATGTTTTCTCTCAATTGAACCATTATGTTGATGAGTATATGGGCAAGCAAGTCTATAATTGATTCCAGTTTGCTTAAAATAGTTGTTCAAACGGTGAAACTCACGGCCCTAGTCTGACTAGACATATTTAATTTTGAGTTCAAAGTGTTTTTCAATGTAGGTTTGAAACTAAAGAAATATGGATTCAACACCAGACTTGAGTTTTATTGGAAACAACCAAACAAATTTATAGAACTCATCAAGGAAACTGATATAATATTTTGCACCATTATTTGAGACCACGAAAGCTGGGCCCCATACATCAGTGAAAATTAAATCTAAAGGTGAAGCAGAAACTATCAGTTTACCTCTTCATCTCATTGTCCTCAAGTCCTCTCAACAGTTCGCACATCCCTTCATGAATGGCAACATCGTCTTGGACATGCATCCACACCAGTTGTCAACAGAGCTCTCTCATCCATCCATTTTCCAGTAGCAAACCATAAATAGCACAGTGTGTACTCCGAATGTCAGTTGGCTAAAAGTCATGACTTGCCATTTTAGTACTCAAATCATGTTTCTGCTTCACCTTTAGATTTAATTTTCATCAATTTACCTTGATGACAGACCTTCCCCGATTAATCCTTCACAAGAAAGAAAATTATCATGAAATTCAAAATAAACATTGTTATCAACACAAAATTGTTGAACGGATAACAAGTTTTTTCTGAATTTGGGGAACAAGAAGAATTTGGTTAAGAACAAAGGTAGAGTTGGCAGTGGTAAGTTTAGAAGAACTAGTTTTAGAGATTCACAAACCTTGCCCATTTCCTACTCGAACATGATCAGTACCCTAATAATCATCGGTTCGAAGATTCAGATTGTTGAAATCACTAGTCACATGGTGTGTTGAACCAGTATCGACATGCATTTGGTTTCCCAATTTCCAGATGGGGTAGCAACCATTGCTTGCTTATTTTTTAGTTTGGAATCATAATAAGAAAGATCAAAATGGTGATAGCATTTTCGAGCCGAATAGCCAGGTTTATTGCAAACCTGACATATTAATGAGTTTTGATCATTGGTGCGAGAACTGTTGTTGTAGCCACCATGATTTCCATGCCCCTTTCGTCAAGGACCACCTCTTTCTTTGGCAGGTTGTGGATATTGCCTTTGTGCAATGTTGACAGAGCTTGGTGGCACTGGAGATGAGAGTTGATGGCGGGAGAGATGAGCCTCTGTTGTGAGCAAAAGAGAATAAATTTCTTCAATGGTGATTGTGTCAGTGTGAGCTAAGATTAAGGCAATGAAACTATCATATTCGTGGCCTAAGCCTACGAGTACATAGGTGATAACATCTTCATAACTCAGTGGTTGTCCTGCAACAGCTAATTCATCAGTGAGTTTCTTAATAAAAAGAAAATATTTAGTGGCAAATTTGCTGCCTTTTGTTTACGTGGCCAATTGAGTGCGAATTTGAACAATTATGGCATGAGACCGTGAGGAGAAAGTTTCATCAAGTGCACGCCATACAACATATGATGTAGTGTCATTCACTACTTGAGCAAGAACTCCTTCAGTTAGTGAAGACATTAGTGTACTAGGAATAAGGTTATCTTGGCTCATCCAATGAGAGTAAGCAGGGTTTGGTATGTCAGAGATAGCATTGCTTTCGGGTTGAGAAACATAGATGGTTTTGGGAGGAGTACAGATGGTACCATCAAGATATCCAAATAGATCTTGACCATGAAAGTAATGCACCATTTGTGCCTTCCAAATGTTGTAATTCTCAGGGCTTAATTTGACAGTCACCATGTTTGACATGGAGATAACGGAGGGAGATTGGGAGTTTTGGTTATTCGTAGTAGTAGAAGAAACTAGAGATGAGGAAGACATGACTTAGATGTTGGTCTTTTAAATGTTGCTGATTTTTAGCAAATTAGTTTTAGATGCACTTATATATACTGCATGTATACCGCAAGTGAAAAATATGAAAAATATAATTCTTTCAAACATCTCTATCTTCTATTTTTCTACAATATGAAGCAACTGCTTCTAAAATAATTGTTGGTTCATGACAGTGGCAAAAGTACATACATTTCCACGCAGCGAGATAATTTTTCCACTTCCAATGCATGCAATCAATGCTTCCGAGCATCTCGGGGAATCCACGTTGTTCACCAACTGTGAGCAATCGAGCAATATCATTAGCATTCTGGAGACCGCAAATATTCATTAGAAAAAACAGCAAAGATTGTCTTCACGAATTTTTTTAGGCTCTCCATTGTGGTGCTTTATCCAATTCGTATGTATTAATCCATAAAATCAGCAGTTACTCCATACGCAAACATTCTAATGGAAGCAGTTATCTTTTGCATAGAAGATAAACCAAATCTTTCGACATTATCTCTTTTTTAATGAAGTAGGGCTCGTCAGCCTCAACTTCATTAAGAATACGAAGAAATAGCGAACGATTCATATGAAATCTCCTTCGAAAAAGACTCGAGGGATATAATGGTGGTTCTGCAAAATAGTCACGAAATAGCTATTCATGCTCTTGAATATGATCACGTCAAATATATTTACAACGTTGCTGATTGCGACCACACCGGGATGTTGATCCTTCAACATCATTAAGAAGAACATCCAAGTCATCTTCAGATGATAAGTTAAGCAACAACTTGCAAAAGAACGAATGAGCCATTTGATGAAGTGAGTAGGAGATAAAGTTAGAAATTAGAAATTTGTAAGATGAAAAAGGGGTTAGGTTCAAGAGAATGTGAGAATGTGATTATAACCAAAATGTAAAAAAAAAAAAGTTACCGTTACAATAGGACGAAAAAATTTTATCGTTAGAGAGAAGACAAAAAATTTTACCATTGTAGAGAAGACAAAAAGTTTTACCATTGTAGAGAAGCCAAAAAAATTACCATTGGAGAGAAGACAAAAAATGTGATTTTTGAAAAGAAGAAGAAAAAGACAAAAAAGGTAGTAGTTAAGAATGGAAATAGAAGTGAGAGAAAAAAGTAATAAAGAATGAATATGAAAAAGTTATTTTAACAGGATATGGAAAAGATAGGCAATGAGATGTATTAGGTTTTTTGAAGATAGTTAAAATTTTGGTTAAAATTTAGGGAATGATGTATATTAGTTAAAATTTAGGAAATTTTATGGGGAATAAGATGTGAATGCTCTGAGTTGAGAGAGAAAACTCGAGAGGGAGATGAGGCCGAGAATGATAGATGGATTTGTGTGGTCTAAAATTCTTCTAGGGAAAATATCCTGACACAACGTCACACCACAGGATGTAAAGGCTAAAATACCCTCACATAAACGGACACAAAATGTGAAAACAGAAGGCTAGAATTGGCATAAAAAATAAAAGGAAGAATTACACGGATGGACAAAATCTACTGTTCATTACTGTAGCAGCTCGATAGCTGCTTATTATAAGAGAGAAGATATTGAATAAAATCTTAGAATCTTGGGACTATTTTCAATTTTCGATAAATTTTTGGGGGGCCAAACAAAACGTGGTTCCGCCACTAGGAGAGGGACAGGGGCACCCGTATCTGGAGCCCCTATTTGAAACTAAAATTAGATGTATTTTGCAAATAAAACTTATTGGCACACGGGACAATGGACGAACTAGAACATAATTGTTTTTTTGAAAGGAGAAACTAATTCATTAAACATGTAACAATACATCACACAAGGCTACCTCTCCCAGTGCTACATTCAAGACTGCATGAGGGCTATCCTTGAGCCAAAAATTTTCACAGCCATCCCTAATTGCTAATTTGGCTGCTATATGAGCAACTCTGTTTACTGTCCTTTGAACAAACCTCAGACTCCAAGCTTGATTCCTTCTCATTAACAGTTGCATGTCCTCTATCATTTGGCCAATCCACGAGTTGTCTTCACCTTTGGAGTTTACTGCATCCACTATTGCCTTAACATCACCTTCAAAACAAACTTGGTTGAAGCCAAGCTCTGTGCAAAGATCCATAGCTCTAAGAAGAGCAACACTTTCAGCTTGGGCAGCTGAGGAGATATGATCCTTTGGGCCTGTCACCACTGCTTGTACCCTGCAGATTGAATCTCTGATGATAACACCCAAACCCATCCTTCCCTCATATTTTTGAAAGGCTGCATCAAAGTTCACTTTGACATAAGGCCAAGCAGGTGGCTTCCACTTCAGGTCAGAACCTTTCTCAATAGAATCTACTTCACTCTTTGAACTGATCTTATTGGTTTCCTTAAATAGAGATAGGTCGGCCTGAACTTGCCTCGCCAGAATACCAGGATGCATAAACTGTTTTTACAAATGAGAGCATTTCACCTATTCCATAGTTGATACCATGTGGTTGAGGCCATCTCAAACCTCTCTTTACTCAGCTTGTTCCTCATCTCAGACCACAACAGCTTAAAGTCAGTATAATATCTCTTCCATTTGCAGAAAAAACTAGATCCATCTCCCCAAACATTTGTTGTAGTAGGGCAGTCCCACATCACATGCACCAGTGTTTCCACTTCACAGGTACAAATTGGACATAAGTTGTTCTTAATAATGTTCTTCTTGAAACGGTTATCTTTTGTAGGAAGAATATTATTAAGACACTTCCATAAAAATAGTTTGACCTTACCCGGTACCTCTAGTTTCCACACCTGGCTCCACATCTCTTGATTCTCTCCTCTGGTTGAGCCTTCGCCTTCATTTCTTTTCAAAACCATAGATTCCAAAAAATAGGCACTTTTGACAAAGAATGTGCCTTTTTTTTATCCCACCCATATCAGTTTATCATTGTTCCCTCTGCTGCTCAATGGAATGGAACAAATAACTTTTGCTTCCTCATCATTGAATACTTCTTCCACCAAGTCAGATTTCCATGTACAACTGCTCTCATGGATCAAAACATCCACACTGGCCTTGGGATCTAATGTGTTCAAGGGGGTCTGAATCTGAAAATTCATAGGGGCAGGTATCCATTTATCCCTCCAAATTTTTATACTTTTTCCATTTCCAACCTGTCATACCGCCCCCACTTTAATCAGTTCCAAGCTAGACCACATGCTTCTCCACATAAAGAAGGAGCAACATGCAATTTAGCCTCCAAGAGGTCACACTTCTGAAAATATTTCTGTTTAAAAACTAGAGAGACCATTGAGGTAGGTTCTTTTATCATTCTCCATAATTGCTTGGCTAGAAGAACCTTGTTAAAGCTGCTAAGGTCTCGAAATCTCAGGCCCCCTTGACATTTGACCTCTCCCAATGACCTCCATGATTTCCAGTAGATGCCTTTTCCTTCACTTTTATTACACTACAGAATCTAGCCCACAGGCCTTCTTTTTCTTTGAGTAGCTTACCCGGCAATTTAAAAACGCTCATGGAGTTGGCTGGAATAGCCTGCAAAACACTTTTTATGAGGATCTCTTTCCTAGCTAAAGATAAGAACTTTGTTTTCCAACTATTGATCATTTTCCAAATATTTTCCTTCAAGCCTCTTAAAGTATTGTATTTAGATCTCCCCACCATAGTTGGGAGACCTAGGTATCGGTTGTAGTCATTGCATCTTGAGCCATTTACCTGCTGCAAAATGAAGTCCTTAGCTTCCACCCTGGTATTTGAGCTGAAGAATACACTCGCATTTTCTTTGTTTAGAGTTTGGCTTGAAGCTTCCTAATATAAAACCAGTAGATCACGGATGTAGTACCATTCAACCAGCCTTGCTCTACAAAAAATTACACAATTGTCGGCAAAAAGAAGGTGGTTAATCCTCAAACACCCCTTACAATTGCAACCCCCTTAATGAGGCCTTCATATTCTGCCATATACAGTAACGAGCTGAGGCCTTCAACAAAATAAGAACAAGTAAGAACAGAAAAATTATTGTTTACATGTGTTTCTTGTGTAAATATGGATTCAGTGTACCTATCATGATTCATTTACAAAGTTTTTATGACATGATTATGATGTTTGGACGTGAAAACTTGAGTTTCTTTTTTTTTTTTTGAATGAATTGTGAATAAATATAGTTGAGATGAAAGTTTTATAGATTTTTGCATACCTATCATCTTTTTTTTTTTTTTGCAAAGCAATTAATAAAAAAAATTATTTAAATAACTAAAATTAAAATTAAGTGAATTATTAATGTTGATTATGTAACTAACTCATTAAAAAAATATTTAACTATAATAATATTTATAACGTTGATAGTAACTACTTACTAACTTAGATTTTGCTCTTTAGTATGCATAATTATCGATAATGTCATACATTTTATATATGGTTAATGAATATTAAATAATTTTATTATATATTGATTATTCATGCTTGCTTGCAACTTAGGTATTTAAAAATAATTAATTACCTATTTACTTTAATTAAGTGTAAATAGTAGAGTATGTATGAATATATTATGTATCTATATATATTATCATATGATTTATGATACATTATTAATTGATAACATATATTATTTAACATTTTATATGGTCAATGATAATAGATTAGATGAAAATTACATAGTTAACTTATATAACTACTATATAAAATAAAATACTATATATAAATATTTTAAAAATATATATACCATTTGGTCAGTTTCGGTTTGGTCCAGTCTAAAAATCATATACCCCGGAATCGAACCGAAGCCCATTCAGTCCCCCATCTATAGGACTGAAACTGACCACTTATAGTTTCGGTCCGGTCCAGTCAGGATTGAAACTTCACTCCGAAGTGTGAGTCCTACTTTTTCTTTAATAGAACTAAATATTTAAAAATAAAATTTCCATTAATTCTAAGGGTGCGGTACTCATGGGTAAAGAGTTTTTTTTTTGTAAGTGCACCTCAAAAAATTTAAAAGAAAATTCTCTTATCTGATGACTCCTATAAATTATTTACAATTCAAAAAATTTGAATCATATACTTGATATGAGCATACTATCAAGATAAAAAAATCCTACTAGTTAAACCAATTCCTAAGGATTAAAAAGTGTGAGTCGTATTTTAAAATAATATATTTTTGTTGCATAGTTTTTATATTTTGAAAAATAGTTGAATGAATTTATTTATTGGCTTTTTTCAGCGGTTTATTTGGACTCACCAAGTAACGAGCCGTGAATTAAACATATAATAGTGCGCAAAATAAAACAAAAAGGAATAGAGAGTTATATAATTCTGCATCTACATATGTCCATAAACAATGAAAAGCTCAAATTACCTAGAAACACAAAATGCTTGCATTGTAATCATCACTAAATATGCTATGAGAGGGGGATAAATTTAATCTTGCTTTGTCCAGAGACTTGAAACAACATATTGAAAGACTCTAAAGCTTTTCTGATGGACGTTCAGCCTTAGAAGATGTGCACAAAAAACTAATGACACAACACACTGTTAATACTCAATACTAAATAGCAAGCATAAATTATTTCAACAACTTTAGTGGTAAGGAAAATGTTGCAAAAGTTCATTATTAAAAAACCTCACGCACAACTTTGCACTTTCTTCAATCCACATAAAGATTTTTTTGATGATGTGAAACCTCACCAAGGCAGAGCCTTACGGACTCACTCTTAGGTAGTCAAGCTTGAATACATGGCCCCACCCTCCAAAATTATGTATCAATTGCTTGATAACCCCTATAGAAAGAACAAAGAGAGAAGACCAATAAACTTGGATAGAAAATAGGATAGAGTTTACCAGTTGAAGCTTGCCAACATAGGAATTAAGGGCTTTACAAGTCCAGCTCTTGACTCTTCCAACAATCTTATCAACTAAGATAGAGTAGCTCAATTTAAGAGTAGCTCAATTTGAATCAAAGAATAATGTGCAAATTCCATCTAAGTCCTTTAGACGTTTAAATGCTCAATAAGCATCAACCAATAGAGCACATTAATTTCTTTTACTTAACAATAAGTTTTGAGATTAAAAGATGATACCCTTTTTTAAAACAAGATGTAAGCAATACCCTTTCCCAAACTCAAATGAGAATGTCTAATGACCCTAATTGCTTCAATGTTGGATCCCAGATTGTCAATGCCAAAAAAATAACTGATAAAACTGTTCATTCTACAAAATGAAAAAAAGGGAAAATAAATCCAGATTCAATGACAGTAAATTTAGAATTTGCAGTGCATGCACACAAAAATCAATGTGAAGAAGTTACCTTTACATAATATGGAGGGTTGCCCACAAAAACAGTTCTTTTGATATCATAAAATGATTACTTTTTATAAAATAATAGGCAAAAGTGTCTGGTTCGTTTAGGTAGTCAGGACAATAGCCGTACATGGGATGATGGAGCAAATGCTTCTATTATGACTTTCTTTTGCCAAGTGAAAAGAAACCACAAAAAACTCACTTCACACAATTAAGAATTCCCAAAGAATGACTAAAATGACATGGACAGAACTCCACATAAACTTCACGTAACCTATCATTTGTTAGGAGATAAAGCAACATCCTTAAGACGTGGTGCATCTCAAGCTACTTTTTTTGCACAAGCACAAACTCCAAAATTCAACCAGAGGTGTAACTGTACTATTAGAAGCCAAAATTCAATTCCATCCACAAGAGACCAAGTGGGAATGAAAAGAAGAAAGATCTACAATAAACACTTGGTTCAAATGACTATGAAAGTATGAATGTATTTCATTTATATAGAGCAAGGACAACACAGAATGCTAACACATCTATTATCAAGACAATACTTATTTTATAGGTGATTAATCAATACACAATACCTATGAATTCCATGACCAGAACATGAAGTCTCAAAAGAACTGAAGTTGGACACCTAATTCCCACTACCTTTAGCCTACAAATCACAAAGACAATATTAAATACTATATGACAAAACCAAATTTCAAACAACTGAAACAACTTCAGAATATGCTCATAAGATCTCCTTCAGCAGAACTTCAAAATATGCTTAATAGTTCAACATGTCTCCCCTTATAAAACTTGTAACCTTTTTTCTGCAACAGGCTACCCAAAAAAGAAAATGAAACCCATACATTTTTTTCAGAAAAAAAAATGCAAAAAGAGAAAAAAAAAAAACAAAAAAAAAACATGCAAAAAAAAAAAAAGAAAACCCTTTTCTTCAATAGCAATGAGAGAGAGACAGGAAAAATCAAAATTTTTACTTAAGGGGTGGTTGAGCCGAAATCAGTGGCTAGGGGTGGTAGTTCTCAGTGTTGGGATTGTTCTGGTGGTGAGGCTCTCGGTGGCGTTGCCGTGAGAAGTGCAACGGGGCTGGACGTGAGTTTTGATAGAGGAACCGAAGGGACAAAATGGTGGCCAATTGGCTTGGTGGTGCAAGTCACCATGCGACAGCCGTGCTTGGGTCGACGTGACGACGATAAGGGTTTGGCGTCGCCAAGGGGGTGATGGGGGGTTGTAATGGAGCAAAACAAAACAAAAGTGCAAACGATGATAGGTAGAGTGGAGGGTAAGAAGACGATGGGGAGAGAAGGGGAGAGAGAGAGAGCTACCCCTACCTAAAGGTGGCAATCTGTGACACCACCCATTAACCCAACACGAACACGACACGATAAAAGCGGATTTTGATTTGACCTTAATGGATTCCGTTCAAAACAAGTTGACGCGTTACAACACGATTGCTTAAAGGGTCACTAACGGGTCAACCCGTTATGACTCGTTAAGAAAGTTGAATTTACATTTATACCCTTAGACCTAAGATTGTAACATTACTGTTTTACAATGTGGGTTCATCATATCTGGAATTGTAGCTTTAATATTATTACAATGTGTGTTTATCATATTTGTGTAATTATATGTTTATCATACTGTTGAAATTTTAATATTCGTATTTTTATTGTTTGGATTGTAATTTTGGACTTGTAAGTTTTTTTTTTTTTATAGATATTTTTTATATTTTAATATTTATATAAAATCAATCAGGTCAAATGGGTTTGTTCAACCCATTATTAACGTAAACGGGTTGAAATGGGTCAGGTCGAGTCGTATCAATCTATTTCGTATTTAGTAAAGGGTCAAAACGGGTTGTGTCATGTCAACCCGTTATCTTAATGGGTCATGTTAGAGTTTGAGATTTTGAAACGAAATCTTTAACGGGTCGTGTTTGGGTTGACCCATTAAGTATAATGTATATGTCTTAACACAACCCGTTAAAACGATTTGACACCCTACCCCTACCATAGCTGGACGGTGGCGCGAGTTGGAGGGGAGATGTGGGGCGACATTTTGGATCTAGACAGAGAGAAAGAATAGAGAGGGTTTGAGTTGAGAGAGGGAACAAGGGAATAAAAAAAGGATTTATGTGTGTGGTCTGAAATTTACCAAGGGATAACGTTTATCCAGAAGGACTGACACAAACTTAAACCATCCATTTCCCAACACTCAATGCACTGACACAACTAAATCCATCAGCCAATTCCTTTTCCCAAGATTTAAACAAAAAATACCATTATATCCTTATAATACACGAATGAAATACACAATAGGCAGTTAAGAAAGGATAAAAGCGGCATAACAAAAAAAAATAAAGAAGAATAAATTGATGAACAAAAATTATTGTTCATCAATGTTGATAAGCGATAGACTCCTTTTATCATAGAATATATATATATATATATATATATATATATAAGAAATAGAGAGTCATTGTTTATGCATTGTACAATCTAATATAGGAGTACTGCTATGCAGTAGCCCTACTCTACACTCCTATTAGTTTTTCTTTTCTTCGGTCATTTTTCCATTTCTCGAGAATTCTATTTCTCCATCCACGTCTCTCTCTCTCCTCGAAAGCCCTCCACTCTCTTAATCTCTCTCTCTCTCTCTCTCTCTCTCTCTCTCTCTCTCTCTCCCCTTGACATTCTAGTCGGGTGAAGTTCTTTTTCCATAGAGAGAGGAGCACGACCAGAAGAAAGCTGGGGGCTACAAATCGTGATGTGATGCCCAAACTGGATTCATCACGTCATAGTGTACAATGTAGAAAAATTAGACCAACTGCTAAATATAATTTCTCATTAACACAAATAGTGAACAATAATTTAGAAATGATAAAACAACAACTCCTTTACAATTTTTCTACAATCTTTTAATAAAATAATATGTTTTGAAATATTTATTTTAGTTTTAATTTTAATTTGATGTGCTTGAAATTTAAAAATATATTATTTTATTGATAAGTTGTAAATAAAATGTAGTTGGATTTTAGAGCTATCATTGCTCACAATAATTATGTCTTGTAGTTTTTTTTTCTTACACTATTCCCGTGAGTTTATCATTACATCTTTGGATTGAAGTTCATTAATACCCAATTTCAAAAGAAAAATTATATTCATAAGTTTACGTTGATAACATATTTACTAAGAGAAATGATATTTGCAGTGGTATGTAAGTCTTGTGCACTTAAAAAAAAATAAGTAAATTGAGACCTATCTGAAAAAATTAGGTTTTAATAATTGATTCCATTTTTTAAAAAAAAAAAAAGTGTATGTGAATTTGTCACACTCTAAAACTATATCTAACATTACTCCCATAAATACTTATATGCATAATTTAATGTAAAAAACATGAAAAATAAAATCTTAAAAATCAATTGTTATCTGAATTTGAGTTCATGTGATAGAAAATAGAATGACTGATATAAAAAATAAGAGAAATTATATTTTCAATTAAAGAATACATAAGTGCTACATATTCTTTTCAAAAAATATAAATAAAGATAAAATTTACAATAAAAAATTAACTTTTAAACTATAGACGTTACTCTTTTTCACACATTTTACAACCCACAAATATATTAGCATTACTAAAAGAATTAGAATTTTTTTATTTATTATTCATATAAGATATATTATATATAATTTTTTATTTTTTAATAATTATATAGTGTAGGAATAATAAATAAAATTTTAATTAATTTAGCAAAATTAAAAAGAAAATATAAAAATAAATAAAAATAAGTATAATATATTATGCGTGGATGATGAACAAGAAAGTAATAATGAGTTGCAAATGCGTAGGCTGATTCATAACCACTACACCATGATTGATGGGACATCCGTAAGAAAAATAGGCGTATGGCTTAATAACAAGAACAATGATAGTCTAACAATTCAACTACGTTTTATACTGTTGCTTTACATTTCAATATATACAAATTCAACTCCAACTTAGGGTTTCCTCTCTACGGTTTCCCACGTAGAGGCAATCTTACTACCTCAGTGCAGTTGACTTTTCCTTCTCTTGTGATCATGGAGGACTCCCTCAATGATCTCTACCAACGCCTATCATTGATTGAACAAGAAAATGAGGAGGTGATTGCGGAGCCTGAGAAGTTGGCAGAAACTTTTATGTGTGAGGGAAAATTTTTGATTTTGAAGCTATTTACTGATCAACATTTCAATAGGGATGTTTTTAAGAGTACTATGAGGAAAACATGGTGCCTGGTGAGAGGGGTCAAATTTTGTGATCTTAATTCTTTGCTTCTTCTTGCTGAATTTGAAGATAGTAGGGACAAGGAGAAAGTCCTTCGAGAGGGCCCTTGGTCCTTCGATAAGCATCTAGTCCTTATGGAGGAGGTTGATGGTCGTAAGTAGGTCCAATAGATCCAACTATCGTCGGCTAGCTTTTGGATTCGGCTTCATGATTTACCTTTGATGGCTAGGAATGCTTATGTGGGTCGGTTACTGGGGGAGAAGGTTGGGACTATTGAAGCAGTCGATGTAGATGACGGTGAAATTGTGTGGGGTAAGTTTTTTAGGGTTCGAGTTAAGTTGTTGGCTGCCAATCCGTTGCTTAGGGGCTCAAAGTTCTCTATTGGGAATGTTGAGTCAGTTTGGGTCCGTTTCTCCTACGAGGGACTCCCTAATTTTTGCTATTGGTGTGGTCAGTTGGAGCATAGTGATAAGGAGTGCTCAAGTTTTCAGCACTTTGTTGATTCTGCAAGCAAGACAGTTTCCCATATGGTGTGTGGCTTCGTGCTGGTGGGTATGGTGATCGGGGTTTAGCAGGCAAACAAAGAGACATAGTTCCCGCCACACATGTTCCGGTTGCTTCAGGTGGGTTGCAGGCATCGAAGTTGCAAGGAGGACATGCTTCCGAAGGAGAAGTTCAGGCGGCGGTAAGTGTTGAGGCTGTTCAACCAACTATTCGAATTGTAACATATGAGGATGATACGCCTGATTTGTAGGAAGGTAGTTTCAAGGAAAGTAAGGAGACTACGGTTGCAGATTTTCAGGTTGTCAGGAATGGGGAATTCACTAAGGGCGAAAGTTTAGGGACTGTTGACAACGGTACGGTCAAGATTTTCAAACAATGCCTACTAGTACCAGTCTTCCTGGCCACGACTTGACAGTAGATGGGCCTGATGGGCTCCTAGAATTGGATGTGAAAACAAAGGAGGGAGTTCATAATGGGCCAGAAGAAACAAAGCCTGATGGACTCACAAGCGAAAAATGGAAGCGTATGTTGGATTTTAATAAGACGATGACATCTCTTTCATTACCTGAGCAGTGTCCTTCGCTTTAGTTATAGGGGGATTCGAAGAAGAGAAATGGGGCAAGTCCTGAAGGGTTTTTGTATGGAATAGTTGCAAAACGTGTTTAGATTTCGCATGGCTAGAGGGATGCAACTTCAAAGGATGATTTAGAGGTATCGGCGATGGCTGGGGTCCAACACCGCCGATAGCCATGAAGTTATTAAGTTGGAATGCCTGTGGGCTTGGGAACCCACGACGCATTCTGACCCTCTGTGATCTAGTCAAGAAGGAAAGGCCCGACATCTTGTTCTTGCAGGAGACTCACTTATCTACTAGAGAATTTGATTCCTGTAAGTATAAGATAGGTTTTACAAATTGTTTGGATATTAGTTCGAGTGGAAGGAAAGGTGGAATTACTCTTTTATGGCACTGTGATGTTGATTTGTCTATAATCAATTACTCATCTAATCATATTGATGTTGTTATTAAAGATGTTAATCTGTCTGTGGGGTAATGGTTTTTAACTGTTTTGTATGGGTTTCCTGAAACACACTTGAGACATCATAGATGGAGTTAGATCACTTAGCCGTGTGCATGGAGAGGCATGGTCAGTTATGGGAGATTTTAATGAGTTACTTTTTCATCATGAGAAGCAAGGAGGAAAACCTAGGCCTGAGAGGCAATTGTCTGATTTCTGAAAGTTCATTGAAGAATGTGATTTGAGAGATTTGGGGTTCTCGGATAATAAGTATACTTGGTGTAACAGGAGACAGGGTAGCCAGTGCATTAGTGAAAGACTGGATCGATTTTTAACAAACTCTGGCTGGTGGACCTGCTTTCCTAATTTCAAAGTTCATCATGGGGCTGTCGCTTACTCTGATCATTCACTAATTTGGGTAAATTTGGAAGGGGTAGATGTGCCTCCTAGAGTTTAAAAAAAAAACTTTTCGTTTTGAGGCTATGTGGGTGAACAAGCCTGCGAAGATATTATCAAGGGAGTTTGGGATGGATGTTCTAGCCATTCTACTATGGTAGAAGTTGAGGCATTAATTCAGGATTTTGGTAAACAACTGGCGAATTGGAATAGGCATGGCTTTGGACATGTTCAAAGACGGCTTAATGAAGCTCAGACCAGATTGGGAAATTTGCATGAGGAAGATCCTGCAGGGGTTAGTAGAGATGCTATAAATCTGGCAAGAGAGGAGGTTTAGGTTTGGTTGGAAAGAAATGAAGTTATGTGGCATCAACGATCTAAGGCGTTGTGGCTTAAAGAGGGGGACTATAATACCAAGTATTTTCACATGAAAGCTTCTCAAAGATGGAAGGAAAAAAAGATTGTGAAGATTCAGGATGACAGTGGTCAATTGCAGGAAAGGGCTGAGAGGGATAGGGTCACTCTAAATTATTTTCAGACCCTATTCACAAGTTCTAATCCAAACGGTTCCTTGGAATTTTTGGAACCATTAACTGGCAAAGTTTCTGCTCATATGAATAAGGAGTTAATTAAAGAATTTCATGCTAAAGAGGTGAAGGTAGCACTATAGCAAATGAATCCAATGAAGGCACCGGGCCCTGATGGGATGTCACTGGCCTTTTTTCAAAAATATTGGCATGTCGTTGGAGACTCCATTGTAGCAGCAGTTCTTCAAGCTTTAAATTCAGGTGTTTTCCCTAGCTCTCTAAACCATACACATATTACACTTATTCCCAAAAAGAAGTGTCCCATTAAAGTGAGTGATTATAGGCCGATAAGTTTGTGCAATGTGGTTTACAAACTTATTGCTAAGGTTATCTCTAATAGGTTGAAAACAGTTTTATCCAATGTTATTAGTGAGAGTCAAAGTGTTTTCGTTCCGTGGCGTCTTATTTCGGCTAATGTACTAATTATGTATGAATTGGTGCATTATCTAAAACAAAAAAGGAAAGGGAAAAAGGGTTTCATGTCTTTAGAGTTAGATATGACTAAGGCTTACGATAGAGTTGAGTGAGGGTTCATAAAATCTATTATGGAGGTGATGGGTTTCCATCAGAATTTTATTGCCTTGATTATGTGTTGTGTTAGGTCTGTGTCTTTTTCTGTTTTGATAAATGGAGAGTCTAACAGTCCAATAGTACCATCTAGGGGTCTAAGACAAGGGGACCCGCTGTCCCCTTACCTGTTTCTTCTTTGTACTAAAGGGGATCTCTATTTTGAGAGCAGCTGGTTTGAGGAAGGATATTTCAAGCCTGAAAATCTGCAGAGGGGCTCCCAACATAAATCATTTGCTTTTTGTGAATGATAGTATTATCTTCTGTAGAGCTGAAGTGGAGGAGAATAAGAGAGTACAAGATTTGTTGGCTAAGTATGAAGTTGTTTCTAGTCATAAAATTAACAAGGAAAAGACTGCGATGGTGTTCAGTGGTAATGTGAGTGTTGATACAATGGTTGAGATAAAAAATTTGTGGCATAATGGTGAGATCCAGTAATATGAGAAATATCTGGGGCTCCCACCTATCATTGGGAGATCTAAGACTAGGGCTCTTCAGTCTATAAAACAAAGGGTGTGGCAAAACTTCAATCTTGGAAAGAAAAACTATTGTCATATGGGGGTAAGGAGGTCTTGTTAAAAGCTGTGGCTCTTTCGATCCCAACATATATCATGAGATGTTTCCTACTTCCTTCTAGTTTGTGTAAGGAGTTGGAAAGTATGATGTTAAGATTTTGGTGGGGTCAAAAGGGTGATGAAAGGAAGATACATTGGGTAAGTTGGGAGAATATGTGCAAATGAAATCTCTTGAGGGGGTGGGTTTTAAGGACCTTAGAAGTTTTAACCTAGCCTTACTAGCAGAACAAGGATGGAGGTTGTCTCACGATGAAAATTCCTTAATGCATAAACTATTCAAGGCTAAATATTTTTCCAATATTAGTTTTATGCAAGCTGGTCTGGGTAGAAACCCTTCCTATACTTGGAGGGGTATTTGGGAGGCCTGGAAATGGTTAGTGGTTGGGTGTAAGTGGTGTATTGGAGATGGTAGGTCAATCAATATTTGCCAAGATCAATGGATACCAAGCCACATTTCTCTATTGGCAGAAGGGGTTGTGATAATGGCAGATTCAAGGTCTGATACAGTAGATTCCCTCTTTGTGGCTCACGAGAAGGTGTGGGATATTAACAAGCTTAGATCTCTCTTCAATCCAAATATAGTGGCTGACATTCTTAAGGTGTTTTTGTGCCCAACTAAAATGGAAGATAGAATGGTTTGGCCTGATGAGAGGAATGACCAATTTAGTGTTCGAAGTTGTTATAGGTACATTCTTGCTTAGATAGGTACCCAGTTTGCAGAGGCTTCAAATGTACAGACCCAACACATCCTTTGGAAACACTTGTGGAAGATGAAAGTTTCCAATAAGGTCAAAATGTTTGCTTGGCGTGCCTGTAAAGATGGCTTACCCACTGGTCAGTAGATAGTCAAGAAGCATGTTTTATCTGATGGTACTTGTAGTTTATGTCTTAGTGAACTTGAAACTCTTGCACATGCTGTGATGAGTTGTAACGCTATTCATAAAATGTGGGAATTGTATTTACCTTCTGTCTCTATTGCCAATAACATGTCAATTATGGATGTGGCCTTGTAGTTTTGTGACAGGAAACTATATGATTAGTTGGCTACTTTCTTTATGCTGATGTGGAGCTTCTGGTTTCGAAGAAACAAGTATGTGCATGAGAAAGTAATGCTCTCTCCAAAGCAGGTGGTCGATAATGCACTGACTACGCTACACAGTTTTGACAAGGTGAAACAGAAAACTCAGATACAACTTAAGAATCATTACAGATGGCAACATCCTCCAGCAGATTGGTTGAAATTAAATGAAGATGGTGCAGTATTTGCTGAGTTGGGGAAAACTGGCATTGGTGCTGTATTAAGGGATGTGTCAGGCACTGTTATCATGGATGCAAGTAAATCTGAATGTGAAGTTGATGATACAGAAGCTATTGAACTGTTAGCCATTGTTCGAGGTATGCAATTATGTGCCACAATGGGAATTACAAAGCTTGTGGTGGAAAGCGATAGTTTGCTTATTGTTGAAGCTTTACATGATGATAGTATGAGTGATTCTATGCTTGGCATGCTGAAATTCAGACCTTATCATCTTGTTTTGGTACTTGTAGCTTTTCACATCTATACATAGAGGGTAATATGGTTGTTCATAAGTTGGCTAGGAATGCTTTCGTGGTTCACAATATTAGTTTATGGTGGGATTGTATTCCAAACTGTATTTCTCAAGCCTTATGGTTTGATAGTTGTCTGTAATCCTTTTCCATGGATTAATGAAATTATCATTTCTAGCAAAAAAAAAAAAAAAACTATGTTTTATTTACAACTTATCAATTACATTTTATTCACAACTTATCAATAAATACCAACGAACCACCTACACCTACCTAATAACAATGGACAAAATACCAAAGGATCCTTACCTAATGACTTGACAAATGAATGACGATTTTGGATAGAGCCAAGGTACAAGTGGTTTGGCACCGAATCGTGCATGTTGACATTAATTTTTTTATTAAAAAAAAAAAAAGCGATGAAGAAGGTTTTTAGTTTCATCGCTTGCAAGAAGACTTCTCCAGATAGAAAAAAGTTATTTTCAATGAATCAACTGGTTTGTGCAACCGCAAGGTAATCTTCACATTATTTAAATAAAATGATATGTTTTAATTGAAGCTTGCAGCAAGTGATAAGATGAAACATGCAATGGTCTTTTCCTTTAATTAAACGTTGTGTTTCATTTAGTTTCACTTGAATAGTAAGATGAGATGAGATAATTTTAGATAAAAGTTAAAAGTTGAATAAAATATTATTAGAATATTATTTTTTAATATTATTATTATTTTGAAATTTAGAAAAATTTAATTGGAATTTGAAAAAGTTGAATTTTTTAACCAGACTGAAGCTTGGAGCGGTCGATCTCGGTCCAAGGATTTCTCAACTTTCGATTTTCAATCTGGTCCCGGGGTGGGGTTTCCTCAGACCGAAGGGACCAAATTGGGAAAATATATATTTATAATTTTAAATATATTTTAAATATATTATTTTATATAATAATTGTATAATTAATTATGTAATTTTCATCTAATTTATTATAATTGAACATATAAAATATTTTTTTAATGAGTTAATTATATAATCTACATTAATAATTCACTTAATTTTAATTTAGTAATTTAAATAATTTTTTTATTAATTTATTTGGAAAAAAGAAGAAAATAATAAATAATAAATAATTGGACTGGACCGGACCAATAACTACCAGTCCGGTTCGGTCCCTTTGGATATTGGGTCCAATCCAATCAGGAAAATTTCGGTCCATCATCCATACCGAACCGGACTGGACCGACCAATTTACGCCCCTAGATGAGATGAGTTGAGATAGTTTTTCAATCCAAAGGAGGCCTTAAACTTAAAATACACTATTTTTTTTCTACTATCCTTTCATCCGATGGTCTTCTCCCATTTCATTCTAAGTTTTTTTCCTTTCTTCCTTTCTCAAGTTTTTTCCTTTCCGTGCGTCCCCTTCTCCCTAAAAAACACACCGATATCTACCACTAAAATATTAAACCTCACCACAACGAATTTGTTGTCTTTTTTGCAGGATTTATTGGGTTTGGAGAACGTGGGTTTGGGAGAACAAAAGTTCAAATGCTTCGTGACCTATCGTTATTCAATCCAAATGATCTAGCTTCATTCGAAATGTTTCATTTGACTATGTTTCAGTCCGATGAACAAAGTCAAGCGTTTGAAATGGATTTGGCATTTTTCAAACTTCTGGTTTTAGTCCGATGAACCAAGTCATGCAGTTCTTTTTTCTTCCTTCTGGATTTCAGTCCTTCTTCCTTCCTCCTAGATTCCAGTCCGATGGTCTTCTCGATTTTCATTTCATTACGTCAATATCGTCGCCATTTTGTATTTTTAATTTTATACGATTTAAAAAAAATTCATACCTATTTTCAGTATATATTCTCGGTAAAGACTAGGATTTTCATGATGAAATGGGGAACGCTACGCAAGATATTTTGAATTTCACCTTTTATTCGAACGACTTGCCTTCCGATGGCCGTACGTTGATCATGAGCTGGGTTTACAGTTTAGACGTATTAAAAGTGGATTTCTTGCCACTCTCCGGCATGTTTTTCAGAAAGAAATCCAACTCCTTGACCAATATTTCCATTGCTGGGGCTGGCAAGCAAACTCCCACGGCTATTCCTTCCTCTCCCTTACTGTTCTTACAAGGAATATAGAAGCTCCCCGTTCTAGGAATACTTCTCACAACACATTCGGCTGGCCCACCATAAGCTGGCTTGCCCCACCCAAAGTCAACCTTTCCAAACCCGGCACGTGTCACATCCGACACAAGGAATGAGCCCACCACCGTTAGGAATGGCCTGCCTCTGATCACCATTAGATCTGCCACCGACCGCATATACTCCTCGTTCACTTCTCTTTTTGCCTTCCTCACCAATTCCAAAGCATAACCCAAATTAGTGTTCTCGCAGAGCTTTCCGGCAGTCGTGACTGCTGCTGGGTAAGCAAAAACGTTGCCGTAGTAACCGCTCGGTAACGGAGGATTGAACTTGCCACGCGCGCTGACGATGGACATCATGCGCACCTCCTCGTTGCGGTCGAACTGGAGTGCGATGGTGCGGCATCGCCAAAGGCATGCCATTATAACCTCAAAGGTGGTGGACTGGATCAGGTGATGCGGCACAAACCTACGGATGGCAGACACCTCGGTACGGCCGAAAAAGAAGGAGCGGCAAGCCATGTCCTCGAGCGGGGTGATGGTGCCAGTACCCTTGGTGTCGATCACCTCGTCGTACTCGCGGTGCGCGCATGTCAAGCATGTTGGGTCCCTCGCATTTAAGAAATGTCTCTGCCATACGGGTAAGACGGAAGGGGCGCGCGCCCCCCGCGCCATCTCACCCACGGCTGTCATGAACTGGACCACACCAGCGGCATCGCTCATCGTGTGGTTGAGGCGTAGTGCGAAGATGAACGCGCCACATTTGAGCCGCGTCACCTGCATGCAAGTCATGAAGATGCCAAGGTACGATCAACTTTAGGGGGGGAAAACTAAAAAAGTTCACGAGTTCCTTAGCCTAATTTGTACCTGAATAAGCAGTAATGGGCAATGAAGAACCCCTCCAGAGCCTGGAAGGTCAAAAAGAAGCTCCTCCAAGCACGGGAATGGAGGTCGAAGAGCATCACCAAACTGCTCAAGTGTAACATCGGCATCTGCCTCGATGAATACGACACCCTCACTCGTGCATTCTACCAACAGTTTCCTTCCAGGCCCTTCTCTAAGCCTACCTGCAAATGGGTAGTAAAACACAAGTGTTTGAGCAAGTGCCTCTCTGATGACTTTCACAGGGTCTCTCCCTTGCATCGAGCGATCGTGTCTATAAAATTGTATCGCCGGGACTTGAAATCGTAAAAGCTCTTGATCGTCGATATCAGAAAGTTGTTTGAACTCGTGGGGTGTGGGCTGAGCTGGAGCAATTAACTCGGGCTTGGACCTTCGTACTGTGAATACCAGAGACTGAGTTGGTGCTGCCATGGCAAGCAAATGGTTATTAGAAAGTTTGGGAAAGTTTGGTTTTTTAAGACTGATGTGTGTGCTCTCTGCGCCATAATTCGTTCTTCGAAGTTGCTATTTATATAGAAGAGGTGAAAGGGCCGTACAACTTGTCGGCAATTCATGTGTTCGTCTGAAAGATAATCTGCATACGACAAAGGAATTCGTTAGACGTTCACGAACCGCCACCCATTTTCAGCCACAAATATAAATCTGCTTGTCGAGTCGGATTTTGATATATTTTTTTTTTACATTTATTTTAACTTTTTTTAATTTTATATTTGTCCTATTTTTTTAATTTTTTTTTTTTTTGTTGGCTTTCAAAATTTAATTTTTATAAAAAATTACAATCTAAAAATAAATAATATCCATCATCTACATCCAAAATCATCCACATCCACATCGTCCATTAATATCCTCCAAAATCATCCACACCCGTCATCCACATTCATTATAATAATATTTCTTTTCAACTATTTCAATAAATATTTTCTAAGTTCTCATTGGACAAGAAAAGAAACCCAACAAAAACAAAACAAATTATTTTTCCAACCAAATAAAAAGTTCCCAACAACAACAAATGAAAGAAACTAAATTAAATATTTCAAGTTCCATTCCAACAATCAAGTTGTACCTAAAAAAAGATGACAAGATTATCAACTATAAACAATAATAACTTCCAATAAATATGATTAAATGATATATAGAAATATGAGGTAATACCAACTTGAAGAGAAATTTGGTCCAGGCCAGAGTAAATGATAGAAGGTATATTAATCATATGTGGGAACAAACTTTCAATTAGTTTTAAAGTTGCGTTTGGATGTTGAGCTGAGTGGAACTGAGTTAAATTCTCTATTAATAGTAGTGAACTGAGATGGTGAAGTGAGTCCTGTGGGATCCACGTAAGATGAGTTTAGATGTGTTTGGATGTTAAGATTAGTTTAAATGTATTTATAGAAAGTTGGAAAAGTTGTGGGTTCTGCGTGTAAAGAGAAGTTGAGTTCAAAAACGTTACGAGTCTCACGTGTAAAGAAATTTTGAGTTGAAATGAGTTTAATAATTTGAGAATTTAGTGTTTAGATATTAAAAGAGGTCTAAATATGAACCGAACTCAACAGAGCTGAATACAATCTAACAACCAAATGAGCCTTAAAGCAGGCCTAGTGGTCCTAGCTAGATCTATCTAAACCACCAACACAAATTAACGTCATTTTATGTTGTGGCATAGTTCTTGCAAGTATGACGTTGATCATTAAATGTGGTAATTAATATGAAGAAAATTAGGATAATATATGGTAAGCGTCAATTAATGACCACATTTCATGATGTCTTTATATTCATCACATCTCATCTCATAATTACAAAATTTTCAAATTATCACTCAAAATATAAAAACAGCTAAACTTTTTCAAATTCTAAAACAATAATAATTCTAAAAAATTATATTTTAATAATATTTTATTCAACTCATCTAAAACCATCTCATCTCATCTCACGATTCAAACAAGCCATTAGAATTAACTTCATGCTTGATCAAAATACAAATTAAACCACTTCTGATAGTTGGTTCGAATGAACAAATAAATATTTGATGAATATATATTATGCACAGCCAGCAGCATCCATACATGTCATAGTAACGCCATATCTCTTATGATAATACACAATCTCAATCCACTAGAAGGAACAAAAAAAAATGTAATGTTAAGGACAAAGAAAGAGAAACTTAAACCAGACCAAAATCGAATGTCTATGGTTATTACAATTATCAAGAACATTATTCTTCATATACAGGAATAGTTACAAAATTTAATAGCAACAAGCCAACAACCATATTAAATGGACCAACTAGGTACATAAATTTACCCTCAATGGACCAACTAGGTACATAAATTATTGCCACAAGTCTAGCATTAACCGAGTAGTAGTTGCACCACCCTGAATAGACGTAAGAGTACTTATGCCTTCTATATTCATGATTTAAGAACTAGAACGCAACACACAAATAAAATAGTGCAAAAATATTAACTCAACTTGGGGCTGTTTTAGTTATTTACAATCACTAAAATAGCCCCCACATGTTTAGGTTAGTCGTTCAAAACATCCTCACAAAAACCATCTCAAAACACAACACATATATATTAACTCAAACTGTGGTTATAAAATTATAATAACCACAATTGGGGTTATTTTAGTGATTTAATTTCAGTTTAATGAATAAATTCAAAATTGCCTCAACTTTTGCATCATATTAATATATAAACAACCCCAAACCACACAACACAAATGAAAACAGCTCCAGAAACATGTACAATAACAGTTTAATCATTCAATATATGCAAAACAAAAATAGCCCCAAAAGCTCAAATAATAAATATTAGCTCAAATAAAAACTAGACCTACATGCCAAATTTGACAAAGTGGTGAAATCCATTAAGACTAATTTTAATTAAAGCAGCTAGGCAGATTATAATTAATACACAAAACCATCCCACTGATAATCCATATGATTTTCTAGACCATACTTACTTAGTATGACATATCACAACCATATCATAACCAAATATACAAAAACCATGATAAGAATCTACCCATTTTCAAGATTCACAAAGCATATACCCATATAGATTCTACACAGATTCACAAAGCATCTAGCCCAATCTACACAGATTCACAAAGCATTATGAAATAGATTAATTTCTCTTTTCATTTGCATGTTGAAATCAATCAGTGCACAGATTCACAACATTTCAAAAAACTCACCCTGATACCGTGATGACAGTCTATAGAATTATCATCACAAGACTTAGTTTTTACAGCTTCTTTGAATCGTTAACCTCGAGACCCTATAAAATTTTATGAGCAAATCAAAAATCAAATGAAAAGAGAGATAGAACACGACGGGGTTGTGGGAGAAGAGATATAGACAACGAAGGGAAGAGAGAGAGATAGGACCATAGGGGCTTACCAGACACAGAGAGAGAGAGAGAGGTCCTGTGACAGGACTCTGAGATAGGTAATGCAGTCGCCGGTGGGATTTTGAGAGAGTTTCAGGGAGGGAGGAGGACTTAAGGTTATAAGAAAGTGATGAAAGTGTGAGGGTAATTCTCCCCTCGGGAAAGGCCAATAGGACTTTGGCCTAGAAGCCCAACCCAAAGAGGACCTTACTTGAAGCAAACTGTCAACCATGGAGAGGTGCCGTTTGGTCGACAAGACAACTCAACTTGACGCATCGGTGGCCTCCCTCGACAAAAGAGTATGCTTGGGGTACACAAAAAACGCGGAAAACCCTCGATTCATCAGCATCAGAGAATCAATGGTTCCCAAAAACCGAGTTGAGGCTCAGGAAGCTACCCCATATTAATGATGATGTGTGTTCGCATAAAATATATGCAAATGCATACAATCATAACAAGTAGTAAAGTGTTTTGAATAAAACAGATATCGAACCCACATGGAATGATTATGATTATGCTATGGAGTATTGAAATTGACTAAATTAATTACTATTTAGAAAACCGTAATTTGAAGAATGAATTATCTCAATTAAATTGAAGAAAATAGCATTAAAATTAAGATTTTAAAGATAATAAGAATAGATCTAGAGCATTTGATTTCACCTAACAAATCTCACACAATTTAGTCTTCTTTATTAAAAAATTCCAATTATCTCAAGTTGATGACAAAAATCCCTTAATACCAAAAATATCTCCAATTAATAACTCTATATCTTTATGTGAATTTAACTAATTGGAGACTCATTAAGTTTTTTGGATTTTTCTTGAAAATCATACTAGTCGTGGTAAAGCATCTATACTTTCACTCAACTAATGATGCTTAATCCTAGAACTCTAATCACAAGTCACCACTCGGTCTTATTGAGATTCAATAGATCGAACAATAGTTAATTAGAAACTTGCAAGCATTAAGAATAAGGAATAAACACTCAATCATGAAAATATTAAAAATAAAATAACTTAGAATATAAATTGTGTGTTCAATGCTACGCTACATCAAAACTCTAGAAAATAAAATTAGTTCATAATGAAATTGAAAAGAAAAACAATAAAACTGGCGTTATTCATTAAAGTCGTTTGATGAAGCATGTGGCTCTCGCCTCTGCCCTCCAAATCCGGCTCCTAGAAAGAAACTTAAAGAATAAATTTTGGAATAATATTAGACTCTAAAACTCAAACTCTAAAAAGCTTAGACTAACTCCCATATTCATCCCACAAGATAGGATTAAATAGTTGTCAAAACTCAAATCCGGAAACAAGATAATTGCAGCTACAATCTAGCTTAAAGATCTGGAAAATAGTTTCTAAAGATAAATTTTAACAAAAAAGGAAATTATCCCAAAAATAACGAAATTATCTAAAATGGAAGATCTCATGGTCAGCAGATTGATTGTAGAACTCCGAAGGGTCCCACCGGGTAGATGTCGTGTGCGCTGAATATAATTAATGTGGAGGTCACAAACGAATGGGTGTGGAGGTCACAAAGATCACATGGCCCTCTCCTCGCCTACCAAGTGGAAAGACTCCCAATTGGGATGAAAGACTCCTCTCGCATTTTCTAGTTGTTGTCCACGATCTCGTTTTAGTTGGTCTTTTAAGTTGGTTGGTTATACTAGTCACCCAATCTAACCACCTGGAGCCTTGTTGCCAAGTCTTCACGCCCAGGTCTTCACTCCCAGAAGGTAGAATATATTGGTGCCAAGTCTTCGCGCCTAATTCTGGTCGTGAATTCTAGTTGCAAGTTTTGGTCGTGCTTTTTTTTGGTACCAAAATGCCATCCTTTCGCATTAAATCTTCTCATTCATTTAAATCCAAGAAAATAAAGAAAAATATATAGAAATAAAATAAAATTAATAAAATTGAAGGAAAAATGACACTTTTCATAAACAAAAAAGTAATAAAAATCATATAGAAATCACACTTATGAAATACTCCCAAACTAAAGCTTTGCTCGCCCTCGAGCAAAGAAGAAAAGAAGACAATTAAAACAAGCATAAGTTCGATTCATAAAATTTACTATCTCAAAGATTGCCTAAAGTCTATAATTCAATGGAATCATTCAAGATCAATCAAGTCTAAAAGTTAATTCAAAACTCAATCCCAATGCATAATCCATCTCCACATTCATGCATACCTATCACTCTCACCTCATCATTAGCTCCCCGGATAATTTTATGCAAACAAGTAAATAAGTAATGGATCTCTAAACACTCCATAGGCTTGCTTTTCAAATCACTCTCCACTAATGTAGAACAGAAACAATCACCAGGGATCAATAGGTCTTTATTAAGCATGTAATATAAGGCTAAGGTGAGGGCTACAAAGAAAAGTTAGGATTCAAACAAAGCAAGAGAACTTAAGTTTGAACACCAACATAACAAATAGAGCATCTCACTTTTAACATCTCTTCTCAATCATTGTAAATCTCTCAACATACCTATCTTTATTATATTTTCAAGTCTCTCTCTCTTTATCCCTCTATTCGGCAGGCTGGACATTTTTTTTTCTTTTTTTTTTTTATGGAAATATTCTATACCTTTTCGACTGCCTTTGTGGATGACTCTCGTCCGTCTTTTCTTGTTGGCCACACAGTAAACAAGTTGACTTTTCACACCTCTAAACTTATGATTTTAATAATATTGCTATAATTAACTTGTTGAACTTTTACCTCTCTTGCCATTCATGCTCTTGTGAGTCTATGATTTTGTGTAAACTTAGTTCTCTTGAAAGGTAAGTAAATCAGTATTTAAGCTCAAATAGGGTAGGGAATATGAGGTTTACAAGAAAGAAAAATATAAGGCCAAAAAATAATTCAATAAAGCCCAAATGGGTGGCTAGGGATAAAGATAATGAACGGGTACGCTTGAAAGGCTCAATCGGTCCAAAGAATGCCTTAATTATCTCCCCAGTAATATTCTGTCTAGGATTTCACCTCGAGTGTAATCAAACAAATTCTAGGGTAAGTTAAGACCATACAAATTCACAAAATTCACATAAAGTTTCTCTATGTACTCAAAACGATTAATGATCATAAAAAATATTCATTGAACATAGAAAATATCAAATTAAGTAAGATCAAGTAAGGAATTAACAACTAGATATAAGCAATGAGAATTTTTCTTAAAAATTCTAATCAATTTCAATCATATTCTTATCATGAGCTTTTTATTCATTAAACTATATTGTTATTATTATTATCATTATTTTTTAAAAAAATAATATATTTTCCCCCAAAGTTAAATATCACATTGTCCTCAATGGAAAAAAGGGAGAAAAACTAAAACAAAGAATGAGAGAAGGTAAGAGATGCTCTCCTGATTTTTCTAGTTCTGCCAATTGAATATTTGCCTTGAAGGTGCAACCGTGTACTCCTTGGAGATCTCCTTGCCTATTCATTCCTGCAGGATGAAAGCAAAAGAATAATATTAAACAAAGGAAATCAAATAAAAAACTTAGGTTGCCTCCCAAAAGCGTTTTATTTAAAGTCTATAGCTAGACATTATCCTTTCATCATTTATTATTGGCGAGATTGATGGAACACTTTTTTGAGTTAAAGTCTCCATCCATATAGGGTTTTAATCTATGTCCATTTACTTTAAATGTGCATTTTTTCTGGTGATGGACTTCAAAGGTCACCACAAACAGTCCCGACTACTAAAAGCGCAGCTTTCTTGGGAGTAGTCGAAATCTTGAGTTAAATAATAGAACTTTCTGCCCGACTTTGAATTCCCTCCTTAGAATATGCTTATCGTGCCATCTTTTAGTTGTATCTTTGTAAATCCGAGCATTCTCATAACCATCATTGCAGAATTCATCCATCTCGTTAACCTGAAGTATTCTTTTCTTACCAGCTGGTTGTAAATCAAAGTTCAGTGTCCTCGTTGCCCAATAGACTCTGTGTTCTAGATCCACTGGTAGATGACAAGCTTTTCCATAAATGAGCTGATAAGGCAATGTCCTGATCGGTATTTTGAATGTTGTCCAATAAGCCCACAACGTATCATCTAACCTTCTCGCCCAGTCTGTCCGAGAGGCGCTCATCATCACCTCGACCAGTCTGTCCGATAAGCCCAGTCTGTCTTCTCCAGTATGCACTTCAGCTCCCAATTCGACACCTCAACCTGGCCGCTAGTTTGAGGATGGTTTGGTGTCGCCACGTGATGGGTAACTCCATACTTAGTCAGTAGCGCTTCAAATTGGCAATTGCAAAAATGCTTCCCGCCATCACTAATTATGGTTCTCGGAGTGCCAAATCAGGAAAAGATGTTCTTTCGCAGGAAATTCAATACGACCCTCGCATCATTGGTTGGCATGGCGACCTCTTCCACTCATTTGGGGACATAATCTACAGCCACCAAAATAAATTTGTTATAATATGAGGATGAAAAAGGACCCATGAAATCTATACCCCAAACTTCAAATAATTCAATCACTAAACTATTGTTTAAAAGTATCTTATGTTTCCTAGAAATCTTGCCAACCCTTTGACAATGATCTCATAAATTAACAAAATTAAAAAAGTCTTTAAAAATAGTCGGCCAATAAAAGCCGCATTGTAAAACTTTCGCTATTATTTTTGCTCCACCAAAGTGGTCGTCCTCTTCCAAAGAGTAGTAGTGTCTGAGTATGCTCTCAATTTCTTCCTCGGGCACACAACTTCTGATTATCTGGTCCACGCAGTGTTGGTATAGAAAAGGTTCCTCCCAAAAACAGTATTTCAAGTTGAAGAAGAACTTCTTCTTTTGTTGATATGTCGTCTCGGCTAATAGAATTCTGGACACTAAATAATTTACCATCTTGGCATACCATGGATCAACTAGTATAACCATTAATTGTTCGTTTGGAAATGTTTCATTTATTGGAAATTACTTCTCACCAGCTACCTCTTTAAGCTCAAGACAAGATAAGTGGTCGGCCACTACATTTTGGGTACCTTTCTTATGTTTAATTTCCAAATCGAGCTCTTGTAGTAGAAAAATCCATCTTAACAGTCTTGGTTTAGCATCTCTTTTCGACAACAAGTATTTAAGAGCTGAGTGATCAGTGTAGACCACTACTTTGAACATATCAAATAAGAACGAAATTTGTCAAAGGAAAACACAACTGCTAACAATTCTTTTCCAGTGGTTGCATAATTAAGTTGAGCTTCTGTTAAGGTCTGACTTGCATAATAAATGACATGAAAAAGTTTTTCTTTTCTCAACCCCAAAACAGCCCCTATAACATAATCACTAGCATTACACATTAATTCAAAAGGAAAATTCCAATCCGGTGATACAATGATAGTGTTGAAATTAATTTATTTTTCAATGTTTCAAAAGTATGCAGAGAGGTTTAGTAAGTTGGTAAAAATCCTTGATAAACCGACGATAGAACCCGTAGTGACCCAAGAAGCTCCTCATGCTTTCACATTGGTCGGTGGTGGGAGTTTGTCTATAACTTTTATCTTTGCTCGGTCAACCTCAATTCCCTTAAGTAAATGCGGTGGCCGAGCACTCTTCTCTCCTCAACCATGAAGTGGCATTTTTCACAGTTTAAAATAAGATTTGTCTCATTGCATCTATGCAAAACTAAAGATATATTAGATAAGCAATAAAAAAAATGACCAAAAACTGAGAAGTCATCTATGAAGACTTCTAAAAATTTTTCCACCATGTACGAGAAAATGGACATTATGCATATTTGGAAAGTGGCTGGTGCATTACAAAGACCAAAAGGCATGCAACTATGTGCAAAAGTGCCATAAGGGCAGGTAAAAGTGGTATTCTCTTGATCCTAGGGTGTAATGGCTATTTGATTGTAACTGGAATATCCATCTAGAAAATAGTAATAAGTGTGGCCGGCAAGTCTTTCTAGCATTTGATCAATAAAAGGTAAGAGAAAATGGTCTTTCCGAGTTGCATTATTCAATATTCGATAGTCTATGCATACTCGTCATCCCGTGATCGTTCTCATCGGTATGAGTTCATTATTGTCATTCATGATCATGGTTATCCCTCCTTTCTTTGGGATGACTTGTACTAGACTTACCCATGCACTATATGGGATTGGATAAATGATCACGACATCTAAAAACTTCAATACTTCTTTATGCACCACTTCTTGCATTGATGGATTCAATCTCCTCTGGGGTTGAACGATCAATTTAAAATTATCCTACATTAAAATCTTGTGCATGCAAATTGAAGGACTAATTCTTTTGATGTCCGAGATGGTCCAACCCAAGGACATTTTGTGTTTCCGTAAGACTCTCAACAACTTCTCTTCCTCTATATCACTTAAGGAACTGTTAATAATAACTGAAAAAGTAGAGTCCTGGCCTAAGAAAGCATACCTTAAATTTGATGGAAGCGATTTGAGTTCAAGCTTGGGTGGTTCCTTACTTGGGGATGTCGGCCGAGATGAGTTTAGCTCTTCCACTTTCGGGTTTATTGAAGGGGAAAGGGATGATGTAGCTTCCAAATATCTCTCACACTCCCTAACCTCTTCATTTGCGGATTCAATAGATGTAGATTGAGTAAGACATACCTCAAGTGGTAGCTTTAAAAATTTAGCTCCATAAGCTTCATCGGCCTTGACCACTTCTCGGTCGCTTATTTAAAAACAAGAATGTACCTCGGAAGGTAATTTCATAGATTTAAATATGTCAAAAGTGACCTACTCCTCACCGACCCTCAAAACGAGTTTTCCTTACTAGATATGAATTAAACTTCTCCCCATTGCTAGGAAAGGTCGGCCAAGTATCAAAGGGATCTCCTTGTCCTCCTCCATATCGAGTACAATGAAGTCAGTTGGGAAGATGAACTTATCAAATTTCACTAGTACGTCCTCTCGGGTATTTAATAGATCTATCCGCCAACTGTAGAAAGATGGTGGTCGGCTTTGCTTCTCAAAGACCTAGTTTCTTGAAAACAGAGAGAGACATTATATTAATACTTGCCCCTAAGTCACATAAATTTTTATCAAAATATGAATTTCCTATACTGCAAGGGATCGTGAAACTCCACAAATCTTTCAACTTAGTCGGCACTGCTCTCCTCGGTCAGCATTACAGTCTCATGCTCCTCTAACTTTCGCTTATTTGATAATATATCCTCCAAAAATTTTATATATTTAGGCATTTGCTCTAAAGTTTCAATGAGAGGAATATTAATATGCAGTTGCTTAAATATACTAAAAAATTTAGAGAACTGATTATCAATCTTATTTTTTCTTAATCTTTACGAAAAAAGAATTGGTGGATCATAAATTGAAGGAGAATAAGTTTCAGATATAAACTCCTTGAATTGCTTGGATTTTACAGCCCCTTTATTCTCCTTAGTCATTTAGCTTGCTGGTTGGTCACATCCCGCTCTGCTTCTTTCACCGCGTACTCGGTTTCCTTCTTCTCGATCTCTACATTTTCAGCAACTTCTACATCTCGCTCGGTATTTACCGTCTGGGACTGATCATATGTCCGCCCACTTCTCAATGTTATGGCTTTGACATGGTCCTTCAGATTGGTCATAGTGTTGCTCGATAAAGTCCCTATTGTCCTCTCGGTAAGCATGCTTGAGAGCTAATTGATTTCACCTCAAGATTGCAGATTGATGCCGAGTTCTTTTGGATCACCATATCAGTCTTTTACATATACAGCATAATCATATCCTCAAGTGCCGACTTCTTCTCTTGCTAAGGAAACTATTGAGGTGGTCTAACCGACTCTTGATTATTGCTCCATGAAAACTTAGGGTGATTTCTCCAAATAGGATTGAACATGTTTGATTAAGGATTGTTTTGATGTTGGAGATTGGACACGTATTCAGCTTATTCATGACTCTGTTGGACAAAAGGATTCCTCACTTGACAATCTAAACTTGAATGAATTCCTGCGCAATGATCACAAACAACATTAGTTTAAATAGTATTAACGTTCATCTTACCTAGTTGTTGTGAAAGATTTGCCATCTGCGCCTCCAGTGTGGTAATAGAATCAAGTTCAAAAACTCCAGCCATCTTTCTTGGCATTGCTCTTTCCGCAGACCATTGATATTTGTTGGATGCCTATTCTTCCAAAAGTTCATATGCGACTTCATGGGTCTTACTCATTAATGCTCCTCCCGTAGCCACATCAACCATAGATCAATTGGTGGGTCTCAAACCATTGTAAAATGTCTGTAGTTGAAGCCAAGCTAGGAGGTCGTGATGTGGACACTTGCACAATAAGTCCTTGTATCTCTCTCATGCCTCATATAATGATTCACTTTCAATTTGGGTGAATGTAATAATAGCATTCCTTAGCTTCACCGTCTCAACCGGAGGGAAATATTTTGCTAAGAATCTTTGTACCAACTCCTCCCAGGTAGTGATGATGCCAAGGTTAAAGAATTCAACCAAGTGTTTGCTTTTCCCTAAGTGAAAAAGGAAAAAGTCGCAATCGAATCACATCATCTGTCACTCTGTTGTGTTTAAAAGTATCACAAATTTCTAGAAAATTTACAATATGTACATTAGGATCCTCTTATGACAGCCACAAACTAGACGGTTTGTTGAATCATTTGAATGATGGTTGGCTTGATCTCGAAGTTATTAGCTTGTATAGCAAGCCGCCTTATACTAGATGTCGCCCCATTGATAGAGGACATAGCATAGTCTCTTAATGCCTTGTGCTCATAGTCCACCATATTAAATTTGGAGGCGGCGCCATCTTTCCTCTTCTCTTTATTGATCCGACGTAAGGTTCTTTTAATCTTGGGATCGAAAAGTGTATGCTCTAATGATTTAGATCGGGACATGCACTTCTGATTCCTAAAAAGAAAACCAAACTGAGATCTAATTTAAACCAATTTTTAAATAAAACAAAATTCAAAGTAGTAAAAATATAGCTAGTATTAATATCAATAACATATAATTATTCCCTGGCAATGGCGCCAAAATCTTATTCGCATAATATATTTGCAAATGTACATAATCATAACAAGTAGTAAAGTGTTTTGAATAAAATGGATATCGAACTTACATGAAATAATTATGCTAGTGAGTATTGAAATTGACTAAATTAATTACTATTTGGAAACCATAATTTGAAGAATGAATTATCTAAATTAAACTGAAGAAAAGAGTATTAAATTAAGATTTTAAAAATAATAAGAATATATTTAGAACATGTTATTTCACCTAGCAAATCTCACACAATTTATTCTTCATTATTATGGAATTCCAATTATCCCAAGTTGATGATAAAAATCTCTTAACTATTCAATACTTTCTCTCGAATAATACAAAAAATATCTCCAATTAATAACCTCATATCTCTATGTGAATTAACTAATTAGAGACTCATTATGTTCTTTGGATTTTTCATGAAAATCACACTAGTCGTGATAAAACATCTTTACTTTTGCTCAACTAATGGTGCCTAATCCTAGAACTCTAATCACATATCACCTCTTGGTCTCATTACGATTCAATAGATCGAACAATAGTTTGCTAGGAAATTGCAAGCATTAAGAACAATAAATAAACACTCAATTAAGGAAAATTTGAAAATAAAATAACTTAGAATATAAATTGTGTGTTCAATATTACGCTACATCAAAGCTCTAGAAAAGAAAATTAGTTCATAATGAAATTGAAAAGAAAAACAATATAACTGGTGTTTTTCGTTGGAGTCGGTTGATGAAGCATGTGGCTCTCGCCTCTGCCCTCCAGATCCCCCTTCTCGAAAGAAACTTAAATAATAAACTCTGGAATAATATTAGACTCTAAAAAGCTAAGACTAACTCTCCCATTCATCCCACAAGATGGGATTAAATAAATGTCAAAACTCAAATCTGGAAGCAATATAATTGCAACTACAATCTAGTGTAAAGATTTGGAAAAAAAGTTTATAAAGATAAATGTTCACAAAAAAGGAAATTATCCCAATAATAACGGAATTATCTAAAACGGAAGTTTTAGTGATATGCGGCTTGAATTGCATAGCTCGGGAGGATTTCATGGTCAGCAGATTGATTGCGGAACTCCGAAGAGTCCCACTGAATGGATATCATGTGTGCTGAATATAACTGCTGTGGAGGTCACAAACGAAAGAGAGTGGATGTCACAAAGATCAGACGGCCCTCCTCGCCTACCGCGTGGAAAGACTCCCGACTGGGATGAAAGACTCTTCTCGCATTTTCTAGTTGTAGCCCATAATGCCTTTTAGGTTGGTCTTTTAAGTTAGTCTGTTAGACTAGTCGCCCAATCTAACCGCCGGGAGCCTTGTTGCCAGGTCTTCGCGCCCAAAGGTAGAATATATTGGCGCCATGTCTTCTCGCGTAATTCTGGTCGTGAATTCTAGTCGCAAGTTTTGGTCGCGCCTTGTCTTTTGTACCTAAATGCTCTCCTTTCGTACTAAATCTTCTTATTCCTTCAAATCTAAGAAAATAAAAAGAGTATAGAAATAAAAATAAAATCAATAATATTGAAGGAAAAATGACACTTTTCATAAATAAAAGAGTAATAAAAATCACGCTTATCATTTTGAATCAAGGCACACTCACAATTATGAAGTCAATATGGAGTCACGCTGCATTTAAAGGTTCTGACAAAATGAACACTACGGGGACTTCAGATCTCATAACAACGAGCATGATCTACTCTTTGAACTCCTAGTATAAATAGTCGATCCCAAGTACGAGGATGCTCTATCGAATCTTTAAACTCTCTTACTTATTTACTACATTCAATGAACATTTACTGACTTTGGCATCAGAGGCTCCTCGGCCCGTAGGCTACTCTCTCAAAGTCACATACGTTCTTTTGTTTGCAGGGCCCGTTGTGAAGACCAGAGTTATTGGGACTTGGCCTAAGGGTGTGCGAAACACGACATCAACAGTGGCGCCGTCTGTGGGATCGAGTTAGATCTTGTGTGTCCTTCGTACATCTGAGGTAACCCATTCCAGGTAACTCAGAGGATCGCTGAATCGACTTGAGATAGGGAAGTAGAGCAAATGGAGGACCAGACGTGTAGGAACGAGAAAATTACGACAGAAGAAGGCCAAACAAGCGACAACAGAACGCAACAAGCGGTGGAGGAGGTCAACACTAAGCTTCCGATCCTCAATCACATGAAGGTTGCAAATGAGATTCGAGACAAACTAGAGCTTCTAAAGGCCAAGCCAATCGGGCTGCTAGAACTTATCCTCCTCCACCCAAGCCGGCCAGAAACCACAATGGCGATTGGAGGGGGGATGGCACAAGAAGCTCGAGATGCCATGTGACAACTTCTCGCTGAGCACATGGATGTGTTTGCTGGGAATCCTGGAGACATGCCTGGGATAGCACTTGAGATCATACACCACAGATTAAATCTAGACCCAAACATCCAAGGAGTGCAGTAGAAGCATCAGTGTAGAGAAGAACGCCGCTATAGCTAAAGAGGTGGATAGACTACTGAAGGTGGGGTTTATCTGGGAAGCCCATTACCCGAAGTGGTTGTCAAACATGGTGCTGGTTAAGAAGTCAAGCAGCAAATGGAGGATGTGCGTTGATTTCACAAACCTCAACAAAGCTTGCCCGAAGGACAACTTCTCGCTTCCTCGGATTGACCTCCTCATTGACTCTACGACGGGTCATCATATGCTCAGCTTCATGGACACCTATTCTGGGTACAGCCAAATCCGCATGAAGCCCGAAGACGAGGAGAAGACCTCGTTCATCACAGATCGAGGTCTATATTGCTACAAGGCAATGCCGTTTCGGCTAAAGAATACGAAGGCCACCTACCAATGGCTAGTCAATCGAATGTTCAAAGACCAAATAGGATGGAATATGGAAGTCTACATGGATGACCTATTGGTCAAAAGTGAGACCTTAAGACAACATCTAGATGACCTGAGGGAGGCTTTGATGGAGACCTTAAGACAACATCTAGATGACCTGAAGCTAAATCCGGCAAATTCACCTTTGGCTTCGGGTCGAGAAAATTCCTAGGGTTCATGGTGTCCGACCGAGGTATTGAAGCCAATCCTGAGAAGGTAGACGTTATCTTCAGTATGGCTCCATTGCGAAGCATAAACGAAGTGTAGAGGTTAGCTGGGTGAATTTCCGAGCTCGGCAGGTTTGTCTCAAGATCGATCGACAAATGCCTACTATTCTTCAAGGTCTTGCGAAAAGCGAAAATGTGGGACGACAAGTGTGACCAAGCATTCGGAGCCCTCAAGGAATACCTCACTAGCCCCCTTGTACTTAGCCAACCCAGGTGCGGGGAAATGCTTACTCTATACCTAGCCATCTCCCCTCAGGTAGCTTCCTCAGTACTGGTGCGTGAGGAAGAAGGGATCCAAAAGTCGGTATATTATCTCAACCGGGTGCACCAAGGAGCCAAAACCTGATAACCCAGCATAGAGCAGTTAGCCTTTGCATTAGTAGCAAGTTAGCCTTTGCATTAGTAGCAACCATACGGAAATTACGCCCCTACTTTCAAGTTCACCCTATGCGAGTGCTCACAGAGACTCCTCTGAAGAAGGTATTAGAACGGTCAGACGTTTCAGAATGCCTTATGAATTGGGTAGTGGAATTAAGTGAGTTCGATATTGAATACGCTCCTTTAACTGCCATGAAGGGGCTGGTATTGAAAAACTTCATCGCCGAGTTTACCGAATTCCCAACAGTGGGCTATGGTACGCGCCCTACAAAACCCTTGCAAGTATTCATTGACAGCTCATCCTGACACCCAAGGGGGAAGAGCACAATTACACCATTAAATTGGCTTTTAAGACAACGAACAATGAAGCAAAGTACAAAGCACTGCTCGTAGGATTACAGGTGGCCAGAGCCTTAGGAGCCGTCAAAATTGAAGTATGGGCCGACTCCCAAGTGATAGTGAACCAAGTATTGGGAGAGTTCGCTATCGAGAACAAGAAGTTAAGGAGATACCTCGCATTGGTAGGGGCAGAGCGGCTTCACTTCAAGTATTTCCAAATTCAGCAAATACTGAAGATGGAAAATCAGAAGGCAGACAAACTGGCACAAGCAACGTCTGGGCAGGAAGGCTTAACCTTGCCGGATAACATGGTGGTTAAGACAATAGAAGTGCCCTCTGTCGGGATTCAGGTCATGACAATACAACTTGGGATCCCAGACTGGGCAGCAAGTATAATCAAGTATTTTGAAATTGGTGAAATGCCTGAAGATAGGCAGGAGGCGAGAAAAATCAAGAATAGAGCAGCACACTGCACCATGATCAAGGGGGTCTTGTATCGGTGGGGTCACTTAGCTCCTCTCCTAAGATGTATCTCCCCGGAAAAAGCACAATACATGTTAGCAAAAATACATGAGGGAATCTGCAGGAACCATTCAGAAGGATAGACACTAGCTGGGAAAGTGACGAGAGTGGGTTACTACTGGTCCCAACCTCTCCGAGATGCTAAAAGCTACACTTGGAAGTGTCAAAGATGTCAAAAATAAGCCCAAATTGCCCATTGCCCGCCTAAGAAGCTGACGTTGATCACCTCACCTTGGTCGTTTGCCTAGGGCGGGGTCGATCTAGTCGGCTCCCTTCCCCCGAGAAAATTAGGGGTCAAATTTGTAGTGGTGGCAATCGACTACTTCACCAAATGGGCCGAGGCAGAAGCTTTAGCCACCATCACTGCAGGCAATATTACATTATTCATGTGGTCCGGCATCCTGCACACTATTATCTCGAATAAGGGGAGGCAATTCGACTCCGATCGCTACCAAAACTGGTGTCGAGACTTGGGGATCGAATTTCGATACTCGTCCCAGCGGCAGCCTCAGTCCAACGAAGAAGTCGAGGCAACTAACAAAACGCTGATGAGAATACTGAAGAAATGACTCAAGGACCGAAAAGGCGCATGGGCTGAGGAGCTCCCCACCGTGCTCTAGGCTTACCAAGTTACGGTAAAGACGCCAACTGGGGAGACCCCCCTTCACTCACCTACGGGCACGAGGCAATGCAACCGGTGGAAGTCAGACTTCCCTCATACAGAGTGCAGCACTTCAAACGAGAGTCTAATGATAGACGACTGGAGGAACAGCTGGACCTGCTGGAAGAGGTGCAACAAGAAGCAGAGATAAAGGTTGCGTCCGATAAAAGAAGGACTGAGAGGTATTTCAACAAGCGTATGCGGCCGAGAACATTCCAAGTAGGGGAACTGGTACTCAAAGAAACTGGAACGATGATGTGGGACGAGGGAAAAATAGGTCCCCGCTAGGAGGGTCCATACGTTCATTGCCACAAACCGACCAGGTTCCTATCACCTAAAAGATTCCCAAGGAAACGAGTTGCCACACCCATAGAATGCTGATCACATGCGAAAATATTATTGCTAAGCTTACTCTCTTGTCATAATTCCTATATTTTTATAAAAGTTGCAGAACGTAATCCAAATAAATTAAATGTGGCACACATCTTGGATTTCTGCTTCCTTTTCAAGGATAAAGTTATATTTGAAACCTCTGTATTGAATCTAAACCTTTGTTCCACAAACATTTATAAACAATTGAAACAATAAACAGTAACTCTCACGGAATAACCAAACATTTGGTTGCAATCGCAAAGCACAAGTACTGCAATAAAGTGAAAGTCTATGAGAAGATCAGGATATACCCATTCCAAAGAGCCAAACTGAAAGATGGCTCTCACTCACGAAACAAGCAATGGAAATGTAAAACCCATATTCTTGGTTCTTTTCACTTTTATTACTTCCTAATCATTTCGCTACAATTATAAACGTGCAAAGAACTACAGAAAAGTCTGTATTTACATAATGAAATTATAATTTTGGGGACCCTGGAAGAAAGGAAGATCAGTTTTCACATTGAGCATATAGAAATTCCAAACCCTAAATACTTAATATGAAGAAGAGAATGCAGAATAAAAAAAAAAAAAAAAACTTACATGAGTAGACTAGCACCCACCATAAGACATATATATCTTATTTTGTTGAGATTCTATTTGTCACCCGATCACCAGTTCTAAGTTTTTCTGAATGTAAATGCATATTTATTTCTATTGCATTGGATTAACCATTCGCAAATTTTTTGCTTACTATGAACATTATTTCTACAGATTTACAGATCTACTGTTCATCATTCATCCTTTATTTTACTACGTTTTTTTCTCTCTCCTCCTACTTGCTCTCTCTCACCCAACAGTTTTAATTGCAATATATATATATATATATATATAAATTAATAGTGGGTTTTAATTGCAAAATATATAAAAAGCTAATTTTAGGAAAAAAATCAATAATAATAAGAAATAAGATATTATTATTATTTTGCTAAAATATGCATAATCCAATGTGGGAGTCTTTCTGAAATAACAAAGGCAACGTAAAAAACATGTAATTTTGCATTTGCATTTGGCTATACCATTACCAATGCCCTTGTAGTATAATTGTTTTTAGATATTTTAAATTATTTTATTATTATTTATTAATATTTATAAATAGTTTACTGCTACTTTATTACTATTCTTGCTACTAGTTACAAATCATATGAGATATTCTTAGTATCCAAACAAAATCCTCGTTAGGTGACCAAGATAGATATGAAAAATCTATCAATAAAAATGAAATAATTTGTGAATAATAATAAAATCTCTTGACTTAAGATATTTTATTAAATTTTGGAAGAGGGAGAGAGAAACAATTGAATAAAATATTATATAGTGTTTGTATTTTAGGTAATGATTAGATAAAAATTTTGAAATTAGAAAATATTTATATTTTAGCGATATTTGAAAATGAGATGAGATAGAATGAGACTATATAAGTTCCCAAAAGAGGCGGTATTGACTATCTCGGTTTGAGTTTATAACTTTCAAAGGTGTTTTAAATAATTTAAATATTCTGGAAAAATAATATGTTTGATAAATTTATAAGATGTAATGTATGCACAAAAAAAAAATTAAAATTAACACCAAATTAAAGTTTGTGTTAGCTCTATCTTTTTTACCTATATAAAAACTATTGTAATAAAGTTTAAAAGCGTTTTAAACATGGACAATGCTAGGGTAACTACCAAATGTGCACACTAGCACATTAAACATTTTTTAAACATCCTTAACAATTAAGAAAAAAATAAAAAATATTTAAACTCACTAATAGTCAAATCCTTAACCACAAAGAAAAAATAAAAAAAAATAGAAAAAAATAAAAATATATGAGTGGGCATGTTTGGTGGCCATACTTGATAGCATGTTTGGTGGCGTGCATACTTGATAGTCATACTATCATTTTCCTTTAAACATATGTTTATAAAATAATAAATAGTTTTTAAATAATATAATTCTTTAATAAAGTTATACTATTAAAAGCTCTAATATAGATTAAAAAAAGAATCTAACATAAAAAGCATCATTTCTTATCATAATTTCAAACATGCACTTACGGGGCGTGCAAACGGATGCCTGGCACTTTTCATTGTCGGGATATAGGGCTAGGGTTGGGCATACCCGCCTTGGGCTTACTCTGTCCGCCCGGCCCAAGATTTTATATATATATATATATATATATATATATAAACATATTCTAAGTATAAAGCAACGTCCTTTTATACTCATGAATGAGTGTATTTAAATAAAAAAATCCTAATTTTCCTCTCTCTCTCTCTCCGTCGTTCTTACTCATCTCCTCGTGGTTGTGCCTTGCTCTTACTGTGTGTTTGACTGTTTGCAATTTCTTTGATTTGTTATTGGATGATAAATCGGTGGATTTTAGGGATGCTTTGTGGATTTGTTGTTTTTTTTTAATTTTTTTTTAATCTTTCTAGATTTTTCAATTTGTTTTTAGCCATGAGTGGGCAGGGTGGGGCAGATGCCCATGGGGATGAATTCGCTCCCTAGCATTCTGAAGGGGCACTTGCCCATAGGGGGCGGTGCTAGGGGATGGGGCCCAAACTGTCCCTCCTTTTGAGGGTGGGGAGAGGAATAGGGCCAACCCTTTCTGGGGCCCCTATTTAAAACTAAAATTAGATGTATTTTGCAAATAAAACTTACTGGCACACTGGACAATGAACGAATTAACTAGAACAAAAAAATTATTATTTATGTTTCATATGTAGATACGAATTCAATGTACCTATCATGAGTCATTTACAAAGTTTTTATGACATGATTATGATGTTTGGACATGAAAACTTTGAGTTTTTGTTTTGTTTTTTAATGAATTGTGAATAAATATAGTTGAGATGAAAGTTTTATAGATATATACAAGTGTGAGTAAGGGTGTAAATTGATCAGGTCTGGTCTGGGAGGATGACTTTCGGTCCATCATTTCCTTGGATCAAACCAGACCAATTACCCAAGTGGATCAGACCGGACCATTAGCTATTAGTTCGGTCCGGTCCGGCCCAATTATTTTGTTTCATTTTTTTTTTGCAAATAAATTAATAAAAATTATTTAAATTACCAAAATTAAAATTACGCGAATTATTAATGTGGATTATGTAACAAACTCATTAAAAAAAATATTTAACTATAATTATATTTGTGATATTGATAGTTAGTACTTACTAACTTAAACTTTACCCAATTACTTTAATTAAGTGTACATAGTAGAGTATGGATGAATATATTATGTATCTACATATATTATCATATGATTTATGATACATTATTAATTGATAACATATATTATTTAACATTTTATATGGTCAATGATAATTGATTAGATGAAAATTATATAGTTAACTTATATAACTATTATATAAAATAAAATAAAATATATACCATTCGGTCGGTTTCGATTTGGTCCGGTCTAAAAGTTGTAAATATAAATTCACAAAAATTGTATTTAAATATTTAAAATAAAAACTTATTTTATTGAAAATTTTGAAAATATTTCATATAATAATTTATATTTTATTGTAATATAATTACGAATAACTCACTTAAATTTTGCCTTAAGACTCAATTTATATTGAGCCGCCCCAGTTTGGACTCACCATGTAAAGAGTCGTCAATTAAACATATAATAGCCTAGTGGGGAAAATCACCTTACAATTACACCGCCAATTCCTCTCGGACGTGTCCAAGGGGAATTTCTTTTTATTGTTTTAACCCTTTATTCTGCTAAATCCCCTGGTCCTCTTTTGCCGCGAGTTGAGCGACCATCCACATTTCACCCACATGGCAATACGGCGTCAGTTACCTTTTTGCATTGAATGGCCCCCATTTGATTTCTGCGCCATGAACTCGTTTTATGCAGCCATTAATTTCACACATTGTATCAGCAAATATACTCTATAGCGGTTGCGATGATTAAGGGATTCTAGTACTTGGGAGGGACATGTGGTGATATGCAAAGTTATGGCACCTTAGGAGGTTAAACATCAACCCTGCCTATATGATGACCCTTTTCCACGTCGAAAAACCCATTACACTCACTCTGCCTTTCTTCTTTCTTCAGTTATTCCGTGACTCCTGCTCCTTGAGTTTGTAGTCCTTTCTTTGCTTTTCTTTTGCAGTTCCTTTGCATTTCCTTCCATCTTTCATGGCTTCAAAGAAAATCTTCATGTTCTATGGGACAAGTGGGATCTTCTGACGGTGCTTGTGCCACCGTTGGTTGTGGCAATTCCATCCTAGACGATTTTGTCGGGTATTCAGGTGACCTCTGCCGAACTAGATGAGTTGAGGATGACTTACTAGATGCCCTCCAAGGTGGAGCTTGTGGTGCCTTCCCCCACTCATGGAGCGGTGGATTTTGAGGGTTGTGGGTCTCCTGATGTAGCTTGTTCCTTGAAGCTTTGCGGCTTTATGATGTAACTTGTTCCTTGTAGGTCTGCGGCTTTATGATGTAACTTGTTCCTTGTAGTTCTCAGTGATTAATAAAATTAACTTTTGCTGATTATATCCAGATATGTGTTTTCCACATTCTTTCCATGGTATTTCTTTTCACTATTTCTTTTCTCCTTTTGCTTTAAAGGGTCGTCCTAGGTAGAGCTTGGTCATCAGGGTTCATCGCACAATGTTTCCTGCAATCCACCTTGCCAGTGCCCCGTCACAATTGACGACCCCGACAGTTGGCGGTCTTCCGGTTTGTGTTCTTTTTGGCCGTCTTCATTGTGTGTCCGTCTTTCCAAGGCTTCATAACTTCACCTACGATGTGGGCACTTTCCGTATTTTTCTTGTCATACCTGGGCTCTCTAGCCTATGCTGCATGATGCTTGTCATTGATGTTTTTCTTGACGCCCTATGTCACTGTTGTTTGTGCTAGCAGTGTCCTCGTTCTTTGCTCCATTATTCAGGCAGTCCTCGTTCTTTCCATAGTTGCTCGGCATTCCATGGGTGTGGCAGCTTGTTCCCTTGGGAGTCCCTGAGGCAATAGGAGCTTGGGGGCATAGCTTTCCTTCGTCGTGCGTTGTAGTTCCTGTTTCTTTGAGTACTAGGTCTCTGACTTTGAATGTTCTCGGCCGCACATTCTTGTTAAAGCACCTCTTGACCCTTCTTTTGTTGGTTGCGATCCTTATCTCGGCTTTTAGTCGGACTTCTTCTAGCAGATCTAGTTGTTCTTCTAGCCATTTATCATTGGACACTTACTTGAAGTGCTGAACTCTATGTGTAGGGATTCCGATCTCTACTGACAGCATCGCCTCGTGACCGTACGTGAGGGTGAAGGGAGTTTTCCGATTGGCATTTTTACCGTGACTTGGTAAGCCCATAGCATGACTGGAAGCTCCTCTGCCCATGCTCCCTTTTTGTCATCGAGTCACTTTTTGAGCATTCCCATCAGTGTCATGTTGATCGCCTCGACCTGCCAATTGGAGTGAGGATGTCCTGGGGACGAGTATCCAAACTCGACTCCCAATTCTCGGCACCAATTTCGATAATGGTTAGAGTTGAACTGTCTTTCGTTATCCGAGATGATGTTGTGTGGGATGTTGACCCTGCAAACTACTGACCTCCACAGGAACCACGTGATATTGCTTAGTGACCCACTTGCTGAAGTAGTCCACGACTACTACCACGAACTTGACTCCCCTTTCGCCCGATGGAAGCGGTCCAACCAAATCGATTTCCCACTGGGCAAACGGCCAAGATGATGTGATCCACATCAGCTTCTCAGGTGGGTAATGGGGAATTCTGGCGTATTCCTGGCACTTTTGACCTGACACTTCCGTGCATAATCCTTGGCGTCTTGCAAGTCTTAAGGCCAATAATAACCTTCTCTCATCACCTTTCCAGCTAGCTCTTGTCCACCCGAATGATTCCCGCAAATTCCCTCGTGTATTTTTGTTGTCACGTACTACGCTTCTTCTGGGAGTTGCACCTTAAAAGAGGCGCCGAGTGACCCCGCCGGTATAGGACTCCCTCGATCATTGAGTAGTGTGCCACTCTATTTTTTATCTTCCTTACCTCCTGTAGGTCTTCGAGTACCTGATTATGTTCCCTGCTCAATCTGGGGCTCCATGCCTTATCTTCATTACTTCCATTCCGACATTGGGTACTTCCACTGTCTTAGTCACCATATTTTCTGGCAAGGGGAGTTCTCCTGTCCGAACACGGCTTGTACCAACTTGTCCGCTTTCTGATTTTCTATTCTCGGCACTTGTTGAATCTGGAAGTATTTGAAGTGAGGGTGTTCAGCTTCTACCAATGCTAGATATCTCTTCAACTTCTCGCTCTTTGCAACAAACTCCCCTCGCACTTGATTCACCACCACTTGAGAATCAACCCATACTTCGATTTCAGTGGCTCCTAGAGCTCTGGCTACCTATAATCCTGAAAGCAGCGCTTCGTACTTTGCTTCGTTATTCGTTGTTTTGAATGTCAACTTAATGGCATAATTGTGCTCCTTTCCCTCGAATGCCACGATATGCATGCCCACTCCTCCTCCAGCTCGGCAAGACGAGTCGTCAATACTTGCCAGGGCTGTAGAGGACGTGCATCATTGTTCTCTGCTAGGAAACCATTGAATTCAGCAACAAAATTCGCTAATACCTGCCCCTTTATGGTGTTCATAGTGTGTAATCAACATCGAACTCACTTAGCTCCACTACCCAACTCATAAGTCGGCTTGAGGCATCTGGTCGTTGTAATATTTTCTTTAGAGGAGTCTCTATGAGGACTCGTACTGAGTGAGCTTGAAAGTATGGGCGCAGCTTCCGCGTAGTTACCACTAATGCAAAAGCTAACTTCTCTATACGGGGGTATCGGGCCTCGACTCCCCGATATGTTCGGCTAGTGTAGTAAACCGGCTTTTAGACCCCCCTCTTCATGTACCAATGCTGAAGAAGCCACTTGGGGAGAGACAACTAAGTACAGGGTCAACATTTCTTCGCACCGGGGTTGTGAGGTATTTCTTAAGGGCTTCGAATGCCTAATCTCACTCGTCATGCCATGTCTTTGCTTTCCGCAAGGCTTTGAAGAAAGGTAGGCATTTGTCGGTTGATCTCGAGATGAATATGTTGAGGGCGGCTACCCACTCAGCTAGCCTTTGTACTTCGTTTATACTTCGAGGTGGGGCTGATGGAAGTGGATCAATTGTAATAATAGGAAAATCCCGAGGTCATTTCCATAGGGACATGGGTGTTTCAAACACTTCAATGCCTCAAGAATTTAGTAATCAAAGTACAGAAAAAAAAAAGTTTAAAATCAGACAAGTGGAGAATTTGTTTTGATATGAAAGTGGTTATTGCATAATGAACTATTTACTGTCAATGAAATGTATGGTTGAGCCTGGAGGATTTCAGCTTCACAATCGTTGGAAAATTGAAGTAACTAGTAAAAATCAATGCTCAAGAAAGTAAAGCAATTAAAATAAAACAATTGTAATCATAAAAATATTCGAGATTTAAAAACAACAATTAATATAGAGATAATTTAACAAACACTTGGGTTGCGGGATATTACCTTCCTCTGATTCAACATTTCACACATATTTCTGGGTACCACTCATCAATTACTAACTCAATCAAGATGTTAATAATTTGAAAATTTGGAAATACACGTTCAGAGTTCTTTATACCAAAACTTAGAAAATTCCTCATTGTAGTTACAACGAGATTTCACTTTAACATTCGACTGAAAGAAACCTTGATTACTTCAAGGTTTTGTTGTGCCTTATGTCAACAACAAAACAAAAGCAAGAAAATCTTTCAAACTCTTAAATTTTAGAATCTAATTCTCAACAACAGGAAGCATAGAATATTTACAAAAATCCAGAAAAAATTGAGGACAAAATGATGTTTTTACCGTAACGCAAGCTTTAGATTTAGCCGATCTTCCCCTTTTTGAATGTGAAAGATCGTCACAAGAAAAAAGAAATGTTTTGAATTTCATATCGTACCGGCCGATACATTCAAAATATACCGTTTATGTGGCGTAGCCGGTACAAAGAAGGGTATAGTTTCGTATCGGTCAGAATTTCAGCCTTTTCGGCCTGTACTGGCCGATATTTCGGCCTTTACTTGTTTTTTTTTTTTTTTCGTTTCTTCAAACTACAAGCTCATTTTTTAACTCTCCAATTCAAACCAGACTATCTATAATTTATATATATTTATATATATACTATTATTTTGGAATATAATTTTTATATATAATTTATTTATATATTGACTATTTCGAAATGGTATCCGAAACGGTCAATGGTACGATATTCAAAACATTGAGAAAAACCCTAAAATCTTTTGATGATTTGCTACAGAAAATAAAAACAGAGAAACAAACTTTTGCTCCAAATCGACACACCCTCTTTGGTATTTCTGCCCCTTTTTATACCCATTTACAGCTTCTCTTTCGCTCTTTGTGCCACTGATTCTCCTTCCTCCAGCATGCTCCCGTAACCGTTTTGCCCCTTTCCTTGCTTTCTTTCTTCTCGATGGTTGTGTCTGAAGCTTTCCTTTTTTTCTTTTTCTTCTTATTGGGTCAACTTACTTGGGCCTTACTCCTGCAGTGTATACCCTTAGTTAGTTTAGATTTTATTCAAGCCCAATAACCTGAGCCCATGTTCATTCTTTTAAGGAGTAAATAGTCATTTCACATGCCCTAGGACTCGATACCACATTATGTTTGATGAATACTGTTTTCAACAAACAAAGCTTACTTAACTAGTGTACTAAGAGTATTAATAACAACATAATTGTTCGTTTATTAGGGTCCATGCTAAGGATGGTCTCCACCTTCTCAGGATTGGCCTCGATACCCTGCTCAAACACCATGAACACAAGAACTTTCTCGGTCCGACACCAAAAGCGCATTTTGCCAGATTCAGCTTCATTTGGTACTAGCGTAGTATTGCAAAAGCCTTCCTTAAGTCGTCTAAGTGTTAATCTAAGGTTCTAATTTTGACCAACAGGTCATCCACGTAGATCTTCATATTCTTTCCTATATGGTTTTTGAACATGTAATTGACCAGCTGCTAGTAGGTGGGCCCCACATTCTTAAGACTGAAGGGCATCGCCATATAGCAGTACTGGCCTCAGTTCATGATGAACCAAGTTTTCTCTTCGTCTTTGGGGTTCATACGGATTTGGTTATACCAAGGGATAACATTTATCCAAACAGACTGACACAAACTTAAACCGTCCCTTTTCCAACACTAAATGTACTGACACAAATAAATCCATCAACCAATTCAATTTCCCAAGATTCAAACAAAAAAGACCAATATGTCCTTATAATACACAGATGAAATACACGATAGGCACTTAAGAAAAGGATAAAAGCGGTATAATAAAAAAAAAGAAAAAAACGGATGAACAAAAATTACTATTCATCAGATAAGTGATTGACGCTTTTTATCATAGAATATATAGAATATATATATATATATAGGGGTGTAAATTTAAACCGGGAAACCGGAAAACCGGACCGGACCGGACCGAACCGGACCGGTTGGTCCGGTTTTGAACCGGTCCGGTCCGGAACCGGTTCCTATTTTATGAAAACCGGCCGGTTCCGGTCCGGTTCCGGTTCCGTAGTTTTTGGGACCGGACCGGACCGGTTAGAAAAAAAAATATAAAAATTAATTTATATATTATACAAAATATTTATATATATAATATATAATTATATGTTAAATTTTTATATATAATATATATAATTATATATCATATATGAAAAAATTTTATATTATAATTTATAAATAATAACATAAAATGTTAATCTTAAATATGAACATTTGTAATTTATTTGATCATATGTTATTAATATAATTATATATAAGATAATGTTGTTATAATTTATAAAATAAAAGTTTAATCTTAAAGATAAAAATTTAATTGATCATATGCTTTAAGCATAATATATATATTAAATTTTTAATAATATTTTATAATAAGAATTAACACTTTATTATATGTTTTTTACATTTAAAAAAAACCGGAAAACCGGACCGGACCGGACCGGAAACCGGTAAAACCGGAAGTACCGGTTTAGGAGGGTAATCGGGGCGTAATCGGTTTTGAAAAATACAAAACCGGTACATACCGGTTCGGTCCTAGATTTTGTCCAAAACCGGACCGGACCGGACCGGTTACACCCCTATATATATATATAGAGAGAGAGAGAGAGAGAGAGAGAGAGAGAGAGAGAGAGAGTTATTGTTTATGCATTGTACACTATAAACACAGGAGTAATACTAAGAAGCAGCGTTGCACTGCACTCCTATTAGTTTTTTTTTTTTTTTGTGGTCATTTTCCCATTTCTCCATCCACGTCTCCCTATCCTCGAAAGCTCTTCACTATCTTAGCCGATTTGGATTAAAATATGAGTTGAGATCGACTCATCTCACTATTATTCACAAATTTTAACTTACAAATCTCACTACTATTTAAAAACTATATTAACTAATCTTATCTCACAATCCAAACGGGGCTATCTCTCTCTCTCTCTCCTCGAGATTCAGGTTGGGTGATTTTTTTTCCATAGAGAAAGGAGCACGACCAGAAGAAAGCTGGGGGCTACAATTCGTGATGTGACATCCAAACCATATTCGCCACGTCATAGTGTACGGTGTAGAACAATTAGACCAACTGTTGAATATAATTTCTCATTAACACAAACAGTGAACAATAATTATGTCTTGTAGTACTTTTTTTCTTATACTATTCCCATGAGTTTAACATTACAGCTTTGGATTGAAGTTCATTAGTACCCAATTTCAAAAGAAGAATTCTATTGATAAGTTCAGGTTGATAACATATTTAATAAGAGAAATAATATTTGTAATAGTAAGTAAGTCTTGGGCACTTTTAAAAAAAGTAAATAAATTTGAGACCTATGTGGAAAAATTAGTTTTTAATAATAGATTCCATTTAAAAAAAAAAAAAAAAGGAGTACGCGAAACTGTCACACTTTAAGACTATATCTAAAATCACTTCCATAAATACTTATATGCATAATTTAATTTAAAAAAAATAGAAAATAAATTGTTATATGAATTTGAGTTCATATGATATTAAAATAGAATGATTGATATAAAAAATAAAAAAAATTATATTTGCAATTATAGAATACATAAGTGCTGAGTATTTTAAAAAAGATATAGATAAAAATAAAATTTACATTAAAAAAATAATTTTTTAACTATTATTTTTTTCAAAAGATACACGTTTCACAACCCACAACTATACTAGTATTACTGAGAAAATTTTTATTTATTATTCATATAACATATTCTATATATAATTTTTTATTTTTTAATAATTATATAGTGTTGGAATGATGAATAAAAAAATTTAATTAATTTAGTAAAATTAAAAATAAAATATAAAAAATAAATAAAAATAATTATAATATATATACTTGGATTATGGAATTGCAAATACGTAGGTTAATTCATAACCATTATACCATGATTGGTGGGACATCCATGAGAAAAGTAGGTGCATAGCTTAATAACAATGGACAAAATACAAAGGACGTAATTATTGACTTGAAAAATAATTCGACCATTTTGGATAGAAAAAAGTTTTCTTCAACGAATCAACCGACCGGTCCGTGCAAGTATGCAACCGGGGGTAATCTTCACACTAATTAAATAAAATGGTATGTTTTAATTGAACAACAGGTGATGAGACGAAGGACGCGATGGTCTTTTCCTGCGTTTCATTTAAATCTTATTTAGATAATAAGATGATATGAGATGATTTTAAATAAAAATTAAAAATTAAATAAAATATTATTTTTTAATATTATTAAAATAATATTTTTTAATATTATTATTAATTTGAGATTTTAAAAAATTAAATTTTAATTTAAAAAAATTAAATTATTTATTATATTTTATATAAAAATTTAAAAAATTATAATAATCATAAAATAAGATAAGATGAGTTGAAGTGATGATTTAATCCAAAATGCAAAGAAAAAAGGTAAAACTCTAAAATGATATATACCACTCAAAAATTAAGACTTACCACACATGGGTTTGGGAGAACAAAAATTGAAATGCTTCATAACATACTGTTAATCAATCTAAATGATTTTTATTCGGAATGTTTCTTTTCACTCTGTTTCAGTCCGAAAGCTTTCGAAATGGATTTGGCATTTTTCAGACTTTTGGTTTTAGTCCGATCATGAATCAAGTCATGCAGTCCTTTCTTCCTTCTGGCTTTCAGTCCTTCTTTCTTCATTCCTTATGAGTTTTACTCCGGTGTACAAAGTCACACAATCTTTCTTTCTTCCTTTTGGATTTCAGTCCTTCTTCCTTTCTTCTGAATTCCAGTACGATGGTTTCTCGGTTTCTCGATTTTCATTTCGTTCCGTCGATATTGTCGCCTTTTTGTATTTGTAATTTTATATGATTTAAAAAAAAAAATCGTACCTACTTTCGGCATGTATTCTCGGTAAAGACTAGGATTTTCATGATGAAATGGGGAATGCTACACAAGAAATTTTGAATTTCACCTTTTATTCGAACGACTGGACTTCCGACGGCCGTACGTTGATCATGAGTTGGGTTTACAGTTTAGACGCAGTAAAAGTGGATTTCTTGCCACTCTCGGGCATGTTTTTCAGAAAGAAATCCAACTCCTTGACCAATATTTCCATTGCTGGGGCTGGCAAGCAAACTCCCACGGCTATCCCTTCCTCTCCCTCACTGTTCTTACAAGGAATATAGAAGCTCCCCGTTCTAGGAATACTTCTTATAAAACATTCGGCTGGTCCACCATAAGCTGGCTTGCCCCACCCAAAGTCCACCTTTCCAAACCCGGCACGTGTCACATCCGACACAACGAATGAGCCCACCACCGTTAGGAATGGCCTGCCTCTGATCACCATTAGATCTGCCACCGACCGCATATACTCCTCGTTCACTTCTTTTTTTGCCTTCCTTACCAATTCCAAAGCATAACCCAAATTAGTGTTCTCGCAGAGCTTTCCGGCAGTCGTGACTGCTGCTGGGAACGCAAAAACGTTGCCGTAGTAACCGCTCGGTAACGGAGGATTGAACTTGCCACGCGCGCTGACGAGGGACATCATGCGCACCTCCTTGTTGCGGTCGAACTGGAGTGCGATGGTGCGGCATCGCCAAAGGCATGCCATGATCACCTCAAAGGTGGTGGACTGGCTCAGGTGATGCGGCACAAACCTACGGATGGCAGACACCTCGGTACGGCCGAAAAAGAAGGAGCGGCAAGCCATGTCCTCGAGCGGGGTGATGGTGCCAGTACCCTTGGTGTCGATCACCTCGTCGTACTCGCGGTGCGTGCATGTCAAGCATGTTGGGTCCCTCGCATTTAAGAGATGTCTCTGCCATACGGGTAAGACGGAAGGGGCGCGCTGTCCTCGCGCCACCTCGCCCACGGCTGTCATGAACTGGACCAGACCAGCGGCATCGCTCATCGTGTGGTTGAGGCGTAGTGCGAAGATGAACCCGCCGCATTTGAGCCGCGTCACCTGCTAGCAAGTCATGAAGATGCCAAGACATGATCAACTTTAGGGGGGGAAAACTAAAAAAATTCACGAGTTCCTTAGCAGAATCCCTACCTGAATAAGCAGTAATGGGCAATGAAGAACCCCTCCAGAGCCTGGAAGGTCAAAAAGAAGCTCCTCCAAGCACGGGAATGGAGGTCGAAGAGCATCACCAAACTGCTCAAGTGTAAAATCGGCATCTGCCTCGATGAATACGACACCCTCACTAGTGCATTCTACTACAAGTTTCCTTCCAGGCCATTCTCTAAGCCTACCTGCAAATGGGTAGTAAAACACAAGTGCTTGAGCAAGTGCCTCTCTGATGACTTTCACAGGGTCTCTCCCTTGCATCGAGGGATCGTGTCTATAAAATTGTATCACCGGGACATGAAATCGGAAAGCCTCTTGATCGTCGATATCAGAAAGCTGTTTGAACTCGTGGGGTGTGGGCTTAGCTGGAGCAATTAACTCGGGCTTGCACCTTCGTACTGTGAATACCAGAGACTGACTTGGTGCTGCCATGGCAAGAAAATGGTTCTTTGAAAGTTGGGGAAAGTTTGGTTTTTTAAGACTCTGTAATACGTGCACTGATCCGCGCGATAAATCGTTCTTCGAAGTTGCTATTTACTTGTCGGCAATTATGTATCACGAAAAAATAGTTACAAAATAAACGTGCATGATTTGTGTTTGAAAAATTTTACACGTTATCCTCACATCACATATATACATTATTTTTTCTATTTTTTTCTCTTACAAAATTAGTAATATATAGATGATAAATAGAAGAACCTAATTAGTTTTAAAATAATAAAACAAAAACAAATTACAAAAATTAAAAAAACAAATTACAAAAATTAAAAATAAGTATAACGTGTAGTGTGTAAAGATGATGAGTATCAAAAACCCGTATTTCATATGAAAGATAATCAGCATGACGGCTACCTAGGGCTGAGCAACTTCAAGTCTGCCTTTGTCGGAGGTCGAATCTGACCTCCAAATTTGACTTGTCAGAGCAGAGTTATATTTTAGACTTTTTTTTTTTTTTAACTTTTTTTAATTTCATATTTAGCCCATTTTTTAAAAAAGAATTTTCGTGTTAGCTTTCAAATTTCAATTTTTTCAAAATATACAATAAATAATAAATAATTCAGTAATTAGTAATTCATATATAATATATATTGCATGCATTCTAGCTGTAAAAAAATTACAAGCTAAAAATAAATAATATCCATCATTTACAACCATAATCATCCTCATCCAAATCGTCCATCATTAACGCCCAAAATCAACTACATCCAAAATTATCTACACCCACCATGATAATATTTCTTTTTGACTATTACAATAAACATTTTTTAAGTTCCATTTCGACAAGAAAAAAAACTCAACAACAACAACAAAATAAGTTTTTTTGCCAACAAGTTTCCAACAACGGTATATGCTTCCAACAAATAAAGGAAAATAAATTAAATATTTCAAGTGACATTCCAACAATCAAGTTGTACCTTAAAATAAAAAAAGATGACAAGATTTCCGATTAAAAATAATAATAAATATAATTAAATGATAGAAATATGATCAGTAGTACAACTTCAAGAGAAAAGAGAAATATGGTCCAGGACCAGGCAGAGTAAATGATAGAAAGTATAATAATCATCCGTGGGACCAAACTCTCGATCAATTACTTTCAAGGAGCAGCACGTTGAAAACGTCGAAATTAAAGCTGGCCTGGAGGTCCTTTTGTAGTACTGTGGCATAGTTCTTGCAAGTATCACGTTGATCATGATTAAAGCTGGCCTGGAGGTCCTAGCTAGATCTATCTAAACGATGCATGCACCAGCACGAATTATTAACGTCCTTTTATACTGTGGCATAGTTCTTGCAAGTATCACGGTGGTAAGTATGAAGAAAATTAGGATAATATATCATGATAAGTGTCAATTAATGACCACCACATTTCATGATGTGATCTTTATACTCATTCATCTTGATGCTTAACACTACAACAAAATTTATCTTTTGTGGTAGAAAACATCGTCATAAAAAATTATCAAAATGTCATTAAAAATATTTGGTGTGATTATTAACTTCATGCTTGATCATGATAGTTGGTTCAAATGAACAAGTAAATACTTAATGAATATATATATATATATAGTATATAAGTAATGATCAACAAAAACTGTCTCCGTACATGATTGAAACAGTTGCAGCTAATTATACCCAATCTCTTAATAACGTCAGGTTATATATAATTAGGGGTGATAAACGGACCGAACGGACCGACCGTTTCAGTCCGGACCGGACCGAGACTTAGACCGGTCCGGTTCGGTCCATATTTTAGAGGACCAAAAACATTCGGTCCGGTCCACTGTCCATGGTTTTTTCGGACCGGACCGGACCGAATGAAAAATAAAAAAAATATTTTTTATATATAATAATTGTACAATTAACAATATAAAATTTTAAATATATTATTAATACTTGTTAATATTCTATAATATTTTATATATATTTTCATCTAACCTATCACTATTAACAATATAAAATTTTAAATATACTATTAACACTTGTTAATATTCTATGAATTAATAAATATATAATATCAATTAGTTAATTATATAGTAATTATATAAATTAATAATATAATTTTCATTTAATTTATTATCATTGACCATATAAAATATTTTTTTATTGAGTTTGTTACATAATCCACATTAATAAGTCACTTAATTTAATTTAGTATTTTAAATAAATTTTTTTATTAATTATTTAAAAATTAAAAAAAAAAAGGCCGGACCGATTGGACCGGACAGGACCGATAGCTATTGGTCCGGTCCGGTCCCTTTGGGTGTTCGGTCCAGTCTGGTCCGGAAAAATGATGGATCGAAAATTTTCGATCTATCGCCGAACCGGACCGGACCGTTTGCAGCCCTATATATAATAACGTATGAATAAATCTCTTATGATAATAACGTGAGAAACAGTTACAGCTAAAACAGATTATAATAACGTCATATCTCTTAAGATAATACACATTAATCTCAGTTTACAAGAAGCTGGAACCAAAAAATAGAAAGTAATGTTAAGGAAAAATAAAGAAAAGCTTTAAACTTAACCAGAATCAAATGTCAATGGTTATTACAATCATCCGTAACATTGAAATCTCGCATCTATTGATACACTACTATTCAGTAACTTTAACTCATAAATCTCACTACTATTCACAACTCATCTCATTACTATTCACAATCCATCTCAACTCATCTCAATTCATCTCAAATCATCTTCGAATCCAAACGTCTCCTAAATTATTCTTCATACACACAGGAATAGTTACAAAATTCAACAAGCCAACCACCATATTAAATGGACCAACCAGTTAGGTACAGAAATCTATCCTCAATGGACCACCAACTAGCTAGGTACAGAAATTATGGCCACAAGTCAAGCATTATTACCTCATGGACCACCCTGATTGGACATAGGAATAATATTTGTACGACGTTTTATATTCATGATTTAAGAATTAGAACACGACACACAAATAAAATAGTACAAAAATAAAACAGCCTCACATGTTTAGATTAGTCGTTCAAAACAACCCCATGTACAAAAACATTCTAAAAAACACAACACATATATATTAACTCAAATTGGGACCGTACGTTCTAAGATTATAATAACCATAATTGGGGCTGTTTTAGTAATTTAATTTAAGTTTAATATATAAATTCAAAATTGCCCCAAATTTTGCATCATATTATATATTATATAAACAGCCCCAAACCACACAACACAAACAAAAACAGCTCCAAAAACAAGTATAATAATCACACTGATGGTGGCGTTAGGGCAATTTTAGTTTTTCATCTCATTATTTGGATAAACCAAACATATAACAGTCAAATACTTTATACAAAATCTATTTTATGTTTTACATAAGCCTTTTAATTAACATATAAATAAATTAATATTAATAAATATCTCAATCCTGCGATCAATAATTAAAAAATACAGCTGAAGTGGTGATTCAATACATGTACTAAAATGCCACAACAAACAAAAGGTCCAACGTCAGTTTTGAAACAATGAGTACTCTACCTCGTGAGCAATCTCGTTTACCCTTGAAAATATTATTGTCAAAAGGGAAGAAAAATATAACAAAAAAAAAAAAAAAATTAAAGAATCACCTGAATTAGGTCACTTAGAGCCAAAATTAGGGCAACAAATAATGGTTTCTTGTATGATTTTCGTTTATGAAATTAAGAATATCAGTTACACACACACATATATTATCTCCAAGTTTTTTTTACTCAAAGTGATTAAGGTCTTGTTTATTTTCACAATTCATCTTATCTCATCGCATCTCATCATTATAATTTTTTTAAATTCTCACACAATATAAAATAAATAATTCAACTTTTTCAAATTTCAAAACAAAAATAATATTAAAAAAATATTCTAACAATATTTTATTCAACTTTTAATTTTAATCTCAACTCATCCATGAAAACAAACAAGACATAGACATGGATATATAACGTATAGTTTTTGTGGGTTTTAAGACCAAGTCCTTGTACTGAATCTTTTTTAATTTTTATTATATGAAGGGTCCACTACAGAGCAACAATCGATGTTCGTGGATGTGACACAGAAAGCATTTCAAGCAACATAAGAGGGTTTTATGTCTTTAGTTACCAAAAAATGGCCATTGAAGCCACAAATTGCGCAACAAAATATAAAGCATACCAACAAGCATATGAGAATCCACAATTGTGAGAAGCCAAATGTCTTCAAAATCCAACACACTACAACAAAATTGACTTTTAGAGACAATTATTTAGAGACGAACTAAATTTCATCCCTAAAAGTCATTTTTTGGGACGAAATTTAAATTTCGTCTCAAAAAATTGATGACTTTACAAAACCGTTCTACCGGATAAACATTCGAATAGCATTTTCTGTGATGAATTAAATCGTCTCAAAAAGTATTTTTCGTTTGAAAGGAAAAAAATACTTTCAAACAAAAAAATATTGGCAGGGAAGTACTTTATTATGCCGTTGAAAGTTTAAAAACGTCCGAACGATAATTATTTTTGTTCGATTGAAAAGTATTTGGTGGCAAAACCTGGCAGAAATGTTTCTAAATCGTTCGGGAATATATTTAGTTCGACCATATTCAAGCATCACATTTATACATTCGAACGTATAATATTAATCTCGATACGTAACTCAAATATAAAAAATATATATCTTATATACAAATTCATTAGTTAATTTTATTTAATTAATTTAAAAATATTTTAATGATTTATTTTATGTTAAATAAGATTTTTAGTTAAATAAATATTATCAACTATATACCACATAATATAAATCAATAATTACTCCAGAAAAGATAAAATATTTAATTTACAACTAAAACAAATTATCAAAACACTATATATACTGTCCATAACTATAACAAAAGAGATAAAAATACAAAATAGAAACTACTGTGATGCGAGGTCTCTGCACACATCGTCAACTACAACTAATTGTCTCTCTACATGTGTCAGCCGAGTATTGAGCATGATTTCTGTACGTAACTCAAAGATGCTAGCAGTAATCTCTATACGCAACTAAGACATGGCATTATGCACTGCATCGATCACCGCTAATGTGTGTATGCCGATCTCAACACGCAGTATGTCGGCCATCTCCTCGCGAGTGGATGTGCTTCATGCCCCGGCCTGTGTAGATGCCTCACCATCCGATACTCCAGAATATCAGCCCTGTTTGGAACGTGTTCAAGAAAATGAAATCTCTAGTGTCCCGTGCTCCGTGACAGGGTGGTGTTGTTGATCGGTCTCATCAGCTCCATTGCACACTCAGTAACTTCTAGCACGACCACGAAACGTAGTAAAAATCGAGTAATCAAGATCCCAAAAGCCATTAGATCTGTCGTAATGTACTGAACCTCTGATCGAATCCTCTTAAATATATACCCCACGAGGTCGATCGGAATGCCACGAGCGACCTGTATCATAAATCTCACTCGATTCATGCCAACCTCAGTCTTGTGCTGCCTAGGGTCAATATTGTTGGCGATGATCAAATTCATGATCTTGAAGAAAGAAGATAAATCTGCTTGCCTAATGTTCTTCGTCTCATCGTACACTGGAGCATCTGGACCAACAGTAATGTCTCTGACCTCATGATTAGCAAGTGTATCGATCTCTTCTGTGTAAACTGGTCCCTCATCCTGAGATATCTCTGCATCAACTGAAAGATCAGACTCTCTAGGAAGTAGGTTTGGATAGGCATCGGCTAGCCTAGGAATACCGAGATACGCAGTGAGTCCGTCCGCTAAAAATATAATAGGAGCTCCTCGGACACAAATCATGTATGCCCCTCCATCGTTTGGGTTGGCTCCATCGAGCTCTTTATAAAACTCAACAACGATATCAATGTACAAAATGAGCTTCACTCATTCTTCTCGCTAATCTAAGATTGGTGCCCAACCACGATGATTGAATACTGATGGGAGGAAATGACTCTCCCATATAAGAGTCACAAAATTAGACAGTTTTACCTGCCGCTCAAATAAAACAGTCTGCTCTCGAACTGTTTGGATGGAAGGTTCCCCTAATCTACCATGTTTACGGCCCCTATAAGACATTATTATGAACCTGAAATTTTAAAAATAAAATATATATTCAACATTAGTGATAAAATCTAATATGAGGAAAGATTTACACAATTATATAATAATAGCAATTTAATAAATTAATTGATAGAACAATTTCATAAAATGATGAAAATAATTTAATAAGTTAATACAAAGTAAATGGTTCGAATGTAATATAAAGTGGTCAAACAAAAATTTTTACGTTCAAAAGACAAAAAAAAGTGGTCGAACAGAAAACAAAATGTTTGGTTCAAACCGTTCGAACGTTTAAAAAAGTGTTCGAACGGCAGGTTAAACGCGTTTGAACGAAAAATAAACTGAGCTCGCCCATGGCTGAGTCAACTTAGCGGCCATGAAAACACTTAAAAATGCATCAATTCCATGGGTTTCTTTGACAAAACACATACTACTCTTCATTTCTAAACATCCTACGGTGGATTTGTGGTATTTTACGGTGACTATTGATGAAAAAATATAATTTTTCTAGAGAAAATGAATAAAATCATAAAAATAAATGGTAAAATAACTTTTAAAGTGCATACATTCACTTAAAAAGGAAGAGTGTTTGACGTAGGTGGTGATTACGGTAGTAGACGGCGGCGATTGATGGGAATTGAAATGTTTTCTCTCGTTTTCAAATGGTGGGGACGGAGGCGTTCGAGAAAGTTCTTCCCGCAATAACTTATATGTGCAAAACCGTTCGAACGTTATATTTAACTATTCAAAAGGTTTTAAATTACTGTTCAAATGTTATTATTTACCGTTCGAACAGTATTTGTTTCAAGTTTAATAAAAATTTATATTATACTGTAATATATATGTAATATTATAGTATATTATAATATATAAATTATTATAGTATAATAGTAATATATTACAATACTTTACTATCAAAGTATTATATATGATAATATATATACGATAGTATATAGTACTATATATATGAGTTTATACTTAACTAATATATATCATACAATATATTCCATTATACTTTACTGTATATGTTATATATGATACTATGCAGCATATACAGAGTATAGATTACTAATATACTATCATTTTATAAATTTCTCTATACTTTACTATATGATCTTAGTATATTTGAGGCTATATATATGTGAGTATATATTACTAATACATATGATCTTATATTTTTCTTTATGCTTTAATATGGTATAATATTTATGATACTATATATATGATATTAGGGGTGGGCTCCGACTCCGACAGAGTCGGAGTTGTCATTTCCGACCTCCGACTCCGACCGGATTCGGAGCCAAAACTTTCCTCCGACTCCGACTCCGAACGTAGTCGGAGTTCGATTCCGATCGGAGGTCGGAGCTCCGAACGGAGGTCGGAGCTCCGACTTCTGATCGGATCTCCGACTGGAGTTCGGAGGGAGTTCCGAACGGAGGTCGGAGCTCCGACTCCGAACTCAATTTCAGAATTTTTTTTTTATTATTATTATTTAAATTTTGTTGTTCAATTTCGTTTCAGATAGTGGGCAACATATATATATTTTTTTAAAAGTTAACCATCTACAAATATTTAGTTTATTCAAGAGTTTTTAATAATTTAAATATTCGTTCTGATTTTGTTACTGAATTTTGATTATATCTTTAATTTGTTTTATGTCCGCCTGAAATTTAGCATTAAAGATGCTCATGACTCATGAGTTGAAAATTACACAAATTTAAAATTTTATAGAAAAGAATGATGGTACGAATTTGTATAATTCGATTAATTTCAGTTGGATAATAAATTTTAAACTTTTGAGAGATGATGGATAAGTACTAATAGAAATTATAGAATAAAGAGTACTTATCCCACGTATTTGCTCGGGATATAAGTACATAAATATAACTATATAAATAGTTTAAAAAGTAAATAACATGTATGATGCAGCCATAAGTTATAACAGTCTCATTTATAACGTAATAACAATATGACTCAGTCTTGAAATATAATTACATAAAAATTAAACACGGGTTTCACTCAAACCCCAATGTTCCATTGGTCACGCCTGAAATGAAGATAGAAAATAGCAATCAATAGATGAAAAAAAATTGATAATAAAAAATTATATACGGTAAAAGAATAATTTGATTCTTACCAAGAAATGAGGTTCTCTCAACTCCATCACAACTCTCAAGTAGCGTCCGTTCCAAACTCTCAATCATCGGTAATTATGTTAGGGTTCACAATTAGATCTATAAAATCATAAAAAGTAGAAGTTAGAAACATTAAAAATAATTAAATCATCATTAAAAAGCATATAAACTTACCCGATTCAAGCCTATAGCTCTCGGCATCAACGCCAACGGTATCTAGTCCAATGGGCGTTTCACTTATCCAATTCTGTGTGCAAACGAGGGCCTCCACGGTTGACGGTGACAATGAACTCCGATAAGCATCCAACACGCGACCTCCAGTGCTAAATGCCGACTCTGAGGCAACCGTAGTGACAGGAATGGCTAGCACATCTCGGGCCACACGGGAAAGGACTGGATACTTGGTGGAATTAACTTTCCACCAAGTTAATAACTGAAATACATCACTAGGTGCCTCGACAGCTTCCATAAAATATCGCTCAACCTCAGATGTACAATGCATAATATTCCTTGTTGACATGAGTTGATGATACTGCCGTATGACACGATTGCCTCTAACCCCTACAGATGGGTCAGTATCACCTGAGGGAACTGTCGATCCTGTCGGCCTCGAATGTGAGGAGCTACCAACTGCGGATGAAGGCTGAGCACTAGTACTGTAGTGATGATATAAGTCATCAACATCACTTTTTAGCAATCTAATAAACTCTCCAGCCTTCACTGCCCCGAGGACGGAATTTACCCAAAATTCTAGAACGGCCAACTTAACTCGAGGGTCAAGGATCACAGCCACAAATAGCAATCTATTTATCTTCTCAATATTCCCCCAATATTTATCATATTTGATCTTCATCCTCGTAGCCATATCAGATAACAATCCAGCAGAGTCAGTACAACTATTTTCCAACTGGAAGTGAAGCTCTGAGAGCTCACTGAAAAATGAGTTCGCAGTCGTATATTTGGATCCAGATAGTCGCATGGTTATCTCATAAAAAGTTCTTAAAAATTCAACAAAATAACTCACACTGGTCCAATCATGTGCGTCTGGCGCACCGAGCCCCTGTCCTGCTGGCTCCAACAAAGCATACCTCAGGCCCCCATCCTCGACCTCCATCCGCTCGAATGCTTTTTGGTACTTCTGTGCCACATCCAACATCATGTATGTAGAATTCCATCGAGTCGGAACGTCCAAGCACAGCATACTAGAACATTCAATCTTCAAATCTTCTGCTATTGCCTTAAACTTGGCAAGCCTTTGAGGGGAACCCCTCACATATCGTACAATGTTGCGGACTCGGGTTATGGAATCATGAACCTCTTTTAATCCCTCAACAACTATGAGGTTAATGATATGAGCACAGCATCGAACGTGAATAAACTCGTGGGCCCGAATGACATCATCTCTCACCGTCGTGTTCCGCTTAAACCAATCAATTGCTGTTTCATTCGCACTGGCATTGTCAACTGTAATACACAGCACTTTTCGAATTCCCCAGTCCTTTAAACAATCATCCATCTTCGCCCCAATGGATGCACCTTTATGATCCACAATTTCTTTAAAACCAATAATTTTTTTATGCAAAATCCACTCACTGTCAATGTAGTGTGCCGTGATACACATGTAGCAGACGTTCTGTATGGAAGTCCATGTGTCAGTCGTAAAAGACACTCTTTGGCCAGTGGTAATAAACATCTTCCTCATCTCCTCCTTGTCCTTCGCATGCCTCTTCATACAATCTCGCATCACTGTATACCGTGATGGAATGGGAAATCGTGGCTCAACAAAATTTAGAAACTTTCGAAAGCCTCTTTTCTCGACTGTGGTAAATGGCATCTCATCAGTAATTATCATCTCTGCAAGCATGTCCCTCAACATCTTCTCACTGTATTGAGGGATGACCAATTTCTTAGTCTGTGTACCATCAGTGGCTGTAGAAGTTTGGTAACTGAGGTTGGTCTGATCAGTGGCTTGCAATCCCTTCGCTATCTTATATCGTTGGCAACCATTTAGATGTGCTATCAACACACTGGTACCTTGCTTCTTCGAATGGCATCCACAAAGTGATCCACAATAATGACATCTTGCCACTGGGTTCGCAATTTCACCAGGAATTTTGGTGAAATGCTCCCATGTCCACGACCTCTTTTTAGAAGGTCGTGGTGGTTGATCTTGCTCAATGGGCATCTCCTCCTCCTCGTTGAACATATCTTCATCCTCTATATCAACTGGGAGTGGGAGTCGACTACTCGCACAAGATGTAGCTGCTCTAGATGTAGCTGCTCTAGATGTAGCTGCCCTAGATGTGGCTCTAGGGGTGGAAGTACCCACCGGTGTAGGAGTTGTAGCATTGGCATCCGCTACATCCCCTTGTGGACGATCATCTCCACTATGTCTAGGATCCATATCACAATCAATGAAGCTGAAAAAATTAAATTAGAAGCAAAAAATTAGTTTAAAAATAAACTAGGCTATTGTATTATACAATAGGACATGTATTATTGTATCATAATAATACATGTATCGATGTATTATTACATTGAGGTTCGGTTGATGTGCGCTTGACTCAGACGAACCCATCCAGATGGGTTCGCTCGACGTGCGCTCGACGTGCGCTCGAGCAAGAGCCATACAGAGAGGTTCGCTCGACGTGCGCTCGACATAGCGCTCGAGCAGAACCCATCCAGAAAGGTTCGCTCGATGTGCGCTCGAAGTGGCGCTCGAGCAGAACTCATACAGAGAGGTTCGCTCGACGTGCGCTCGACGTGGCGCTCGAGCAGAATCCATACAGAGAGGATCGCTCGACCTGCGCTCGACGTCGCGCTCGAGCAGAATCCATACAGAGAGTTTCGCTCGATGAGCGCTCGACGTAGCGCTCGAGCAGAACCCTTCCAGAGAGGTTCGCTCGATGAGCGCTCGACGTAGCGCTCGAGCAGAACTCTTCCAGAGAGGTTCGCTTGACTTCCGCTCGACATATCGCTCGAGCCAATGTTCAAAACAACGTGCGCTCGACTTGCGCTCGACACATCGCTCGAGCGCAAGTCTTCAAAACAATGTAAAATTCATGTTTTTGAGCGCCGTGTTGGGGACTATATTGAATATTCAATACACAAGAATCACAAGAATCACAACTACTGGCTCCAATTCATAAGAGACGTGCTTGAATTAAATTTAGGGCTCATAAATTTAGGGCTCACCGTAGGTGGAAGGCTGGAAGCTGAACAGAGGGACGGCGGCAGGGAGGAGCAACGACGAACGGTGTTCTGAACTTCACTGGTTCACTGGTTCAGTCACTGGGACGGGAGACGCGAGAGAGAAGTGAAGGAGGAAGAAGAAGTGAAGAAGGAAGAAGGAAGAAGAAGAAGAAGAAAAGGAAGAGGACGCTTGACGTGAAGAAGAAGCCCCTTCAACTTGGAAATATGGAACAACGCCGTTCCATATTAAGTGGAACGGTGTCGTTCAAAATTTTTTTTTTTAAACCCAGCTTCAAAACGACGTCGTTTTGGAGCTGGGTTTTTAAAAAAAATTCGGAGTCGGAGTCGGAGCTCCTTCGAGCTCCGACTCCGACTCCGACTCCGAATAATTATTCGGAGTAGCTCCGAATTCCGACTCCGAATTCCGACAACTCCGACTCCGTCGGAGTCGGCATTGGAGCGGAGGTCGGACGGAGTCGGAATTCTCGGAATTCTGCACACCCCTATATGATATATGTCAAAAAGTTCTCTGTCTATATTCTATCATCCTTCCTTGTTACAATCTGCTCTACGAGTACATATCAGAATATATTTTCTATTCTAAGCTATACAGATTTTGCTCCTATAATTAAGCTAATGTGTGAAGGAAAGAATTTCTTTCCATCCCACTTTCTATAATTACTCCACTTTCCTTTTAATATACAACTCACGCCAACACTCCCCCTCAAGTTGATGCATACGGATCCTTCATGCGCAACTTGATCAGTGAGTTGTGGAAGTATTTGCTTGACACAGCTTTGGTAAGTATATCTGCAAGCTGGTCCTCAGATTTGACAAATGGGAACCGGATTGTATTAGTCTCTAGGTTATGTTTGATGAAGTGTCGATCAACCTCTACGTGCTTGGTTCGATCATGTTGAACTGGATTGTGTGAAATGTCTATAGCCGCTTTATTGTCACAGAAGAGGTTCATTTCAGACTTGGGAGCAAAACTGATCTTGGCTAGTAGTCTTTTCAGCCAAAGAAGCTCAAACAACCCCTTGGCCATCCCACGAAATTTTGCCTCTGCACTAGAGAGTGCCACCACCTTTTATTTCTTACTTCTCCATGTCACAAGGTTTCCACCTACAAATGTGAAATACCCTAACGTCGACTTCCTATCAGAGATGTTCCCAGCCCAATCTGTGTCTGTATAGTCATCACCTTACATGATCATCCTTTGAAAACATGAGCTATTTTCCTGGAGAAGACTTCAAGTACTTTAGTATCCGAATTACAGCCTCCATGTGTTCTTCACTTGGACAATGCATAAATTGACTCACTACACTCACATCATATGCAATATCTGGACGAGTATGAGAGAGATAAATCAGTTTGCCAACTAACCATTGATATATGCCCTTGTCAGTTGGTTTCTGGTTTGGATATACCCCAAGTTTGTGATTTTGCACAATTGGGGTATCCACTGGTTTGCACTCAAATAGTCCAACTTCAGATAATAAATCTAGGACATATTTTCTTTGAGATAAAAATATGCCTTGGGTTGATCTGGCGACCTCTATCCCAAGGAAATACTTGAGCCCACCAAGATTCTTCATTTCAAATTCAACATCATCTCCTGTAATGATCATATCATCGACATAGACAATCAGAGCCGTGACTTTCCCTTGCTTTTTTTTAGAAACAAAGTGTGGTCTGCATTGCTCTGTTGGAAGCCATACTTCTTCATTGCCAAGCTAAATCAACCGAACCATGCCCGCGGCGATTGTTTTAACCCATACAAGACTCGTTGCAATTTACACACCTCATTAGTTCCCGTGGTCACTGAGTAGCCTGGAGGGATGTCCATATAAACTTCTTCTTCAAGCCCACCATGAAGAAAGGCATTTTTCACGTCAAACTGATGTAGTGGCCAATTTAAATTTGCTACAAGAGATATCAACACTCTAACAGTATTTAATTTAGCAACAAGTGAGAAAGTATCTTGATAGTCTATACCATATGTTTGAGTATACCCTTTTGCCACGAGTCTTGCCTTGTATCTTTCTATAGATCTGTCAGCTTTGTGTTTAATGGAAAACACCCACTTGCACCCCACTGTTTTTTTTTTCCTTTCGTTAACAGCACCAGATTCCATGTCTTGTTCTTCATTAGTGCCTCCATTTCATCTTTGATTCGCTGAGTCCACTTCGGGTCTTCCAAGGCTTCCTCCATCCTTGTTGGGACATGACACACGGAAATGTTATGCACAAATGTCTTAAGAGGTTCATTCAGCTCCTTTGTGGACACATAATTAGCAATAGGATATTTTGATCTTCTTTCCTCAATGTCTAGTGAGTATCGGCTTGGAGGCTTGCCATGATTGTGCCTGTTTGGTAACACAAAACCAACAAGAGGTGTTAAGATATTTGTGTTAAAGGAGCTTACCTCAGGATCATTCTCAGGAGTTAGGTCTTCGGGTACTGCAGAGGGGGAAGTAACATGTGCTTCGTTATCATTTTCATGGTGTTCAATAGCCAGAGAGACATGTTCTGCATGCCTATTTTCATATGCATCCTCTTGGTGTTCAATTGCCAGAAAGACATGCTCTGGTTGCCACGGTTCCACATGTATTTCAGATACACTCGGCCAATTTAATTCCATCCAATTATGCTCTTCCTGTCTAGTCTCCCCCTGAAGAGGAGAAGTGGGTGGAAAATATGTTTCGGTTTCCATGAAGGTGACATCCATAGTAATATAGGTGCGTCCAGAAGTGGGATCATATCATCTATATCCTTTTTTATGAAAAGCATAGCCTAGAAATAAGCACCGACTAGCGCAGGGGTCGAGCTTAGTCCGCTGGTTTTTATGGAGATGGACATACGCGACGCACCCAAATACACGTGGGGGAAGCATTAAGACTACAGGCACATGAGTATAGCCTGAGAGGGCTTGTAATGGGGTTTGGAAGTCCAACACCTTAGAGGGCATTCGGTTGAGCAAATGAATTGCAGTGGTAACGGCGTCAACCCAAAACCGATTAGGAGCATGGGCACCAACTAAGATAGCAGTAGCTATTTCAAGAACATGTCGGCTTTTTTGCTCAACAATGTCGTTTTGTTGAGGGGTTTGGGGGCATGAAGTTTCATGAATAATGTCATGTTGTTGAAAATACTTAGGAAATTGGTGATTGACATATTCACCACCATTATCCGATCGAAGGACCTGAACCTTAGTGGAAAATTGTGTTTGCACCATAGCATGGAATGATTTAAATATGCCTAGTACATCGTCTTTATGTTTGAGCAAATAAAGCCAAGCCATGCGGGTACAATCACCAACAAACAACACAAACCATTTGAAGCCAGAGACAGTAGTAATTGGGGAAGGTCCCCACACATCCAAGTGGATCAAAGTAAATGGAGTATCCTTTTTATTCAAACTTAATGGAAAAGAAGCCCTATGAATTTTTGCCAATATGCAAGTTTCACAATGAAAATCAAAATTTTTCAATTGAGAAAATAAATCCGGAAACAAATGTTTCATATAGGTGAAGGATACCGATGGTGCCAAAGCCAGAGTTCCTTTTCTTTGACACCAAGAGTATGTTGCGTATGATGTGCTCGACCCAAACTCAAGTCTTCCATATAGTAGAGTCCCCCCCTCTTAATACCACTCCCAATGATCTCCTTCGTTAGAATGTCCTGGAGAAGACAGAAAGTAGGGTACATTAGCACAATGCAATTAAGATTAGAGGTCACTTGGCTCACGGAGAGAAGCTTATGAGAAAAGGATGGAACAAGCAAAGTATTATGCAGCTGTAACGTAGGGGATAAGGTCACAGTGCCCACGCCAGTGACAAGGGAGGTAATGCCATTAGAATTGGCGATATTGGTATGTCGCGGTAGGGAAGTCGTGGTGAAATCCTTAGCAGCAAACATCATATGGTCAATGGCACAGGAGTCCAGTAGCCATGCACCATGGTTATCATCATTAGTCGAAGTATAACAAGCACAACCACAGTTACCTGAGTCTGGAACCAGTGCCATCTGTGGTGTGAAGGAGAGTTGAGGTTCGGCAATAGCCACAACTACTCTACTAGAGCCTTCATCCTTAGTGCCCAGGTCACGACCCTTCTTAGCCTGGAGATCATTCCACCAATTAGGATACTCGTGCAGTTTAAAACAGGTGTCACGAGTGTGCTTCGAATTGCCACAATGAAAGCACTTCAAGCCCTCTGAAGATGTACGAGACTTATGCCTGCCATTGTGCACGGTAGGAAGTTGGGCAGACGAACCAAGTTTGAGTCCTTTGGTGGTGAGAACAGTGCCAGAAATCGTATCTGCACTTCCAGTTATCATAACAGATTGACGGAGGGCTTCGCAGCAGACATGGGCATACGCTTGCTCCACTGTAGGAAACAGCCGAAACTGCAGCCCACCCCGAATCTTATCTAGGCGATCATCCAGGCCATCCAAGAAAACATACACTCTGTCTTCTTGAAGGAGAAGATTATAGTTGTAAATATCAACTGCACACTCCATAGGATTACGACGCCGAAAGTCAATCTCACGCCATAACCCTTGAAGGTCATTGTAGTATTTCTCAAGGGAGCCTCCAGCCTGTTTAAGCTGTGTCACCCGACGTCGAAGATCATAGACCTGAGATGTGTCACTACCATCGAAGTAAGTGGTAGCAATGGAATCCCATGCCAACTTTGTTGTAGCAAATCGAATGAAGTTCCCTATCAAGGATGGATCCATGGAGTTGATCAACCAACCTTTGACAATGGAGTTGTCGGTGCGCCATTTTCTAAAGGTTGGATCTGTTGAAGGTGGTTGTGGTATATCACCATTGATATATCCCAACTTGTCTTTGCCAAAGATATACATCTCGACAACTTAGGACCAGAGAGCATAGTTGGTTCCATCCAACTTGATGCCAATCGGAGCAGCGGAGGGTTTGGTGGTTGGACTTTGGTAAGAGCTTCAGTCATCTTAGTCGTGAATTCAGAGAAGAGGGAATCAGACTGAGACACACCAGTCTGGGGTTCTGCATCAAAGTTCGACGACATGGTGGGCGAGGTGAGGGACGCAATGTTTAGGGTGGGTGGGTACCAGGGTTAGGCTGTGATACCATGTCAAAAAGTTCTCTGTGTATATTCTATCATCCTTCCTTGTTACAATCTGCTCTACGAGTACATATCAAAATATATTTTCTATTCTAAGCTATACAGATTTTGCTTCTATAATTAAGCTAACGTGTGAAGGAAATAATTTCTTTCCATCCCACTTTCTATAATTACTCCACTTTCCTTTTAATATACAACTCAGGCCAACAATATATAGTATAGATTACTATATATCATCTAACATTTTCCTTTATTCTTTAGTATAGTATAATATACATGATACTAAATATATGATATATAATATATATTACTAACATATATGATAGTATATATTACTATTATATATGATAGTATATATTACTAATACACATGATCTTATATTTTCCTTTATACTTTAGTAAAGTATAATATATATGATACTATATATATGATATTTAGTATAGATTACTATATATATGATAATATATATTACTAATACATATGATCTTACAGTTTTCATACAATGAATAAATATATTTAAACATTAAGGTGATGTGTTTGAACGGTATCCATAAACTATTTGAAGGCTTTATTTGCGTTTGAACTTATGAAAAAAACATTTGAACGATTTATTGCAGTAGTGGAAAAATATTCTGTCAATTAATGACTTTGGATTACCGTTCGAATGTCATTTGTCATCGTTCGAATGAATTATTGCAGTGGTGGAAAAATATCCCGCCAATTAATGACTCTTGGATTATTGTTTGAGTGTCATTTGTCTCCTTTCGAACGCGTTGAAGAAATTTGTGTAGGTGGGAAAATTGGCACGCTGAAAATTTTTCGCGTTCGATCGCAATTTATTTACGTTCAAACGGTTAGTGAGAACTTATATTGTTCCCGCACGCCGTCAGTTCCTCATTTTTCTCTCCTCTTTTCCTCTCTTCTCATTTTTCTCTCAAAAATCTTCCATTTTCGTCACACAATCCTTCATTCTATCATCTTACAAAGAGGATTGCACACTTATTTTGCTTTAAGGTATGACTTTCTTTTTCATTATATTTCCACATCTATTATTAATTCTATTATATATATATATATATTGTATAGGTGTTTATTAGATAAATCTATAATTTAAAATAGTTGTTTATTGATTTTATAGTTTATATATATATATATATATTGTGTAGGTGTTTATTAGATTAAACACAAAATATGTTTGTTAGAGGATTGCTATTCGAAGTATATATGTTGTATGTTTGTAGTGTTTTTTGAATATGAGTTTGTGACGTTTTGTGAGATTGTGTTTCATCTGAACTGATTGGTGTTTGGATTCTGGGTTGGGACCATTCGAACGCGATAATATTCCTTTCAAATGGATAAACGAATTCGAACAGTCATTTAAGTGTTCGAAAGGTTGTGCTCATCAGTTATAATATAAATAACTTAAAAATAATAAACATAAGAATTATTAATACTTAAACTCATTTTAATACTTAAAAGATAATAGTTGTAAAAACTATATTACAACTAACTTAAAAACTAATAAAATTAAATTATAAATAATAAACATAATAATTATTAATACTTAAACTCATATTAATACTTAAAACATAATAGTTGTAAAATATATCTTCCAACTAACTTAACAAATAATAAAATTAAATTATAAATAACTTAAAAATAATAAACATAAGAATTAATAATATTTAAACTCATATTAATACTTAAAATATAATAATTGTAAAAACTATCTTACAACTAACTTAAAAGGGGCTAAAATTATGCTATAAATAACTTAAAAATAATGAACACAAGAATTAATAATACTTAAACTCATATTAATACTTAAAAGATAATAGTTGTAAAAACTATCTTACAAGTAACTCAAAAGGGACTAAAATTATATTATAAAAACATAAGAATTATTCATACTTAAATTCATATTAATATTTAAAAGATAATTAATTAAAAACTATGAGGACTAACTTAACAAATAATTAAATTAAATTTTAATTAATACTTAAAATTAACTGTAATGTATAATTAATCTAATTAGTAATTAAGTAAAATTTAATATTCTAAGGATACTGAAAATATACTTAATATTAAAAAACTAATATAATTATGATACTTACAATACACTTAATATTTAGGATACTTAAAATACTCATGATATAAATAGATACTTAAAATAGTTTGATAATTAAAATACATAATCAAGATTTGGGGATTCTCGTATCTTCTATAATCGTATCATCTTGTATTCTTGTCCTTTTTATTATTGTTATTTTTTAATATCATATCTTCTACTTGCCATTGAAATAAACCTTAGACCCGTTCGAGAGTTATCAATCATGTTGAAAGATTGATTGATAACTCTTGAATTGTCCAGAGTGGATAATTTGGGATTGTAAGATCATTCTCGCAAACTATCAAACTATATCTGTTGCATCCGACGTTATGATTTTGGTAGAGTCATCCCTTATTGTTCTCTAGATATGCAGTTTCGGTGATAGTGCATCGATGTATTACTTGTCAGTGTGCACAACCAAATGAGTATATTTGGAGAACTATGAGGAGATACTGTCGAAATTTTGTTAGACGTAACAGATAATAGTTGGTAGGTTGGCGAATATGATCTTACAATCCCGAATGGGATAGGACCAACTACCCTGTGAAATGAAGAAATTGCACAATATGTTAGATAATTGATTGTTTGTTGATGCATGTGACTGTTTGTAATAGTATATTAGACATAGATAAGAGTTGGATGCGAGTTAGAGTTCGGTTGGGTGAGGATTACAATGTATATGCTGAAGGAGTTAAGAAATTTTTGGAGTTCACATCCTGTACAATTGATAGGGACAGTCATATTAGATGCCCATGCTGACTTTCTAAGAATTTTCGTTCTCATAAGATAGAGTTGGTGAGAGAGCATCTGTTTGTTAAATGTATTGACCAAGGTTATACCGATTGGGTCTTACATGTAGAACTGTAACTAACGTCATTCAAACTTTGAGATAAAGAAGAAGATATCGATAAAGATGTACATCTTGAGGTTGTTGGTGACGATCCAGAAGAGGATATGGAGCAAATGCTGGGTGACATTAGTGTAGGAATGTTTATGGATGAAAGTGTAACAGATTCATCAAATTCAAATGATCTGTGCCATAACACTTTTACCTGTTTGTGTAATGATTCACAGCGTGAGTTATATGCAGAGTGTAGAAGGCACAATAAGTTTTCATTTACAGTTAGACTGTTTCATATAAAATCTACCTGCTGAATATCTATTAAGGCCGTCAATATGTTGCTCGAGCTGTTTAAAGAGGCACTTCCATCAAACAATATTTTACCTCGCAACTTCTACGAAACAAAACAGTTGAAAAGAGGACTCAAGTCTGATTACAATATAATACATGCATGTAAGAATGATTGTGTGTTATTTGCGAAAGAATGAGCAGTTGAATCAGTGCCCCATTTGCCATGAATCAAAATGGACAACTGAGAAGCAGAATGTGCCATGGAAGGTTGTACGTCACTTTCCATTGATACCTAGATTACAACGGTTATTTATGTCACGTTCAACGGCTGTGGAGATGACATAGCACTCAACATCTAGAGTCAAGAATGATAATGTTTTGTCACATCTTGCAGACTCTCGAGTTTAGAAGAAATTGGACTTAGAACACCCATGGTTTGCTGAAAAACCTCGTAATGTTTGATTTGGTTAGCAACAGATGGATTTAATCTGTTTGGAAACATGAGTACTAGTCATAGTACTTGGCCAGTTGTACTTATGCCTTACAATCTACCACCTTGAAAGTATATGAAAGATCTATATTTCATGATGAGTTTGCTCATTCCAGATCCAAGATCACCAGAAAATGATATAGACATACATTTGTAGCCACTGATAGCAGAACTGAAAGATTTGTGGGAGAATTGGGCTTTAACATTTGATTCATCAACATGCAAGTCGTTCAAGATGCACGTTGCGGTGTTATGGATAATAAATGATTTTCCCACTTATGGAAACTTGCCAGGTTGAAGCACTAAGGGAAAATTGGCATGTCTGACTTGTAACAAAGATACTCAATCTGAATGGCTTACGTATGGGAGGAAACTATGCTTCATGGGTCACCGTCAATTTCCACCTGTGACCATAGATGGGGTGGAAATGGTAGGATGTTTTATGGCACTATTGAATGGGGCACCCTCCACCATTCTTGTCTGGCGAAGATGTTATTGCACAGTTTATGGATGTCGGAGTTGAATTGGACAGAGAAAGCGAAGTGCGAATGAGTTGAATTGGACAAAAAAAAAGTATATTTTTTGAACTTCCCTACTGGTCGACATTAAAATTGCGGCATAGTCTCAATGTTATACATATTGAGAAAAATATATGCGAGTCTGTGTTAGGAATGTTGATGTCAATTGAAGGTAAAACTAAGGATAATATAAACTCACGTAAAGATCTAAAACGGTTGGGAATTAGACCTGCAACAAAGTGGTTCGTCTGTTTACATGCCAATTGGGTGGTATACATTGTCAAGAAACGAAAGGGCTACATTTTGTGAGTGGTTGCAGAAGATTAAACTACTAGACGGGTATGCCATGAATCTATTAAGGTGTGTGTGAACAAATGACTGAAAAATTACTGGATTAAAAAGCCATGATTGTCATATATTTTTACAACATATCTTGCCTGTTGGTATCCGTGGATTCTTTACCAGAGATGTGCGGGGTATGTTAATTGAGTTGGGTGCATTTTTTAAAGATTTATGTGCTAGAGCGTTGCATGTAGAAGCTTTGGATCATATGGAACGAGAAATTGCACTAATATTGTGTAAGTTGGAGAGTGTTTACGCATTGTCATTCTTCGACATCATGGTTCACTTAGCCGTTTATTTGGCACGTGAGGCTCAACTTGCAAGACCAGTTCAGTAAAGATGGATGTATCCCATTGAACGGTTTCTTGGAAAGTTGAAACGAATAGTGTGGAATAAGGTCCGCCCAGAATGATCAATTGCAGAAACATATATTGTTGATGAGTGACATAGATTCTGTTCTGAATACTTCCACAGTGTTGACACAAGGTTTGATCAGCCGGAAAGAAACTTTGATGTTGACCAAGCAAGACAATGGAATGGATTTTCTGTATTTTCCCAACAAGTACATCCACTTGGTGCTCAGCGTGATTATGATTTGTGTAAAAGGGAGTTCGAGAAATTTCAATGGTACATGCTAAGCAATTGCCCAGAGATAGAGAGCCACTTGAAGTAAGTTCAAATTAATTATTAATTAATCATTTAATTTACTTATTAAATAATTATACGAATATATTTATTGTTAGTAATTTTTAATTACAATGATCATATTAACGTGCTTAAAGAACTGTGAGTAAATGATATAGACCAGAGACGTGAATAGAAGTTCCCGAATTGGTTCTAACAACGGGTAATGACATTAATACAGATGTAATTTTGCACTAACATACTTAAAATAGGCTGGATTGTTAACGGTTAAATGTTTATACTTTATTTAATATGTAGATTGTACAAATTCATGCGAGTAATCTGAACGATATATCAGATGAACTATATGCACTGGCGCGTTGCCCCTTGAGACGCTCTGCGCGATATTCTACATGTATTTCTCAAGGAAGTAGGTATCGCACAATTGATCGAGAACTTTATAGGAAAATACAAAATAGTGGTGTCTTTGTCAAAGGGAGTCATGATGGAGACAATGTTGATTTCTATGGAGTTATCGTAGATATAATTGGAATGAGATATGTGGGGGAGCTTGTGGTTTATATATTTAAGTGTGATTGGTGGAATTTAAGCAATGATTGAACAGAAAAATGCCATGATGAATATTTTCTGAATATTAATACATCAAAAAAATGGTATGAAGATGATCCTTTTATTTTAGCTTCCCAAGCATCTCAAGTATTCTATTTAGAATATCCTCAGTTAGGAAATCAATGACAAGTAGTACAAAAGTTTTCTTCTAGAAATATTTATGACGTTATTCCTGAGGCGGAGGGACAAGATGAAGAAGAAGATGATCCCTCTACTCAAGAAGCATACGAAGAGAGTCAACCTGCCTTTAACTTATTTGTGGATTTGAGCCAGTATGAGAAAATCACATTACATAGGGAATATATTGAGGCTGAAATAGTTGAGGCGACAATTGATCTTCCCCATTTTGAATGTGAAAGACCGACACAAGAAAAACCAATGTTTTGAATTTCGTACTGTACCGGCCGATACATCCGAAATATACCGTTTATGTGGCGTAGCTAGTACAAAGAAGGGTATAGTTTCATACAGATCAGAATTTTGGCCCGTACCGGTTAATATTTCGGCTTTTACTTTTTTTATTTTTATTTTTCATTTCTTCAAACTACAAGCTCATTTTTTTACCTCCAATTCAGACTAGACTATCTATAATTTATATATATACTATTATTTTGGAATATAATTTACATATATATTTTTATATATATATAATTTATTTATATAGACTATTTCGAAACGGTATCCGAAACGGTCAACGGTACGGTATTCAAAACATTGAGAAAAACCCTAAAATCTTTTGATGATTTGCTACGGAAAATAAAAACAGAGAAACAAACTTTTGCTCCAAATCGACACACCCTCTCTAGTATTTCTGCCCCTTTTTATACCATTTCTAGATTCTCTTTCTCTCTCTGTGCCACTGATTCTCCTTCCTCCAACATGCTCCCATAACCGTTTCGCCCCTTTCCTTTTTTTCTTTCTTCTTGATGGTTCTGTTCGAAGCTTTCTTTTTCTTTTTCTTTTTCTTCTTCTTGGGTCAACTTACTTGGGCCTTACTCCTGCAGTGTATACCCTTAGTTAGTTTAGATTTTATTCAAGCCCAATAACTTGAGCCCATGTTCATTCTTTTAAGGAGTAAATAGTCATTTCACATGCCCCATGTCTCGATACCATATTGTGTTTGATTAATACTCCTTTTAACAAATAAAGCTTACTTAACTTGTACTGAGAGCATTAATAACAATATAATTGTTTGTTTATTAGGGGCCATGCCGAGGATGGCCTCCACCTTTGTGGGATTAGCCTTGATACCTTGCTCGAACACCATGAACCCAAGAACTTTCCCAGTCCGACACCAAAAGCGCATTTTGCCGAATTTAGCTTCATTTGGTATTGACGTAGTATTGCAAAAGCCTCTCTTAAGTCGTCTAAGTGTTAATCTGATGTTCTAATTTTGACCAACAGGTCGTCCACGTAGATCTTCGTATTCCTTCCTATATGGCTTTTGAACATATTGTTGACCAGTTGCTGGTAGGTGGCCCCCACATTCTTAAGACTGAAGGGCATCTCCTAGAGTAGTACAGGCCTCAGTTCGTGATGAACCAAGTTTTCTCTTCGTCTTTGGGGTTCATACGGATCTAGTTATACCAAGGGATAACATTTATCCAAACGTACTGACACAAACTCAAACCGTCCATTTTCCAACACTCAATGCACTGACACAAATAAATCCATCAACCAACTCCTTTTCCCAAGATTCAAACAAAAAAGACCATTATGTCCTTATAATACACGGAAGAAATACACGATAAGCACTTAAGAAAAGGATAAAAGCGGCATAATAAAAATAGAAGGAAAAAATAGATAAACAAAAATTACTATTCATCAGATAAGTGATAGACTTTTTTTTATCATAGAATAGATATATATATATATATATCAAGAGAGAGAGTTATTGTTTTTGCATTGTACACTATAAACACAGGAGTATTGCTATGCAGTGGCGCTACACTGGACTCCTATTAGTTTTTCCTTTCTTTGGTCATTTTCCCATTTCTCCATCCATGTCTCTCTATCCTCGAAAGCTCTTCACTCACTTAGCCAGTTTGGATTGAAAGATGAGTTGAGATCTTATTACTCTTCACAAATTTTAACTCACAAATCTCATTACTATTTACAAACTATCTCAACTCATCTCATCTCTTAATCCAAACGGGGCTCTCTCTCTCTCTCTCTCTCTCTCTCTCTCTCTCTCTCTCTCTCTCGATACTGGTTGGGTGAAGTTTTTTTTCCATAGAGAGAGGAGCACAACTAGAAGAAAGCTGGAGGCTGCGAATTGTGATGTGACATCCAAACCGAATTCGCCACGTCATAGTGTACAATGTAGAACAATTGGACCAATTGCTGAATATAATTTCTCATTAACACAAACAGTGAATAATAATTATGTCTTGTAGTATTTTTTTTCTTATACTATTCCCGTGAGTTTAGCATTACAGCTTTGGATTGAAGTTCATTTGTACCCAATTTCAAAAGAAGAATTATATTGATAAGTTTAGGTTTATAACATATTTAATAAAAGAAATGATATTTGCAATGGTAAATAAGTCTTGGAAACTTAAAAAAAAATAAATAAATAAATTTGAGACATATATGAAAAAATTAGTTTTTAATAATAGATTCCATTTTTTTTTCAAAAAGAGTACGCGAAACTGTCACACTTTACGACTATATCTAAAATTACTTCCATAAATACTTATATGTTTAAAAAAATAAAAAATAAAATCTTAAAAATCAATTGTTATATGAATTTGGGTTCATATGATAGAAAATAGAATGATTGATATAAAAAATAAGATAAATTATATTTGCAATTATAGAATACTTAAGTGTCGTGCATTTTTTTTAAAATATAGACAAAAATAAAATTTAAATTAAAGAAATAAATTTTTAACTACTATTTTTCTCAAAAGATACACGTTTCACAACCCACTACTATACTACTATTACTAAGAAAAATTTTATTTATTATTCATATAACATATCCTATATATAATTTATTATTTTTTAATAATTATATAGTGTTGGAATGATGAATAAAAAAAATTAATTAATTTAGTAAAATTAAAAATTAAATTTAAAAAATAAATAAAAATAATTATAATATATATATGTTTAGATGAAGGAATTGCAAACGCGTAGGCTAATTCATAACCATTATACCATGATTGATGGGACATCCACGAGAAAAGTAGGTGCATGGCTTAATAACAATGGACAAAATACAAAGGACCTACATAATGACTTGAAAAATAATTCGACGATTTTGGATAGAAAAAAGTTTTCTTCAACGAATCAACCGGTCCGCGTGCAACCGGGGGAAATCTTCACACTATTTAAATAAAATGGCATGTTTTAATTGAACATATGAGACGAAGGATGCGATGGTCTTTTCCTTTAATTAAACGTGTGTTTCATTTAAATCTTATTTAGATGGTAAGATGATAAAAAATAATTTTAGATAAATATTAAAAATTAAATAAAATATTATTAAAATAATATTTTTTAATATTATTATTTTTTTTAAAATTTTAAAATTTTAAATTATAATTTAAGAAAAATTAAATTATTTATTATATTTTATTTGAAAATGTAAAAAATTTATAATAATAAAATAAGATGAGATGAGTTGAGATAATTTCTTAAATCAAACGGAGCCTTAAAGTTAAAATACACTATTTTTATTCTACTTTTCATTCATCCGATGGACTTCTCCCTTTTCCTTCTAAGTTTTTTTCCTTTCTTCCTTTCTCAAGCTTTTTCCATTCCATGCGTTCCATTCTCCCTAAAAAAATACACCGGTGTCTACAGAATTTGTGTGCATTTTTCTATGTTAAATTTTGGCCGTAATTCTTTTCTCTATTTTCTCATTGTTATTCTCACTAGTATTTCTCAATCTTAATTAAGAAATGCAAAAATGTGTAGATATCATTGCAGGGAAGTATAAACAAATCAGAAATGCAAAGAAGAAAGGTAAAACTCCAAAATGATATCTACCAATCATAAATTAAAGAGTAATGTTAGAGAGAAGCCACTATAGCAGTACACATTTTGCACTCACTGCGTGACTGCTTCTAGTTGATTCACTACAAAAAAAGTCCTTTTTACTGGCGCTACAATTTCGCCGCTAAAACATATTAAATCGCTGTATAATATCTATCCCAGCGATTTGAAATTCGCTACCCAATCGCCACTATTATAGCCCCACTTTAGACCTACTACAACGTAATGAAAAAATCGCCGGCAAATTTTTATTTCACGGCGAAAAAACGTCGCCGCTATATACAAATAAAATCGCCGTCATAAAAGGCAGGAACCAGTTTTTAATCGCAGGGAAATCATTTTACCAGCGATTAATTTCTGCCACAAAAAGAGTCTAACTCGCCGGCAAAACTATGTACCGGCGATAGATCTAAATTGCCGCTAAAGAATTAACAGTATTTAAAGAACATTTGTTGCGATTAAATTTTGCAGGAATATATCTTTACCAGTGACTTTTACATCGCTATAATTGTTGCGTACTCAATCGCAACAACCATAATATCGCCATAACTAAACAACAGCGATTATAAAATTGCCGTGAATTAGTGTCTCGTTTTGAAAATTATTTCGCGGCGATATTTAAGTTGCTGTAATTGACTTATTTTAAACAGCGGCGATTATAAAATCGCCGTGAATTAGTTTCTCGTTTTGAAAATTATTTCGCGGTGATGTTTAAGTCGCTGTAACTAACCTCTTTTAAACAGCGGTGATTATAAAATCACCGTGAATTAGTTTCTCGTTTTGAAAATTATTTCGCGGCGATGTTTAAGTCGTTGTAATTGACTTCTTCATAGCACGGTGATCGTCATATCACCGCTATTAACTCTTTCCCAGCGAGATAGAAATCGCGGCGACAAAAATGTCGCTATGTGAAACTCAGTTGCAGCGATCTATAAGACGCCGTAATTAGCGTTTAGTATTGTGAACTATATAGCGGCGATTTTTAGATCGCCGGGATGCATTTTTGGAAGCGATTCATAATCGCTGGGCTTGGCTCAAAACTGTTTTGCAGTATGTAGCGGCGAAATATTATCACCGCTATAAACCTTCAATTCGCCGGGAAAGAGGATTTTAGGTCAAACATTATGACCCTATTTTATTACATTCCCTGGTTTTTAGTTGTTCCTAAATACAACATTCAACCAACTCCTACTTCATCCATTCAAGTTGAACATCGAAAACACATGAAACAAATTGAATCCATCAACTCATCCAAACTTATATATATTACACTGGGCATGTGTATTATATTCTCATATACATATACAAAGTGAGCTACATATGGAATAATGTTTAACCATCCATTACAAACAATGAATAATAACCATCCACTACAAATCTCTTTTTAAGTTGAACCGTTCATCTTCTCTCGCACCCACAGTTATGCATATCGTATTGGCTCGAGAAGATGTAGCAAACACGAAGTCTCTTATCTCACATCACTTCTATTACTCTTCATCCGTGTATTTGACGTATCAACAAACTGCACAACATTAGCGGAAAGAAAGAAATTTAGTTATGATATTTATGAAGATAGGTTTGATGACATTATGTATAGAAGAAAAACTAAAGAACCCCAAAATTAGTTATATATTTGAAACATTTTCAGGTATTTACTAGATGGACAGGCTTGGAAATATTCTCCAGACCTCTCTCATGAAAGAATACATCAATATGTATATAAATGCCTCTGGTTTTGAGAAAAATATAGTGTGTTATGTGTATACTTAGTAATGAGAAAAAGAAGTATAGAGCACCTGTATACAGCAACCCCCAAAAGATTACTAACGTCTTTAAGTACCACTCAAAAGAGTAGGGCTTGCCCTTGTGAGCATCTTCAATCATCTGATGTAGCATAGCAATAACATGTTCAGTGTCCCTGTCAAGAATTAACTTCCAGTTTACTTTACATGTTATATGAGATAGAAAATTAGAATCTACCAACAAGTTATGAGGAAGAATAGAGCACGTGCTAAGATTAAATTATTTATGAGCGAGGGAAAACTCACAATTGTCGCTTTTACATTAACATGAGCAACATCACCTTCTGTACCATTATCTTTATAATCCTCAGTTCAGGATATGCCCCATGGTTTTGTATAATGCAGGTGAGGCATAAAGATTAAACCTGAGAAGGAGAAGAAGAATCAAAGCAGATTACAAAATACAGTTTCAGAATAGAATATACTACACATCTAGCACTAACAACCAGAATTTTGCTGGCTAAGTGGGAGGCATCATTGGTAGAGACCTAAAAATCTATCAATTGTGCGGGGAATACTGGGAAAGGCATATAACCCGAGCTGATCTGGTAACCAAAAAATGGACATATCAGTCCCTAGTTAAAACTACAGTATTTAATACCAAATAGATAATCATGATGTATTGCATATTGCAATCAATATTTCCTCATTTGGGAAAGGCATATTGCATATTGATGGTGTATGCAATATGCATGCAGATGCAGTAGTAGCAATATTAATATTACTAATGCTGGTGTTGCAATCAATCGAAGCCGTATAAGTCTATCATGCACTCTAAGGCATTTGTTTCCCTATTTAAATGTTATTATGTCATTTTTAGATCAGGATGTTATTAGGCACTACAAGAAAAGTCCTAACTTATAGGCGCTCTATTTTACCTGAGAAGCTCTTTGCCACATGGAGAACCTCGCATTATCACCAAACTTCAAAAAAGGCTCGTAGCCATATTAAAAGCCACTGCCAAACCAAATCTCCTTGGCTGAGTTAGGGAATAACAACCCCGCCACTAATAGGGAATAACCATCAAAGCTAAGGAATAACCACATTGCGAGGATCAAAGCTAGGGAATAACAAGCTTGAAGATCTCCACCACTACTTGTAGCCCAATCTAGTCCACCCTGTGGTCACCATTAGGTGGATGTTCTTCTTTAAAAAAAAAGTCATATATTACTTATTGAACCGTTCATAATAAGTCCACTAAAAACTATTCCCAATACATATTCTCAATGGGTCTCACCACTTCCACAATAACTTAATTAGAAATTCCTTTCAAAAAGCTTGAACAACTAGATAATGAAATTTTTAAAAACATCAAGCCTACCCTACAACTAGTTCAACGAGAAACTCATGCTCCTTGTCACTTACCTTCTCCTAGGATATTCCATGTATTAACTGCATCATGCCCATGTTCAATAATAATTGAAACTACTATATACCCTTTATTTAGAACAAATATATTATTGGTTGGAGGGTTTGAGGAGATGGTAGTTATCCTTGGATGGCTCAACTAAGGCAAAAGCAAAAATTTTATTGAATTCAACCTATGCACACAGCAAAATCAACCACTAACATCATGTGCAATTTATTATGCTTGACCTTTTTTATTTTCAATTGTCTTATCAGCATGCCATGAAACAGGAGAGTCATTCCACAATAAGTAAATAGAAACCTAAGAATTTGAAGAATCTTACCCAAAAGGACCAGTATTGGCCAGTTCTCAATCCATATCAAGGGAAAGGTAGATCCTCCTCCTCTCACTTTACTTTTCCCCAACAGAGTTTGTAATACCAGCCTGTAGGCAACATAAAACCAGTAAAAGTAAAACAATCATCCAACCAATCACTGCAAAACACAAATAGTCAAACACATGGCCAGTCAAGTGCGCTCTTGACTGGCACTGTTGGTAAATGACTAGCCAGACAGTCATTTACCAACAGTAAATGAAACTCCATGCAAGACCCAACTTTAAATGAAAAAAATTCCTGCCAAAGCATTTTTTATGCATACCGAGCAAATCAGCATGTACTAAGCCAAAGATTACACTCCACGTACAACGATGTTTTGTGGACCCGCACCACATTACTGCAAAGCATATCAAACCACAGACAAATGTTAGCTAGGAAGAAATAGTGAACAAGTATTTGTACCGTTTGGGTACATTTATGAAGATAGTTTTTAAATTAAGGAACTTACACTGGGATTTAAACTTTAATATCATTTGACAAAATCAAGATCCCAGCCCCGGTCTTGTAGTATAATAGTGACATAGACACTAGATAACCATGAGACAGACCTACACTTGATGGGATGGTATGGAGTCTGCAGATTCGCTGAAAACCCCAACAAAAAGAGGACACCCATACCTATCATCGTGAACCGGTGTAGACATGGCATCCCATTATATATAAAGATATATATATATATAGTACTATGTATATATATATTGCCTAGTGTCTAGACTTAGTACAATAACCACCCAAAAGAAATGTCGACACCCAACTGAATTTCTCCCCGGTGAGTGAAAAACCATCAAAGAAACCCACCCAAAAAACTACCACATTATGGGAGGCCCCTTATGGGCCGGGGGAATCATTACACTGAGTCTGTCGAATTGACTCAGTGAATGACGGAAAAGCCCTAAAGAATGACTGCATCAGGTTGTTATTCTGTAACTGATGCTCCCTAAGAGCCCGCATCTCTGTCCTCATCTCATCCAACTGACATTTGTAGGCTTCAGCATCTTTCTTATATTGTTCAACATCTTTCTTATATTGTTCAAAATCTTTCTTGTGCTTTTCAACCTTAGACAGGTATTGTTGCATTTGAACTTTGTCACGTTGTCTACTTGACTCAGGGATGGCAATCTCCCCAAGTCCTCGTGCATATCCTGGTCGATGGCCAAGGACCTCCCTAAAGACAGTTGTTGCTGCCTCATCACTACGTTCCTCTGGTCCTAGGCCATCCAACCTACCTTGCATCTCCTTCTGCACATTGACAAAACAACGATTAGTATTGTAGCCAGGTTTAGTGCTATGTATGCATTTATCACATATAGAAAGAAACATTGCTCCTAACTCCTATACAAGGTATTACTCACATAAGTCTCTTCTGTAGTATCTGTAACAAACTTATTCTTCTTCTTGGACCAGCGGGTCTCCTTGTAGAAGTCGACCAAATTCCCATTCTCAGTGCGCTACATGTGTCAGTTTATAAATTTCATTATATAATATATTTAAGAAAACGTTATTCTGTTGTAGACATGTAGATTTTAAGCCCAAAAGCTATGAGTAACCAAGTCAAGCAGTAATAATGTAATACTACTTAAATGTGTAAAAGCTATGATTTAAGTGCATTTTCACTAGTCTATTGAAATGAATAGATTGTTTCCCCTCATTTCATACCATCTGCTCAAGTAATCGGACAAATGATTTTCGTCCTAAAGTGTGATTAATCGCCTACTTGTTTCGGTTCTCCCGATTTTGAGTTGCTATTTTCTGCCATACACATAAGGGAAGTATTACTTATGATTTTGTTACAGATTTGCCGTATCAATATTTAGACATATTAAAAGCATACACATTACTTAATGTTAGAAAGAGCATATGTACCTTAAAGGCATCGCTGCCCCACCTTCCACACAACTTCACCCATACAATGGGGTCCACCAAGCTAGTTCCATGAGCCAACGCTTCTTCGTGGCTTCCATATGATTGATAAATCTTGTGCAAGTCGTGATCGAAGGAGTTGAAGCGCTTACATAGGGCCTTTGTCACCGTCAATCGGTGGTTTTCGCGATCCCAGTCAAACAAAAAGTCACTCTACATAAGGCAGCATGGAAATGATTAGGCTACATCTCGTTATTTGGGCGACAATTATACTACATAAAATGAAAGCTATATATATAAAATGTCACTAAGAGTAACCAATGACTTACCCGAACACAGTCGATGAGCTCCTCTTTAATGGTTTGTGGGACATCCGACCAGTGCTTGTAACTCATGTCGCAATACTGTTTAACAATCCACGATACTCGTGTTGTGAACATAGAAGCGTGTTCACAACATGGGGCTGTCTCACCATCGTTTATCTTCAACTGCACTTTTCCATTCTTCCTTAGCTTGTCAAAGAAAATGCATCTAGCTGGCCCACGTTTTCGTCTCCTCTACTCTTGCGTTGGTACTGCCTCAGTGGTGGCATCTGCAGCTGTATTTCAAGGTTCAATAGGTTAGTGTTTTTAAGTGTACAACCATGATAATTCCCTCAAAATTATAAGTATTAGAAAAACATGCACCAATTTGATCTCTAGGAGGTGATTGTTCCATTGCATTTTGTAAGGGTTCTTGAATAGGTTCTGGCACGTGATTTGGGTTGGCACATGGTGGGGGACTTGGTGGCTGTGTCGAGTCATCCGAGGAGGATTGATTACACTCCTCCGTGCTGTGATATGAAGATAATTTCGTCCCACGTGGTCGGATGTGACGACCTGAGTATGGTATATAACGCCTTCCACGAATACCTCGAACTCTCCCTCCGCCTCTTGAACTAGGTCCCGGTTGGTTACCTGCACGAGTACGAGTTAATAACATTATGATATGACTCCATAAAAAAGTACGACATAAAGATCATAAAGCCACAGACAGGTTCAAAAAAATGTCATTTATTCTCAAACAATTTCTTTAACTGAAGGCCGGACTAACCCTTACACCTTAAGCATAACATAGATAGGCGACATTTCTGGTATGTCAAAATATATACCTTGATATTGCATAGTGCTCCTCATGCGACCTCCCAGTATTGAACGTCAGCTGAAGCAAATAAAAGCACATGTTAGACTTCGTTTAAATTAGGTATGGGAAGTTGCATGAAATGTAGTTCGAGCTAGGAGAAAGAAAATCCTAACAAATTACAATAAGAAATAAATCAAAATATATAACCATGCGATCTCATATTTAACTGTCTATATACACATTTCATGATCAAACTCAACACCAAATTCTCAAACAATCTCATACTGTCTATGTACACATGGGAATTTCATCTAAGAAATCTAATATCTCAACCTTAAATGGTTGAAATTACTGGGTTGTAATTATAGATCTGACACAGACTCATCCTCTGTTGATAGGTCATCCTCATATGAATGTTCCTCCTCATTTGTTGATAGGTCCTCCTCGTCTGAATATTCCCCCTCACTGTATGCATTTCCAGTTTCAGAAGTGATCATGTCATCATTAATAAAGCCTATTGAATCAGTGCATTGACCATCCAGATCCATGCTTGCGTTTGCGCAGACATGGCTAGGTAGTATATCAGGTCTATCAAGTGGAGTTGCCACTTGAACTGTATTATCACACTGCACTGCTTCGTAATAATATGATGACTCATTTTTCTTGATCGGCATCATGAGTACTTGATTCGCCATCAATATCTTCGAGAACCCTTGGCAATGGTGGAATGTTGTATACATTCCTATTTGTATAGGTCTGCACTACACCCCACCTCCCTTTCGCCCTTAAATCTCTTATGTAGAAACATTGATCAGCTTGACTCGCCAACACGAATGGTTCATCCTTATACCAAGTTCTGTTCATGTTGACACTAATCATATGGTCATCCACTTGCACCCCTCATTTTCGATCACCAACGTCAAACCAATCATATTCAAACAGGTACACCCGATGCCACTCCATATAGCTTAACTCTACGATATTATTAATAACATCGTAGAAGTCCACGTTATTTGTGGCCTCGTCACCGGTTACTAACACCCCAGAATTTTGTGTACGCCGGCAAAGTTCACGCTGCTTTGTATGAAATCTTTTTCCATTTATTATGCAAGCAGCATATGTTACAACCCAAAGATCAGGCCCGCAAGCTAACGCATACAGATTAGCGGACACATCAAGTGTATGCTCCCTACGTTGTTCCTGGATCTAAAAAAAAAAAAAAAACAAAGCCAAATCTTAGAACATTTATTTTCGTCATGCCAAAGCATATCAAATGAAAGCTATAGCATGATTGTGGTTAGATATGGATTCGCTTTAACTTACATGTTGCTTGAACCAAGTTGGGAACTCAGTTTGATGCGTGCGATCAATGCAATTTGGGTTTTGCACCTTACATTTCTCATAGTGTTCCCTGCATTCAGGTAACAAGGCGTAGAAAAATATTCAAGTTAGATGGTATTGGGTTCATAACAACTTATTAAAATCAAATGGAAGTTGATTTTTAAGTTGACTAGTTAATGCTTACTCTATATAAGGGCCAATTTCCGCACAAATGTTGAGCACGTACCAGCTGGTAGCCCTAAAGAGTTTATCTTCTAATTGCACGTTAGAAGCTATGCCCAAGGGACGACATTTCTGGTTGAAAATTCTGAACCCATCTAACGTTTCCTCTTCGTCAGCATCAATGTTGCTGTCCGCTCGACTAAAACTCGTCTCAATGTCTTTGAGGTACATGGAGTGTCAAGCATTCGGTGTGAATATAGGCCTCGGCTATTGAACCTTCTAGCCGGGCTTTATTCTTAACATACCGCTTGAATTTGCGAGATACCTCTCAAATGGGTACATCCACCTATATTGTACTGGACCCCCAAGTCTGGCCTCACGTGGTAAATGGACAGCTAGGTGGACCATAAAATCGAAAAATGAAGGAGGGAATATCATCTCCAGTTTGCATAGAATGGTGATGATATCAACTTCGAGTTGGGATAGGCGATTGACATCCAGTGTTCGAGCGCACAATTCTTTGAAGAAAGTACCAAGTTCAATCAAACAAGGCTATGTCACTTCTTAAATACCCCCCAGTAGCAATGGGGAGTAGTCTTTGCAGAAAAACGTGACAGTCGTGGCTTTTCAACCCTGAGATTTTGCAATCACGTTGAGATACACAGTTGGATATATTGGAAGCGAACCCATCTGGGAATTTGATCTCAGACAGCCACTCACAAAATTTCCTCATTTCATCTCCGTGTAATGAGTACAGTGCATGTGGCATTGTTACATGATCACCATCATGCCTCAAGTGTAATTCTTTTCTATAGCCTAAAATCTCCAAGTCATGCCTTGAATTGATGTTATCCTTAGTTTTTCCTGGACTATTCATTAAAGTGAATAGGATGTTATCGATAATATTCTTCTCAATATGCATAACATCTAAATTATGCCGAAGTTGAACTGTTGACCAATAAGGTAACACGAAGAATATACTACACTTTGTCCAGTTCAGCTCTTCAGCAATGCGTTTTTTCTCCTTATGAGATTTGCCAAACTGAACATCCCCAATCATCTGCAATTGAGTTTGAATATCTTCAGCTCCTATATCTCTTGGTGGCATGCGATGATCTTCTCTACCATTGAACAACCCTTTCCTCCTCCTCCATATGTGATCTGCTGGTAAGTAACGTCGATGTCCCATGTAACAATGTTTTCAGCCATATTTCAACCAATTGGAGTCTGTGTCGGCATTGCAAGACGGACAAGCCAATTTTTCCTTTGTTGACCAGCCAGACAAATTCCCGTAGGCAGGAAAATCATTGATCGTCCACAATAAGGCAGCATGCAACATAAACGTTTCCTTAGTTGAGGCATCATATGTATGTACCCCATCTTCCCAAAATTCAACCAATTCATCGATCAACGGCTGCAAGTATACATCGATCTCATTCCCTGGTGACCTTGGGCCAAGAATAATCAGAGGGGTCATAAAGAATTGGTCTTTCATGCATGACCATGGCGGCAAGTTATAGGGGACAAGGATCACTGGCCAAATGCTATGAGGTTTAGCCAAGTTGTTGAATGGAGTGAAACCATCACAAGCCAGACCGAGCCTAACATTGCGTGGATCCGCAGCGAACCAACTATGATCTTCATCAAATTTCTTCCAACACTCAGAGTCGGCCGAATGTCTCATAGAAGTATCTTCTATCGTCCGTTGCAATTTGTGCCTTCGCATATCACCTGTTATCTTTGCAGACATAAAGAGACGCTGCAATCTCGGTTTCAAAGGAAAGTGACGCAACACTTTTTGAGATATCGCGCGTGACCCGTGTGTATTTGGTATCCACCTCGAAGCCTTACATGTAGGGCATTCATTAAGAGCAGTATTTTCCTTCCAAAATAATATGCAATCGTTGGGGCACGCATGGATTTTGTTGTACTTGAAGCCCAAACCGCGCTCCAAAGACCTTGACTCCTCATATGATTGTGACAAGAGGGCATTAGGAAAGGCAGACCTCAACAAATCAAGTAGCATGTCAAATGACTTAATTGACCATCCACCGATTGATTTGATGTGTAACAACTTGACAACGAATGACAGTTTCGAAAATTCTTTACACCCGTCGAAAAGCGGGCGTCGGGCATCCTCTAGTAGCTGGTCAAAAGATGTTGGTGGTGAATCTACAGTAATTGGTGGCCTATTTGGCGCAGGAGCGCCATCTTGGGGCACATCAACAAAGGTGCCTGCCCGGATGTCATCCAACATATGCTGCATGTCATCTATGTAATCGTCTCCTTGGATGATATCGTCATACTCCTCATCATCACTGACGTACAATGTTGTCTCCTCCTCCCCATGAAATATCCACTGGGTGTAATCTGGGTTGATCCCTTTAATAAAAAAAGGTTTCCACCTCAAATATAGGCAGCCAAAGATTGTTAGGGCATGCATGACATGGACACCGAATGCGATCCCTTCCACTTGCATGGTTTCGTGCTTGTGTAAGGAAATATTTAACGCCTTCAGCGTATGCAGGTGATACAAGCCTATCGGGGTCATTCATCCAACTTTTGTCCATCTAAACAAAGATATGGTGTGGAAGAAAGTTAGTTAAGCAGAGACTGCAAGTATATAAGTTCAATGAAAAACTCGCATTCAACCAAATGTGTTGATAGGAGAATAAATGTTGCGTGCAACATTTATAGTTTTTCTGAATGTGGCTAGGTAGGTATCATAGAAGGTCTCTATTTGAAAATATTTTCAACGATACTTGGCTGACATCAATTTAAATGATGTCTTGTTTATGACATCATGTGACTCCATATTCTCCAAGAATTGCTTTGTGAACCAGTTGTCATCTGAATCAACCCAACTCAAGTTCGATGATGACGCTAGGTACGTAGTCCCTAGTTGTCCATATAGTAATTTAACATAAATAAATAAAAACCCCTATATAGTAATTAGTAATACTGAATTTAGCACTAACAAATGACAACACAAATGTTAATTATGCTAAATTAACATAATTCATCACACGTGAAGTATTGGAGGAAACCGTTGATCACTATCGGATGAGTAGCATTTGCTGTTTTTTCGTTCTTTATAAGTTGTTTGGTTGAAGAGGAGAGTACTTGAAATTGAATATTATGAAAATATTCATATATAAAGCTATATATATATTAAACAGGCTTTTTTCCTGTTTCAGGTGACCAAGATGAAAAAAAACACGACCATTTTAGCCTTTTCTGTTCGTGTTTGAGAACCAAAATTTTAATCGCTTGTACGTTTACTCATTAGGTGTTAGAGAGAGTTAATGTTAGTCTGTCTTTAGAGTAAAGGTTATCGTAAAGAAAAGTGAAAATAAACTATGGGTAATTTGGCTGCTCCAATTAATATGAAGGAATGGAAAGAAAATGAAGCTTTAAATGCTATGATTTAATATTTTCAGGTTTGAAGACAGCAATCGTCTAGACCTTTAAACTTTAAAAAAATATATTTATGCACCCGTTGAGTGATTGATGACTCTTTCTTTTAAACGGTTTCGTGCTTGTTTGAAGTTTTACTGTTTGTTTTATTTTTGTTCATAAAGCCTATTTGGTTTCTAGGTGATTAGTTTCTTAACTATGGCATTTTATTATTATGTTTCTCTTTGTTTCTTTTAAGGCAGTATACGTTTATTTTTCGATTTTTTCCCTTTTGTGTCTTACTCTCAGTTTCTTTTCTTGGTGCATGTTTCTTTTTTTGATATTTTTTTAACTCTTTTGTGGCAGAGACAGATTTTGAAATAGGACTTTTTCTTCTTTTTTTTTTTTTTACTTACATCTAACCGCATTGCACACTTATTATTTACACCCGTCTTAATTGATCTGCTGTATTGGTTTGTTTCTTGCAGGAAGTATCCTATACAAGGTTTGCAGTTTCACATGCTTTGAGGTTTGTAAACAGAAACTCACATTTTTTTATTCAGTTTGTATATTGTTTTCAAGTTGAGAACTTACCAAAAATAATATATATATATATATATAATTAATATTTTCAAGTTGAGTATATATTGTTGACAAATACTAATTTTTCTATTTAGTTGTGTGTTTATGGTGTTGAGAATCTCTTATGCAGACACAACTAGTTATCCTGATCTGCCTAAAGGTTTATTTGAACAAGTAATATTTAAGCATCCTCACATGCAAATGTGTATATATGATCATATTGTTTTGCTGATATGTTTATGTGGGTGTTTGCATACCAAATAAATGTTACTGGGTGGTTATTTCTAAATCAACCTATGCATACAATCGAATAAACATTAGGTGTTAAGCCAACATATCTATCTATGGGTTGCTTTGTGTTTGAGGGGTTAGCTTCGTTTAAATAGAGACGCATAGAATAGGATGAAGTACATTTCTTTCGTGTCTTGGCATGTAGGCAATCATAAATATTCTTAGAGATTTGAAATAATTTGTTATCTTATTCAAGGACTTGCAAGAAATAGGGAGCTTCAAATTGAAATTTCATTATATTATCGAAGAGGCATAAAGATGAACATATTGACTCATGTAATTGATTCAACATGAAATTATGATGTCTTTGCCACTATATACACTTTGTATTTTTTCTTTTTCCAGAGGTTTAACTGCAGCAAGGCTTTTTTTTTTTTAGCCTTTTCTATTAATAAATGTGCACTTCACATTAAATGTGTATATATATGATGGTTGTACAGTTGTGCAGTATTGGCTATTTGTAAAAGACCTATACAGCATGTACTAGACCATTTCACTTTGCACGTTGCTCCCGAGTAATATATAATTATATATATATATAATAACCCAAAACAGTATAGACTTACAGTATAGACTTACAAACGAACAGTATAGACCAACAATATAGACTTACAAACGAACAACATCACCCAAAACAAAAGACCAACTCCAGTACAATATGGTAAGTAGAAGACACATGACTTAAGAGTGATTATCTAATAATAATCCATATTTCTTTCCAAACTCAGAAGGCAAAAAGCATATATAATAACACAGATAAAACAAAACAATCATCTATGTTTTGAGAATTAATGAAATGGAAAAAAACATTCTGCAGCTGGGTATGGGTATTCATTACCTTCAATTTGGAGTCTGAAAGAGTTTCAGCTAACCACAACCTTGAAATGGCTCACTAACAAGCCCGCCGGCCTCAGTCACGTGCTGCCCAATCAAAAGCACTCGATTCCAGAAGTTACAATCTGCACCCAACAATCCAATTTATTTTCAAAACCTTTAAATCTCAATACCAGAATATATATATGGAACAAAATCAATACAAAAAAACTTTTACCAAATCTCAACCACACGACATTATGATAAAGAAATTGGGTGAAACTGCTTTCAAGTTAGCATGCTATTAACATGCATGTTGGTATTACAAACATTAATAGCATATATAAACAAATGCATTTTAATTTTTGTAGGTTTAGTGCTATAGGTATATTTTCTTCTTATGCACCAATGATTTTAGGGTTCAACTCGAGTTGGACCTTTTGAAGAATAGCTGGAACTGAATTTAGTTATTTGAACTCCATACAGAGATTAAATCTTATATGGCTATTACATACCTTGAAGATGTTAGCTTTCTGCATTTTAACTGTAAAAACAGTCAAGCAAAAGCCCTTGAACTAGATTGATGGAAACTTGCTGTGTATGAAGAGGCTTATGAAGGTTTATGTACGTAGGATGGGATGGATGAGGGGAGGCACTTGTTGAAGGCTCAAAGGGTCATACTTAGTATCATCCTGGAATATGAGCAGAAGTCCCAGAATGTTCATTCAATATGTGTTGTATATGCTGGATATGTGTTTTCTGAGTAGTTATTCTATAAATATTTTTTTTGGTTTGGGGGGGGGGCTCTAAATATATGCCATTTTTGGCCATATTATCCATTGCAGTAGTAACAAGTTGGTATTATTACTTAATACCAATATCTAATATGTTGGGTAGAGTTAATTATATTCTTCAATTAATATGTGACTAGCATGGATAAGTAGTATATATATATCAATTATCGGCAATATCCATGAGATAATATATATATATATATATATATATATATATATTAGAATATAAGTAAGTATTTAGTGTATTCCAATTATTTATATAATTACACTAAAACCATGTGATTGCATGTGTTTATAATCGAAAAAATGAAAATTAATGGTCAAGTAAAAATGATATATGACCAGCCTCCATTTATGCATATCACTACTTTATCTACCTATTGGATAAGTAGTACTCAGCTATTGATTGCTTCGGGGCTAATATATATGTTACTAGAAGGCTGCTTGGGCATTGATATCCCCAACAAATGTGATGAATGAGGGTGATATGGAAGGCATAGATGAACATATAGCCCACATCAAGTTGTAAGGGATGATCCTATGTATTCGGAAGGCATATAATCTGTTTCTAGGTGATTTATAGCATATATGGAAATATACATACATACATATACATATATTGACATTACATGTAAAGTTGTTTGGCTAGAATCTTAAATTAGATATACAGCACGCTGCATATTGTTATATCAGAAACCAATACTCCATCCAGAAAACATGATCAGCAAATGGGAAGATCGAAGTGCATTGTCTAATAGTTGATTTAATTAACCATGCATGCATGTAATATATATATAATATATTTATATATATATATAGAGAGAGAGAGAGAGAGAGAGAGAGAGAGCTAGATAGCAAGGATATAATAAAAATATATAGCCATATTTATATAGAAACTGAAAGCCTAAGTCTGTCTCATGAATATCCTACATGTTAATTTTACAGATTAACATTCAATGTCCACTTTGTGCAAATTAGGCTTTATATATACCATAACCATAGCTAAGATTGCAGATCGATTATAACTAATATAAAGGGAAAACTCTATTTTCTTGTAGTGCCAATAGATGAGCAGAGAGTTCCAGTAAATTACAATTAGATGTTGTTTACCTTTGCTTTTTTTATTTTAAGTTATTAGGTCACAGCATTTATGTGTAAAGAGTTGGGTATTCGTAGAAGTTATGACTTTTTCTGTTTTTTTTATAATAATAACAGATTTGGAAAAGTATTTGGATGAATGGAAATCTCTAGAGTTCCATTCATGTTCTCCTCAAGGGAATTGCTATTATAAGAAGTTTTTTATTTTTCTAATAATGAATCTTCTGGTTTTCAGTGAGACTATGGCTGAGTTATACACTTAAATATAACATTATGATATATTTAAACTTGCTCCTAACTTTGTAACTAGGAATTAACTATTATGATCTTATAAAAATAGACCAAATATGATTATAGACGTATAATAAAGCTGAAACAGTTTTTAAGCTTCCTAAATGTGTCACTTATATGAGATAGCCTCACCTGAAGTTGGCGAAAATATTCTCTTTTAGGGGTTTAAATTGCAGCGACTAAGAACTCACCGGTAAAGACCAATTTTCTTCTAGTGTTGCGTTCAACATCTGGGCTCAGTCATCAACATTAATTGTTTGTGGTGTACGTACCATCCGTATTGGAAATATTGTTTGAGTATATAGATGTTTACATTCCTAGGCATGCAAAAACCAAGTAGAGATTGGGTATTATATATTCCTAGGTATCAAACAGCAAGATCCCAGTTCTTGCAAAAATGATATATGTGTGTTAATGGACAGCACCACTATCACATGTATAAAATTGGGTTAAAATGTTTTTTTATTTTATATTTCTTGAAAGAGAAACTAACAGGACATGAAACAAGGAGAGTGGTATTTTGCAAAGGATGAAGTGACATGGGAGTGAAGAAGATGACCCCGACAAAGGATGGGGATGGTCAATCATGCAAGGCCTTGAATAAGGAAAGGCAAAATGTGGATAAGAACAAAATAAAGAGTGACAATTTGCATATATATATATATATCACATGGTCAGCCGGCTGTCTACGTACCTCATATATATGGCATAAATAGCAAGGTATAAGCTCCTCGTAACAATGATAGAGGAAATATCGGTTACTAATCTAACTGTAAAATAAGTGTACATGTGCTTGCACCTTGAGAAAATGCACCTAGATATACTCTTACTTAATAAAGTATGACCTCTTAACTTCTAAAAGAAAAACACCAAACAAACTTACATAACACGGGACAGACCTACTATATGCCTCTCATCTACGTTGTCAAATAGCTTGGTAGGTTCATGAGATACAATTTGACAGAAAATTATATTCACCTTCTATTATATGCAATGCTTGTTCTCGTAGAACCAAATCTCAATGTATGGATGTTTGTGCAGCAAAGATCCACGTTCTTCAAAGGCTTTCGCCAAAATTTATTGAAGAATAGGTTCTTAGCTATCGAAAAAATCACATAAAGGGGGCATCTACATATAAGTATTAGAATTTTTTTGACTTGAGACTTAAATTAATGTAATTAGCCCATGGATGGATGATCATATTTATATTCTAATTCCTGTCACTTTGTTGTTCCCAGGATTTATCGCCTGGCTGGGCTGGTTGTTTTTTCATTATATATAGGTTTGAGGAAGCTGCAATAATTAAAGTACTCATGATGAAATATTCTTTGAAAGGAAAAAAAGGGAAATGGATAATATTATCAAAATGCAATGAAATTTGCTTATTCATGGATGTGATCCATGACAAAATGTAAATATAAAAAATGCGTCATTAATTAATTAGAGATCTAGTAGTATAATTATTTGTTGATCTCACGTACTATAATACACGTTGAATTAAAGATTGCAACATTAAAACATTTAGTAAAAAGAATGTTATTACTTAATTGGAAAATTAATATATAGTACTCATAGATCTATTTTGCTTTAGATTTAATTAGTTTTCACAATTGTCTAGCTAGGTAATTAAGTTAAACCTTGATCACGACATGATCAGCAAGTTTGATTAAGAATTATAAAAATTAAGATGAAAAATAACATTACTATATAAAATATTAGTTGCTACGCCAAGAATCATGCACAATAATATGATCACTATGTATATATATACACTTAATTTCCTTAAAAATGATGTTTAAATTGAGCAATAGGCGGTAACATACGGATGTGATGAGGAGCATCATGAATCTCTCAGCAAGGTATTCCCTTTTGTTTTTATTATATGAATTGATCATTAGTTTAGAATTCAAAGTGGAGGTCAAGTTGTTCAATCCTAAGCTGTGGTGTATATATATATATATATATATTGTGTGATATATACAGATTGTAATTAATACTTCCTCAATTGCTGGTTGTCATTTAGGCTATAAGCTAGTGGCTTGTAATTAGCAACTTATAAATATTGCATAAATTAATGTGATCCCTTTCCATAAGACGTCAAATTCCATGCAGTTATAATAATTATTAGTATGATATTTATGGATATATAATATATATATATATATATATACACACACATATATTAAGTATATATTATATAATTGGTTGGAATATTATTTCCTCACAACTATAAATATGCTTAATGAGCTGATAATCACATGATGCAAACCTAGAAAACAAAGCTAACATCATCTTTCTATGTCTTTGCTTAATTAGTTTTAAGATTTATGTAGCGATATTCACTTGTTTGGTTCTTACAATGGATCATATATAAGACAATAAGATTCGGCACTGTTTATATTAACAGATAAATATATATATAATTAGAAATTAATTACCTTAATTCCTTTGAATTAATTACACGTTCTTCTCACATACATATAGACCCACATGATAGATAGAATCCAAGACTAAAAATTCCTTTAAAAAGCCTCAAAGTTTACATAAATAGATGCCGATGCTAATACAATTAATAAGTACGTCATCAGTTATTTGAGAGAGAATTAATATTCATGAGTACTTATATTATATACTCCGAATGAAAGTAGACCTAAAATAGCAAATTATAATCATTATGAATCAGACATTATATATTGAATTGCAATGATTAGAGAAAAGAAATTACTCAAAAAGAAAAAAAAGCGAAGGCAATAATTATATATTTATTTATTTTCTATTCTATAGAGCGCCAACTCTTTATAAACTAATTATATCTTAAAAAGTGGTTGCATCCAATGCTAGCTTTTACCGTGAAAGCATGATCAGTGACATCATTTCACTAAAAAGGCTGGCGCACGGCAGCTAGCTGTTAAGGCATTCGTTACTGATCTTAGGCTAGCCTAGCTTTTGACCTAGCTAATTAATTAGTACGTACTTGAGTAAGCTAGGTTTAATCTTGCTGTGTTTCTCCTGATTGTATTATATATATATATATATATATATATATGTTTAGCCATTATTAATGAATTAAAGATATTATATACTTCCTTCATTGCTAAGACATGCATCAAGTGTACATGCTAACTTTTGGCTTCATATTTAATTGATCCTATATCCAACCAGATTTCCTAAACTGAGTCTTTATAGGAAGAATTTTACCTGAAGGCCGCATGTACTGATGTACTTGCTAGTTTACTGATGATCCAATTGAAGTTCTGCTAATATTTATCAACAGATTTATAATGACACCCTGCAGTAAGACCCTGCAGCTTCCTGCATAATAGATGCAGATAAAAAAGAAATTTAAAAAAATGAAAAAAAATAATTAATATATTGAAAAAGAATCCTAACAAATTAGGTGAAAAGCCACTGCCAAGATCAGTATATATGATATATAATAATTAACCAAGAAGTTGGGGGTATTTGCTAAGCGATTGTCTCTTATGAATACTATATATATAATGCTTATATATATAAGGCCAAAGAAGACCAGGTTCCAATGGTACTCTTGTGGCAGCAATAGTTGATCATGACTACAACTTCTTCACCAGAAATGAAGGAGAATTCTTTGGTTTTTGTCTTCCTCTTATGAAAGAAAACTCCTGATTTTGTGTTAACCAAAAAACAATCCCTTCCTTTTAGTAAGAGCGCAGGCAACAAGAAAGGAATTAGAAAGAACCAAAGGAGTATTACTAGATGTTGGCTCAGTGTATATTACTAGGATTGATCATATATATCCTCAGATTTGATGTATTAAAATTCTTATTCATTAAATTGTGAAATATTAAATTGGTTGGTACTTCCAGTTTTACCTTGCTAAGCTGTATCTATGCCTATTGCTACTGCTATATCCTTAGTGGTTAAGTCATTGACAAGTGTTTTTTTCAGGACCCTGAATTCTATGAGTTTTTGAGAAGAGCATGACAAGGAACTTCTACAATTTAATGATGAGGATATTGACTAGAGTTCAATAAATATCTTGGAACTTGTAATACTCTAAGTGGGTTATCTTAATAAAATGGCTCGGTAAAACCTATTCCAATTTCGTGCAGGCTGCCGATACTGACGTGGAAGATGTAGACATACAAATCGATGGTTTTTGGCAAGCATGATATTTCAAAAAAAGATGAGAAACCTTCAGAACATGTGATAACTAGTTCAATGGTTTAAATAATGATCAGTTTAAAAAATTCCTAGTTTTTAAACAATTTTATATGCACATTCAAACAAAGCAACAGAATTCACAGAAATCAGTTAAGTACATATTAGAAGGTACCAAAATTTGCCAAAAACGCTACAAGCAATAAGACTCTATTTCAGAATTTCTGTATCACCCACAAATTTTGCCAACTGCTACTTATTACACAGCCTAGACCACCACAAACAGACAATGCGCAGATATACAAAAATTAGTTGTATATGGAAGAACATGGGAATTAGATTGACAGTGTAAAAAAAATATTGTACAAGCAAAAATAAAACCTCAAGGAAGAACATGGGAATGAAGCCCAAAAATATATGCATTCGCTGGAATGTAATAGACAAATTAGACAAGAAAATATACCTGAAAGGGAATATATTCCCTGAAAAGTAGACTCAATCCACTGGAGAATGAATCCCAAAAACTTAGCTCCAAGCCGAATATGGAGGCACTGTGCGGCGACTTTCTGGGGGCAGGAAATGACTCGAACTAGGGGGAGAAGGGTGTGGGAAGAAGGGACTCCGAAGCTGAACGGTGTAGTTACCGAAGTAAAGCCTTAAAGTCACCTTCCGTCCGTCCAAAAATGCGGTGACCGTCGGCAATGGCTAGTGGGGAAATGGATTTTTTGGTTTTGGTCTGGGTTTCGTCGAAGAGGAGAAGCAAGGTGGGGGAAAAAAGATTGGGGGGAAATTTTGATTCCGTTTTGTGTTTTGGCACCCGCACATAGTGTTACGACGCAAATTACATCGTTGCAACAGAATAAAAAATATACCGGCGAAAAATATTGACGTTATTACATACATAATCGCTGCAAAAAACGGAATAAATAAGTCAGCTTGTAGAATTCGGCACAGGTGTTAAAAACTTGCGGCGATTCCAAACTTGCTGCGAAAAAGTAACATTAGCGGCGATTTTTTTTGTAGCGATTATAAAATCGCCGGTAAAAAGGACTTTTCTTGTTTCCAATATTCACTTGGAGAGATGTGTGGTCTAGATGATGCCACATTATGTGTACAAAATGAATGCTCCTAATAATGACTTCTATTTATATTTATTCTAAATTAAAACTTACCACACTTGCCACATAGAATTTGTTGTCCTTTTTGCAGGATTTATTGGGTTTAGAAAACATGGGTTTGGGAGAACAAAAAGTCAAATGCTTCATAACCTAGTGTTATTCAATCTAAATTATTTTCTCTCGAAATTCTTTTTCTCACTTTGTTTCAATCCGATGAATCAAGTCAAGCTTTCGAAATGGATTTGGCATTTTTCAAACTTTTGGTTCTAGTCTGATGAACCAAGTCACACAGTCCATTCTTCTTTCTGGCTTTCAGTCCTTTCTTCATTCATTTTGAGTTTCAGTCCGATGTACAATATCACACAATCTTTCTTTCTTCTTTTTGGATTTCAGTTCTTCTTCCTTCCTTCTGAATTCCAGTCCGATGGTCTTCTCGGTTTCTCGATTTTCATTTCATTCTATCGATATTCTCGCCAATTTGTGCTTTTAATTTTATATGATTTTAAAAGAAATCAAACCTACTTTCGGTATGTATTCTAGGTAAAGACTAGGATTTTCATGATAAAATGGGGAATGTTACACAAGATATTTTGAATTTTACCTTTTATTCGAACGACTTCCCTTCTTACCGCCGTACGTTGATCATGAGTTGGGTTTACAGTTTAGACGCATTAAAAGTGGATTTCTTGCCACTCTCCGGCATGTTTTTCAGAAAGAAATCCAACTCCTTGACGAATATTTCCATTGCTGGGGCGGGCAAGCAAACTCCCACGGCTACCCCTTCCTCTCCCTTACTGTTCTTACAAGGAATATAGAAGCTTCCCGTTCTAGGAATACTTCTTACAAAACATTCGGCTGGTCCACCATAAGCTGCTTTGCCCCACCCAAAGTCTACCTTTCCAAACCCGGCACGTGTCACATCCGACACAAGGAATGATCCCACCACCGTTAGGACTGGCCTGCCTCTGATCACCATTAGATCTGCCACCGACCGCATATACTCCTCGTTCACTTCTTTTTTTGCCTTCCTCACCAAATCCAAAGCATAACCCAAATTAGTGTTCTCGCAGAGCTTTCCGGCAGTCGTGACTGCTGCTGGGTACGCAAAAACGTTGCCGTAGTAACCGCTCGGTAACGGAGGATTGAACTTGCCACGCGCGTTGACGAGGGACATCATGCGCACCTCGTTGTTGCGGTCGAACTGGAGTGCGATGGTGCGGCATCGCCAAAGGCATGCCATGATCACCTCAAAGGTGGTGGACTGGCTCAGGTGATGCGGCACAAACCTACGGATGGCAGATACCTCGGTACGGCCGAAAAAGAAGGAGCGGCAAGCCATGTCCTCGAGCGGGGTGATGGTGCCAGTACCCTTGGTGTCGATCACCTCGTCGTACTCGCGGTGCGTGCATGTCAAGCATGTTGGGTCCCTCGCATTTAAGAGATGTCTCTGCCATACGGGTAAGACGGAAGGGGCGCGCTGTCCTCGCGCCACCTCGCCCACGGCTGTCATGAACTGGACCAGACCAGCGGCATCGCTCATCGTGTGGTTGAGGCGTAGTGCGAAGATGAACCCGCCGCATTTGAGCCGCGTCACCTGCTAGCAAGTCATGAAGATGCCAAGACATGATCAACTTTAGGGGGGGAAAACTAAAAAAATTCACGAGTTCCTTAGCAGAATCCCTACCTGAATAAGCAGTAATGGGCAATGAAGAACCCCTCCAGAGCCTGGAAGGTCAAAAAGAAGCTCCTCCAAGCACGGGAATGGAGGTCGAAGAGCATCACCAAACTGCTCAAGTGTAAAATCGGCATCTGCCTCGATGAATACGACACCCTCACTAGTGCATTCTACTACAAGTTTCCTTCCAGGCCATTCTCTAAGCCTACCTGCAAATGGGTAGTAAAACACAAGTGCTTGAGCAAGTGCCTCTCTGATGACTTTCACAGGGTCTCTCCCTTGCATCGAGGGATCGTGTCTATAAAATTGTATCACCGGGACATGAAATCGTAAAGACTCTTGATCGTCGATATCAGAAAGTTGTTTGAACTCGTGGGGTGTGGGCTTAGCTGGAGCAATTAACTCGGGCTTGCTTCTACGTACTGTGAATACCAGAGACTGAGTTGGTGCGGCCATGGCAAGAAAATGGTTCTTAGAGAGTTAGGGAAAGTTTGGTTTTTTAAGACATGACTGTAATATGTGCACTGATCCGTGCCATAAATCGTTCTTCGAAGTTGCTATTTATTTAGAAGAGGTGAAAGCTTGGCCGTGCAACTTGTCGGCAATTGTGTATCACGTGTTTCGTCTCAAAGATAATCCGCGTGACGTTCATGAACTGCCAACCATTTTTAACCACGAAAAAACAAACGTGCATGATATTGTCATGAAAACATAATACTCACCGACTTAACATCAGTACGTACTATATATAATTATTTTTATTTTATTTTATTTTTATCTTACCAAATATGTAATATATAAATAATAAGTAAAAGAATTTAATTAATTTTAAAAAAATAAAACCAAAAAAATTACAAAAATTAAAAAAAAAATTACAAAAATTAAAAATAACTGTGACGTGTGTTGTGTGAGGATGATGAGTATCAATACTCATATTTCATCTGAACGATAATTTACTCCGACTTTGTCAGAGGTCGAATCTGACCTCCTAATCTAACTTATCGGAGCAGAGTCGTTGTATTTTAGACTTTTTTTTAGGTTTTATTTTAATTTCATATTTAGCTCACTTTTTAAAAAAGAATTTTTGTGTTGACTTTCAAATTTTATTTTTTTTCAAAAATTACAATAAAATAAATAATTCAATAATTAGTAATTCATATATAATATATACTGCCGCTATAAAAAAAATTACAATCTAAAAATAAATAATATCCATCATCTATACCCAAAATCATCCACATCCAAATCGTCCATCATTAACGCCCAAAATCAACCATATCCAAAAACATCCACACCCATCCTAATAATATTTCTTTTCAAGTACAATTACAATAGACATTTTCTAAATTTCAATTCGACAGAAAAAAAAATCACAACATCAACAAAACAAATTTTTTTGCCAACCAAATTAAAAGTTTCAAACAACAACAAATGTTTCCAACAAATAAACGAAAATAAATTAAATATTTCTTCCAACAATCAAGTTGTACCTAAAAGGAAAGAACACAAGATTACCAATTAAAAATAATAATAAATTTTAATAAATCTAATTAAATGATTGAAATATGAGTAGTACTAACTTGAAGAGAAAAGATCAGAAATATAGGCATATGAGTAAATGATAGAAAGTATAATAATCATCTGTGGGACCAAACTCTCGATCAATTACTTTCAAGAAGCAGCACCTTGAAAACGTGGAAATTAAAGCTGGGCCTTGGAGGTCCTAGCTAGAGATCTATCTAAACCATGCATGATGCACCAGCACAAATTATTAACGTCCTTTTATACTGCACGTGTCATAGTTCTTGCCACTATCACGTTGATCATAATTTAAAAGTGGTAAATATGAAGAAAATTAGGAGAATATATCATGATAAGCGTCAATTAATGACCACATACATTACATGACGTGATCTTTATACTCATTCATATTAATACATGCCAAAAGCTCAAATAATAAATATTAGCTCAAATAGAAGCTGGACCTACATGCCAAATCCGAAAATGTAGTGAAATCTACTAAGATTAATTTTAACTAAAATAGCTAGGCAGCTTATAATTAATACGCAAAACATCTCTACTAATAATCCATATGATTTTCCAGATCATACTTTCTTAGTATAACATATCACAACCATATCACAAAAAATATATCACAACTAAACACACAAAAACCACGATAAGAATCTACCCATTTTCAATATTGACAAAGCATCTAGCCCAGTCTACACAGATTCACAAAGCATCTGCCCATCTACACAAATTCACAATATTTCAAAAAATTCACCCTGGTACCGTGATGGCACACCACGAAATTATCAACACAAGACTTAGTTCTTATAGCTTCGTTGAATAGTTAGCATCAAGACTCTGTAAAAGTTTATGTGCAAATCAAAAATCAAAAGAAAAAAGAGATAGAGAGATACAACACGACGGGATCACGGGAGAAGACATATAGACAACGAAGGCAGAAGAGAGAGATAGGGCCATAGGGGCTTTCCAAAAGAGAGAGAGAGAGGTTGTGCGGTGGGACTCTGAGAGAGAGACCGTACGGTCGCTGGTGGGATTTTGAGAGAGAGGCCGTGTGCAAAGGGGTGGGAAGCCGTGCTTATGGTTAGAATTGAAAAGTGAAGAAGAAGTGATGAAAGGTTTCGGGGAAGGGGTGAATACAAAAGCCTTAGGGCTTTAAGTTAGATGTAAAATGACACCGTTTTTTTTCCTAAACCCTAAGGGCTTGATCTAAACCCTAAATCAATTTTAATCTATGTTTTAACCCTAAATGTTTTATTTATAGCTTTTATAATTCTTTTATCACTTAATTTTAATTGTTAGTATTTATTATTAAAAATTATTATTTAACTAGTGTCAAATTACAATATTATTATACTATAGTACTACATGTGATTAACTCAATGTAATATTTTATACTAATTTCTTACGTATAAGTTATTCTTATTGTATTTAATATGCAATTAGTATTATATGCTCATATTATAGTATTTAATTACATGTTGTTCTACTAAAGTATTACATATTATTGTATTAGTTTCTAACTTAATTATATACTAGACTTAGTATTCTATGTTTAATGTTATTATGCTAGTGATTATGCATTAGTATACATGTTATTATACACTAGTTATTATATATTAGTATTACATGTTATTATATATTGGATCATTAGTTATTATACGTTATTATTACATGTTATTATACATTAGTATTACATGTTATCATATTTATACATTAGTAATTTAGTGTTACATAGTAGTAATATTGTAATAGTATGATGTTTACATACACTAAACTATTATTAGTCAATTTAGTATATATATTATACTATAAATATATTATTTTATAATAATTAGTTCATGCTAGTATATTTTTTATTTTAACTAACTATATAAGATATAGTTATATAAAATTTATATGATTAATATAAAGAGAAACAAATATATTTTTATAAAATATGTACAATATCGAAGGTGGAGTCGGAGGAAGTCGGATTGGAGCGGAGTCGGTCCACCTACACCTACACCGTCGACTCCGACTTCCTAGGGGAAAAAAATTCGATTTCGACTCCGACTTGTCGGAGTCAGATTTTCAAATTTTTGCTCAGCTCTATACACATGTATGTTTTTTCCTTAATTTAAATAGATCCTCATGTGGTTGCTATAGCCTCTACGTAGCATGCAGTAGTGAACTGTGAACAAGCCGGCTTGAGGGTAGGGGTAACAAACTAATATTATAGAGGTTGCAATGTAGAACATAACCTATTAATCCAATACAAACACGACACGAAATTATTGAGCTTGAGTTTAATGAAATGGGTTCGTGTAAAAACGAGCTTAGCTATTAATACACGATTTATAAACGGGTTACTAACGGGCCAACCCACTTAACCCGTTAAGATTTTTACTAAAATTTACATTAAATCCTCTTTAAAACCTAAAAACCAAAATACCCTAACCCTAACTGTAATATTGGATTTTAATTTGAATTTGTGTTTTTATTGTTTGGATTGTAATATTGATTTTATTATATTTTAAAACGTGAAAAATATTGTTATTTTTCATTATTACTTAGTTTTTTATTGTGGGAGATATTGTGATTTTACTTTTTATGTAAAATTATTTTATTCATGTCAAATGGATTATTCGGGTCATTCAACCCATTTACATAAAACGACTTGAAATGGGTCGAGTCGGGTCGACCTAGTTCTAAGTAATTAATAATGAGTCAAAACCGACTATGTCATGTCAATTCGTTATTTTAATGGGTCGTGTTGGGGTTTAAAAGAAAATGTTTTATCTTTGAAGATTTTGAGTGTCTTGTTAGGAACAAATCGACCATAAGAATCATGGATAACTTAAGGGGATAAAATTTCCCAAGCCTAGATAACAAGCCTAGCCCATCAAAAGGTCCCCACTAGAAGACAAGAGAAGGAGAGATGAATGAGAGGCAAGGAGGGGACAAAGGAAGAGAATGTGTCAGTAGGAAAGTAAGGAAGAGACAGAAAGGAAAAAGGAAAAAATGGAAAAAAGAGAGGATGTCAGATACACAAGGGAAAATGCGGTCGTTTCTCACCACTACTGAGGGGCAAGCAGAAAGAGGGGTCAGATAAAAGGAAATAGGCAGACGACTCTAGGAGGACTTCAACTTCTTCTTCGGCTTCTTCAACATGAGGAGAAGAATAACAATGACGACATTTTTTACACCAGAAGACAGAGCTTCGATCTCCATTATACAGTGAGGATGAGAGACTATGAGTGATTGTAAAACAAGTATATTATAGTAGACCTCCCTTCACCAAATGCCCATGAACATAGGGAATATACCGAACCATGTAAATATGAGTGCCTCCCTCTCTTTTTCTTCATTTTCATTTATCTTCCATCCACAACCATGGATGTACACCGTATAGCCACACCGGACCACTATCAAGGGCTCCACACCACACAAATTGAAATTCGAGTCGTTCTAGCAGGTCGGGAATGACTCTTTCTCCCCTTCCGATCTATTGTGCAATTTTTTATATATTAACAAAGTCATTGTTGTAATACCTAAATCCTACTATGTAGGTCTTTACGTCATTCATTAATACTTTAAGTTAAATATTTTGAAACAAAGAATTTCATTATGTTATTATTTATTTTAAGATGGGTGTGTCTTTATTTTTTAAAGTGGGTTGTTTTAAGACCTTATAATATTCTCTTTAAGTCATCTACTTTTTATCCAATTAAAAAGTGACCCAAACCTTCTCAACCATAGGATGGGTAGGTGAGAAAATATCCTTCTATGCTTGAATCCCACCGTCCATCCTTTGGCTTGTAAGACAAGCTTTGACTAATCAATTAACTTTTCCCTAAGTGAAACCGTCGGCTTCTTCAACAGGTCACTTGACTCTCATTTCCTCCTATTAGACGTCGGTCCCCAAAGCAATTAAAGGAAATAATTTCCGTAAGCCTTCTTCCTGCGTACGAAAGGTTCTCGGTTTCCACTCACCCGTGCGATCCCTCTCATTCCTTCAAGCTGATCCCTTTCAGTTTGTGAACCCAAGCTTTCCATCAAAGATGCTCAAGGAAATCCACCTCGGAAGTGGATTTTATGCCTTTAAATTCTGGATTTGAAATCTTGGATTTTGGGTTTAACCTAGGGTTCTTTTCTTCGGAAATTTTTGTTGTGTTCCAGCCCCAAATATTTTGGATTCTCTTTCTCTACTCGTTGCCGTGCGTTTCCGTGGCTTCTAAAAGGACCCCAACAGGTATTATAATCCTTCCATGAGTTTCTTGCAAATTGGGAGTTTTCGGATTTTGTGTTAGCCGAGTACTATGTGGTAGTTTCTAGAGACATTCCTCATTTGTTTTCTCATTTGGCTGCTCAACTTGGTAGTAAACAAAAACCTAAATTTTCTGGTTTAAAACCGAGCACCTTGAGTTTGTCTTGCCGTGGGTCATGCCCTGTTTTGGTGAATTCGAGTTGTGTGTATGTCTATGCTCTGTTTTATGGACCCAGCCATGAGTGTGTTCTGTTTCATGGGTCTAGTTGTGCGTGTGTGTGTGTTCTGTTTCTTGGATCTAGCTGTGATTGTGCGTGTATTATGTTTTATGGTCCTAAGCCGTGTGTGTGTATGCCCTGTCGTGGTATGTATTACAACTGAGTGTTCCAAGGCAAATATTGTACCCCTTTTCTTATGTTTTCCTGAGTCCAAGTCATGCTTTACTTTTGTTAAACTCATGTCTTTAATTGTTAATTAATAGAGTTAAAGTTTATGATTTTCAAACATTTTTTTCTCAAGTTATGGCCTAAGTAAGCCATTAAGAGTTTTAAACCTAAACTAGTAAGCTTATTTAGAAACTTTTAAGCTGCCAAGAGTTGTATCTTTTATTAGTATTGGGTTTAGAAATATGTGAGGTTCTTAAATATTAGAAGGAGGATACTAAGGATTGACTTATGCCATGTAAGTAGTTAACGAGTAAGGAAGACGCCTTAATTCCATTTTTGGAATTTAAGGGAGCACGTATGGGTATTGGGTAGCAAAGTTTTTAGTGAAATGAATTTTAATATGTTATTTCCTTTCATTGAATAGGAGTGTAATTTCAAGATTTAAGGACTCTACTTATAAAGCCTCGAGGTAAATAGCTATGACCATGCTCCTTACACACAAAGCTCTCTTATGAAAGAATATCTCTCTCTTTGTACATGTTCTCTTATAAAAGAATAAATGTATATATATATTATGTACAAGCCTTTCTTAGTAGGCCCTGTTAAGTATCCTATTGATTACAATTGTGTGTATGTAAGGTAATGCACCATGAAACTTTTATGCATGCTCTCCCTTAAATAGCTATGCCTTACCTATACGTAACATGACATGAAACACTTTTTAAATAAAAAGCATTCGCATTTGGACTAAAGGAAGATAATGAAAATGTTTAACTAAAAAGAAAGAAAAGAAAAGAACTAAAAGCATGAACGTACGTAATGGCCATATGAATGAAAGGTTACCAAAGAATGGGCAGATGGCAATGCCAGGTAAGTGGTATTGGTAGTGCACACAGTGCTACCCCCCATAAAAGGGGTTCCAACCTGTGGCCGCGGGTAGAATCCGGGTCCAAAAGACCGCTAACCCCAACACACGGGGCGTAATAGTGTGTATTGGCCCAAGAAAGTGAAATATAAAGTAAAGTCATTTCTTAGGAATGTTTAAGCATGAAAAGTACAGTTTATGCATGAAAAGTACTGTTAAGCATGAAACGTACAGTTAAGCATGAAAAGTACAGTTTATGCATGAAAAGTACTGTTAAGTATGAAAGGTACAGTTAAGCATGAAAGTAAAGTTCTACATGAACGGTACGGCTAAGCATGAAGTACAATGATGCATGAAAGTGTAGTTATTCTTTAATTGTTTATGCATGAAAGCATTGTCAAGAATTAGCAAACGTTTATGTATGCATGTTTTCAAAAAGAAAGGATTATGTGATTATTAAGTTAACGGCATGGTGTACTGCTTACTGAGTATTAGACTCAGTTTGTGTTTATATTTTAAACGTCCAGGTATGAACGATAAGGCTGTGGAGCCGGGTACTGCTGAGGAGGGAGGGGCTGATGTTTAGGGTTCCTGGTTGGTTTGACTTTTGAGGACAATTGTTATGTTTTCTGTATGTTTTTATGTGGGGTCCCATGTTGGGACGTTTTGTTCGTTTGACTTTGAAACAATATGCCTTTGGGCAACAGTGTAAATACTATGGTGGGGTGATGGTAACGGCGTAATTTCTATGGTGGGGTGATGGTAACCCCACATAGGAAGGTTAAATGCATTTTTGTATGTGTTATGGGGACTGAGTCCCCTCTTAATTAGAACTAGTATGTTTTGATGATTGGATGATGGACTCTGAGAGTCCTTTACTTAGAATCTTGAACAAATCGTTTATCAAGTGCTTACTCTTAAACTGGAAACGCAGTGTACATGTATGACATGTTCACGTCCATCCCTTTTACCCTAGTAGAAAAAAAATGCATAGTAAAATAGTACTATTAATGATAAGGAAAGAACAGGGAAATTGTCGTGACCACGTCCCGGTCATAGGATTGGGGCGGGGTTATGACATGGAGAGACCACGTGAATTGAGGCAACACACACATTGAATGACGTGGGAAGGTTGCCTCGAGAAGCCCAATCAGTGCAAGACTGCACAGACATGGGTGATCATGCTGGCTACGTAAAGAGCACTGGTCAATGAACGGCTCGAGATGTGGGGAGATGCGCCCCACCCAATCCAACCGTTGGAGATGTGGGAACAACAAAAATTGAGGTGACGCCCCCATTGAATGATGTGCGTATGTGACCTCGAGAAGATCTCGGTGAAGGGCTGCGCAAGCATGGGAAGCCACATCAGGCACGTGTGGAATGTGGGCCAGTGCACGGCCCGAGACGAGGAAGACACCTCCCGAATTCAATAGAAGCCTAAGTGCCCTCACGCATTCATGATGCGAAAAGACAAGGATGTTTTAAATACCCACCACACAAGTGTACTAGGAACTCGCGGGATACTGTGAGGGGAGTATTTCCCAGGGTCAAGCCTTAGAGTAGGACCGACCCACAAGGTCTGAGGTTAAGGCCTGGGCTGGGCCAAATCAGCCCAAAAGGCCTAAGAAGAGGAGCGATTGAGCAAAGCATGCTGACAAAAGGACGGGAGGCAGGACAGTCTGACACCACTACTGGCCAACATTCAAGGACATCCCCTGTCCCTAAACCTTGGCATCCGGATAGGATAGGGGGATGGATAATATGAACCCCAAGGAATGGAATCTCTTGAACCTACAATCAATTTGAAAACTCACCCAAGAAAGCTAAAATCAAGCCAATGGAAAATTTAGATCCGTTGAAGAACTTGTCTCAAGAACCTAAATTATAAGGAAGAACGCCACAAAGGTTGTGATTTCCCTTTTATAAGTTCAAAAGTTTATTCAAGAACAAGAGGAGATGAGGGAAGGAAAGCATTTGGAACTAATAGATCCTCCTCTTTCGTGGAAAGGTGGAGTTTTCTCTCTACTGTTCTCTGAACGTAGAGGCCCCCTCTTGGACTTTGTCTGAAGAGAGTTTCGGTCGTGGGATCCCTTGAAGTAAAGCATAGTGTTACGGTATGGCTGAAGATTTGTCTAACCTTTACAAAGGTTTGAGACTTACTGAAGAAGAGAAGGAGGAAGTCATCATTCCAAATGAGGAAGTTCTTAACTCTATAGCAAAAAGTAGGAATTATCTGGCTGCTCTCATTGTTGCAGAGAAGGAAATGAATAGAGGAGCGTTTCGAAATACCATGAGTAAAGCTTGGAAAGTAGAAGGTCAGGTTTCCTTCAAACATCTTGGAACCAACAGGTTTTTGATCGAGCTCCAGAATCACATGGAAAAGGAACGTATACTTTCGGGAAGACCTTGGTCGTTTGACAGGGCCTTGGTTTGCTTGTTTGATTGTGAAGGCTGTGTGGCTCCAAAGGACATAGAGTTTAAGGAGGAACCATTCTGGATTCAGCTTCACGACCTGCCTTTTGCAGGAATGAACAAAACCATGGGTGAAAAGGTTGGTACAGCGGTTGGAACTGTTTTATCAGTTGATGTGGATGCTAGTGGTATGGCCTGGGGCCATTTTCTTAGAGTTAGAGTCTTACTCGATATTTGTAAGCCTCTCACTCGGGGCAAGTTCATTAACATGGGAGGAAAACGATTTTGGATTCCATTTAAGTATGAGAGACTCCCATTATTCTGCTTTCAGTGTGGTGCCATTAAACATACGGGTTTGTCTTGTCCTAATCCTTCTCGGGGGGATATTGCTAGTGAAGGCTCAATACCTCAGTTTGGCTCTTGGTTGCGAGCTAGCACACAGCTGAGGAACTCTCCAATACTCAGTAAGAGAGATGGTGAATGTGAAAACACAGGGAGTTGGCGCCAAAACAAGAGTGAAGGCAGCAGATATGAAGATGATGGGATGGGTCAAAACGTCACTAGCAGTCCCAAAGTAGGCACTGACCAAGCTGACCTTGGGAGCTCTAACAACCACCAACCTTTGGGACCTCTACACGAAAAGGGCAACTGGGACAATACAAAAGTCCATTTTGTCCCTTCTATCCAGGTAAACTCTGATAGCTTTGAGAACTCCCACTTGGCTAGTATGCTTCCTAAGGACACTTTGGCCTTAAAAGGTGTCATACCCATCCTGGATCCCTCCCTATATCACACTGATCTAGATACATCGTTCCCTACTAGAGACTTGACTCAGGGTAGCTCACATTCTCAGAACTCTACTGTTAAAACTGCTACTGCTATTGGTATTAAAAGAAAGTGGAAAAGGAGGAGAGAGATGAGACCTAGAGGTAACCAAAGCCTAATTGATACGGTTATGGGTGAATCTAGTGACCCTATAGTAAGGAAAAGGCTTGATGCAGGAACTCAGGGGATTATCATGACAAGAAAGAGAGCTAAACAAGCTCAGTTGGCAGTGGCTGGCTTCTAGCCCTGCCAAGCCCCATGAAACACTTAGCATGGAACTGCCGAGGGCATGGAAACCCTCGGACAGTTCGTGAGCTCCACCTCATGGTGAAGGAAAAGTGCCCGGATGTTGTATTCCTATGTGAAACAAAATGTAGAAGAAAAAAAATAGAACTTATCCGAGACAGACTTAGATTCGACCATTGCTTTTCTGTTGACAGTATTGGAAGGAGTGGGGGTATTGCCATTTTTTGGAGAGGAGATATTGAAGCTGAACTATATACATATTCTCATCATCATATCTCCATCTCTTCATCTTCTAACATCCCAAGCAAGAAGTGGACTGTAACAGGCTTTTATGGACATCCTTCTGTTGCTAAAAGAAGTTTTAGTTGGGATCTTCTTAGGCTGATCCATTCCAGAATTCATAACCCCTGGTTATGTATGGGGGACTTTAACGAGGTTATGTTCCAAGAGGAGTACTTTGGCTCCAACATACACCCCTTTAAGCAAATGCAAGATTTTAGACTGGCCTTATCAGACTGTGGACTTATGGATATTGGTTTTGAAGGATCAAAATTTACTTGGTGCAATAAAAGGGAGGGGATTGAATTCACTAAATGTCGATTGGATAGAGCCCTAGCCAATGTTGAATGGCTTAACCTCTTTTACTCTAATCAGGTCCTAGTTCTTCCAGTACAATGCTCTGACCACAACCCCTTGTTTATTCATTGCTTAAACTTTGCTCAAGATGAATCCTCTAATCACAGAATATTTAGATATGAAGTGGCATGGGGTAAAAGAGAATGGTGCACTGAACTTATTAAAGCTACCTGGATACAGAAACCACATCAGGCTTCCAAGCTTGATGTTACTCGAGGTGGATTGAAGGCATGCAGGGATAAGCTCAAGATTTGGAGCAAGGAGGCATTTAGACAGCAGAAGAGGCTTCTAAACTACAAGAGAGAACAGTTGAGAATTTTACAAGAGTCCAATTCTGGCCAGTTTAATAGCCAAATCAATGTTCTTCAGAATGAGATAGATGGGTACCTCGAAGAAGAAGATCTGAAATGGAGGCAAAGAGCTAAACAAAGGTGGCTTAAGGATGGAGACAGGAACACTAAATACTTCCATAAGTGTGCATCTCAAAGGAAACAGGTGAACAGAATCAAACATATCAAAAATGGTAATGGAAGTGTGACCTTCAATAAGGAAGAGATTGCAAGGACCTTTCAAGAATATTACCAAAGCCTTTTCTCTTCCTCTAAACCAAGCAACATCGAGGCAGCCTTGAATAATTTCCCTCCCTCAGTCACTACAAAAATGAATTGCTCCCTTGCTAGCCCTTTCTCTGAACAGGAAGTGGAATTTGCAATTAAGAACATGAATCCCCTCGGATCACCTGGTCCAGATGGATTTTCAGCTGCTTTTTACCATCAACACTGGTCCTCAATAGGCAAGGAAGTGACAGCTGCATTCTTAGAAGTGCTACAAACCAGACAGGGCTTTAAAGATATTAATCAAACCTTTATATCCTTGATCCCCAAGAAGAAGTGCCTACAATCTGCTTTAGATTACAGACCAATCAGTCTCTGCAATGTCTTCTACAAAATCATCTCTAAAGTAATAGCAAACAGACTCAAACTTATTTTACCTAATCTCATTTCACTCACCCAAAGTGCATTTGTGTCAGAAAGATTGATCTCAGATAATGTAATTGTTGCATATGAGCTGCTGCATTCCATGCAATCAAGGCTAAAAGGGAAGCATAATGGCTATATGGCCCTTAAGCTCGATATGAGCAAAGCATATGATCGAGTGGAATGAGACTTTTTGAGTAAAATTATGAGGAAAATGGGCTTTGAGAGTGAATAGGTAGACTTGGTGATGCAGTGTGTTAACACTGTCAACTACTCTATCCTTGTTAATGGTGTACCCCAAGCAAAATTTACTCCTTCCAGAGGCATTAGGTAGGGAGATCCTCTATCTCCCTACCTATTCATCATCTGTTCTGAGTTCCTCAACCATAGCTTAAATCAAGCTGAGATGCAGGGAATTATCTCTGGGATTCCAGCTGCTCGAGGATCCTTTCATGTGAACCACCTTTTCTTTGCAGATAACAGCATGGTATTTTGCAGATCTAATCCAGATGAATGGTGTAGACTACAACAGGTATTAAGCAGCTATGAAAAAGTTTCGGGTCAGAGACTTAACCTTGAAAAAACCTCCATCTTTTTCAGCAGGAACACCAAAGTTGAGGTCCAACAAGCCATTCTTCAACAGTCAAGAATCAAAGCTTCAGGATCCTTTGATAAATATTTGGGGTTACCATCATATGTGGGAAGGAACAGAACAAAGGCCTTTCATTCAATACTTGACAGGGTCAAAGCCAAGATGACTAATTGGAAGAGCAACCTGCTGTCCCAAGCTGGGAAGGAGACCCTCCTTAAATCTGTGCTGCAATCAATCCCAACATATAGTATGGGGATCTTCAAACTTCCTAAAACAATTCTTAGAAGACTCAATCAGCTCCTACAATCCTTCTGGTGGGGTCAAAGCAACCATAGGTCCAAAATACATTGGTTGAGCTGACAGAAACTAGGGAAATCCAAGCAGAAGGGGGGTTTGGGATTTAGGGACTTTGAACATTTTAATTTAGCTTTACTGGCAAAACAAGGTTGGAGGATCATTCAGAACCCTCAATCCCTTGCAGCTCAGGTTCTCAAAGCTAAATACTTCCCTACCTCGGATTTTCTATTGGCCAAATCAAGACCTCAAGATTCCTATGTGTGGAAGAGCTTCCTTCTAGCCAGACCAGTAATTAAGGCAGGTTTGATTTGGAAAGTTGGTGATGGAAGAAAAAATCAAAATTTGGCAGGATCAATGGCTGCCATGCCCATCTAGTTTTAAAGTGCAATCTCTTGTCCATATTCTAGAGGCTGAAGCCCAAGTTGCTGAGCTCATTAACCCAGTTACCATGCAATGGGATCTATCTCTCATTTATAACATATTCTCTGTCTCTGAAGCAAAACTAATTAGCCAGATCCCTATTAGCCCTTGCAGGAGTCAAGATATGCTGACATGGAGGTGCTCGAGCAATGGGAAATTTTCTGTAAGGAGTGCTTATCACCTTCAAGGCTCTTTGATAGAAGACAAAGTGGGGCAATCTTCAACTCAAAGTTCAAGCTCGAGATTTTGGAACAAAGTTTGGGGTATCCAAGCACCTCAAGCAATAAAATCCTTCCTCCGGAGAGCTGCTTGTGAGTCCCTTCCCACTAAGCTGAATTTGCATAAAAGAAAGATAGTAGATTCACCTCTCTGTCCAATCTGCTCTTTGAACCCAGAATCAGTCTCTCATGCTATTTGGTCTTGCAGTGCTTCAATGGATGTATGGTCTATGAGCTCAAAAAGAATTCAGAAATCAAGCCTGCATGAAGGATCCTTTAAAGATATTCTAACATTTTTAATGGATCACTTTTCTCCATTGAAAATCATAGAATTTGCTATTACTGCAAAAACCATTTGGAGTAGGAGGAATAATTGGCTCTTTGAACAGCAATTCCAATCCCCTTATCAGGTGTCAAAACTTATTCAAACAGAACTGAGTTCTATTAAATTGTGGATTGAGAATGGTACTAAACAGAAAGTAACCCAAGCTGCTAGAGTTAACAGATGGATTGCTCCCCCATTAGATATGTTCAAAGCCAACTGGGATGCTGCCATTGATAAAATCAATTCCAGGGTGGGGATTGGTGTAATTGTTAGGAACTCAGAAGGAGCTGTTATGGCATCCTTATGTTCTTCGATGGACCTGATCCCGGATCCACTTCTTGGTGAGGCCATAGCAGCTCGAAGAGCCTCTTCCTTCTGTGCAGATCTGGGTTTTCAGCATGTAATACTCGAAGGTGACTCCTTGTTGGTGGTGAAGGCAATCCAAAACAAAGAAGATAGTTGGAGTGATTCTGGCCTTGTTATTAGAGATATTAAGATTTTGCTTTCTAAGTTCCTCTCTTGGTCTGTCTTACATGTCCATAGGAAAGTTAATGTAATTGCACATCACTTGGCAAAATTTGCTCTTAGCTACCAAGAGGATTGCATAATGATTGAGAACTGTCCCCCCTATATCAAGCAACTACTATGATGAATGAAATAGTTTACTTTCAAAAAAAAAAAAGAACAAGAGGAGATAAACTCAACTCACAATGAATAAATTTATCAAATTTCATAAACTCCTAAAAATGAGGCTACCAAGAGTATGTAAACCAAAACCTAATTGAAACCCTAGCCAAAATAAATCTCTATCTTCCAAAAATTGAGTGAATAGTACCACAACTATAATACTCGGCTATAGTAACTTACATATCTCAATCCTCCAAAAACCCTAAGTTAACATAAAATCTTTTCACAAAATACCCTTTGGCGAAATATAGGGCCTTCCCAAAAGAAACCCTAGCTGAAATTAAAACAACCCCTAAACTACCCTTAAAAACTTCTCTTGAAACCTTAGTTCATAAAACATAAAACATATGTGAGCCAAACATCCTCAAGCCCCATTATTCTAGACTAATTCCTATAACTAATAAAATAAGCCGTTTTAATAAATTAAATAAGGTCCAAATAATAACTCTAGCTCATGTCTTCCGTAGCTTGTATTCGGTAAATCAAAACTGGATCTTCTTCTCCGAAGCCTAGCTTAAGTGTTGGAGTCTTGCTAGCTTCATCCCAAATGGATTGCACCAATTCTTGCATTGCCTCCTTAATCTTCTTGGCTCTTGACCTTGTAATTGGCTCATCTAGAACTTACAAAGGATATTTAAGACTAGGTCCATCTTGGTGCTCATCAATGGATGTACTTGCCCTACACCATGCCGCATTAATGAAACGGAGGCGAGCACGCCATGACAGGTAGCCACGCTGCATTTAATGCATCTTAGGGCTCGGCATGCCACGACATGCCTCCTTGGGTGTCAGTGATAGTTGTAATCAAGTCTGACAAGTCTGTAGCATAACAGGAAAGTGGCAGGGACACCCAACTCCCATAGTAGACTGCACAACCACAACCTCCACCTTGGGGACCAATCCAGCAAAGTATAAATACCCGTTCCCTCTGCCAGGGAAGGGGTTCACACTCTTTAATACTTCAACTCTTATTCTCCTTGACTGAATATTTCTCTCCTTTCCAACCACTAACTTAAGCATCAGAGGTATAATGGCCCCCGAGCCCCTCATTCCCTATCTCAACAGGAACCAAGTCCCGATCTCAATAGCGCGGAGTTACCGAGGCCGCGAAACACGACATCAACAACATGTTTGCCTAGTTGAGTGAAACAGATCATTATACAAAGATAATTTGGGTTTTTTTTACAAAAAAATTGTTCAACGAATAAGTTCATGCCTAGAAACAAAAAAAAAAATGGCAAATATATTTGGATAATGATAGGTTACTGAAGTATAATATTTACATGTTTGGATACATTAGAAAATAAAAATATTAGTTCAAAATACACTATAGTTTAATACAAGTTGTGGAGTAGAGTAACATAGACAAATTAAAGTCCTGGTTTTTTTTTTTTTCAAAAGTAGAATACATAATGCAAATGTTTTTTAGTACATGAAAATACTGGTTGGCTGGTTTGTGGGATAATTGATCATTTTGTGTCATCTTGTTTGGGATCAATTGAGAGGACATTGAAATTTTTGTGCCGCTATTGCTTGAGTCAATCAGGGCCTACACCAAGTTAAATCATCTATTGTTTTTGTGAAGTCTGTGCTGCAATGTTCTCCAAATATGGTAAATGTTCCTGCATGATAGGAATTTGACAGTTCTGTATGATTAATAGAAAAGTAAAGAATCTATATGGAAAAAATTCAAAGTATTGTAAATTAATACAAATTTTGTAATGCAATGCTTGTAGTTTGATTATTATGCATGTTGTATATGAAAATAGCATTTCTTCAAGAGAAAGTGATCAAGAAGAGAGTGATTAAATAGACTGTTTTTGCTAAAAAAAATTCTTATAAAAGGAAGAGATTGTATGATTCGAATGAGATTGAAATTCTTATCTCAATCCTGCGATCAATATTAAAAAAATACAACTGAAGTGGTGATTCAATACATATACTAAAATGCCACAACAAACAAAAGGTCCAACGTCAGTTTTGAAACATTGACTCTACGTCGTGAGCAATGATCTGTAGCGGATTCGATCTTTTACCTCTTGAAAATATTAATGTCTAAAGGGAAAAAAATATAACAAAAAAAATTAAAGAATCACCTGAATTAGGTCATTTAGAGCCAAAAATAGGGCAACAAATAATGGTTTCTTGTAAGATTTTCGTTATGAAATTAAGAATATCATTAGTTACACACACACATGTATTATCTCCAAGTTTATAATTTTTTTAAATTTTCACACAAAATAAAATAAATAATTCAACTTTTTTAAATTTCAAAACAAAAATAATATTAAATAAATATTCTTACAATATTTTATTCAACTTTTAACTTTAATCTCAACTCATCTCATCTCATCTGCATCTGCAAAAACAAACAAGGGTTCACTGCAGAGTTCTTGTATATTTTTTGTGGGTTTTAAGACCAATTCCTTGTACTGAATCTTTTTCAATTTTTATTATAAGAAGGGTTCACTGCAGAGCAACAATCGACGTTCATGGATGTGATACGGAAACATTTCAAGCAACATAAGAGGGTTTTATGTCTCTAGTTAACAAAAAATGGCCATTGAAGCCACAAATTGCGCAACAAAATATAAAGCATAGCAGCAAGCATAATAGAATCCACAAACTTGAGAAGCCGAATGTCTTCAAAATCCACCAATCCAACAACGTGAAAAAACTCAGAGAAATTAATCAGCACACTTTCGGATGTAAATATAACTTCAAAGAAAAATTCTAAAAGTAACGCTCAGATCCACAACCAACAAATTGCAACAAAATATAAAGCATACCACCAAGAAGATGAAAACCCAGAAACGCGAGACGCCGAATGTGATCTTCAACTAGCAAAACCTAAAAGCAACAACCCGAAAAATTCAGAAAAAATAATCACTTAACAAAAGGATGAAATACACGATAAACACTTAACAAAAGGATAAAAGCGGCATAACAAAAAAACGTATGAACAAAAATTACTGTTCATCATTGTTGATAAGCGATAGACGCTTTTTATCATAGAATAGATATATATATATATATATACACACACACATATAAGAAATAGAGAGTCATTGCTTTTGGATTGTATACTATAAACATAGGAGTACGACTATGCAACAACCCTACACTGCACTCTTATCAATTTTTCTTTTCTTCGGTCATTTTCCCATTTCTCAAGAATTCCGTTTCTCCATCCACGTCTATTTCTCCTAGAAAGGTCCCCACTCTCTTAGCCTCTCTCCTTGAGATTCAGGTTGGGAGAAGTTTTTTTTCCATAGACAAAGGAGAATGGCAAGAAGAAAGTTGGGAGCTGCAAATCGTGTTGTGACGCCCAAACCGGATTCACCACGTCATAGTGTACGGTGTAGAAACGTTAGACCAACTGATGAATATAATTTTTCATTAACACAAACAATGAACAATAATTATGTTTTGTAGTTTTTTCTCTTGTACTATTCTCGCGAGTTTAGCATTACCTCTTTTGATTGAAGTTCATTAGTATCCAATTTCAAAAGAAAAATTATATTGATAAGTTTATGTTTATAACATATTTAGTAAGAGAAAAGATATTTGCAGTGGTATGTAAGTCCGGCGGACTTTTAACGAAAAAGCAAGTAAATTTGAGACCTATATAAAAAAAGTTAGTTTTTACTAATAGATTGTACTCTTTTTTTCAAAAAGAGTACGCGAAACTGTCACACTCTAAAACTATATCTAACATTATTCCCATAAATACTTATATGCATAATTTAATTTTTGAAAAATAAAAAATAAAATTTTAAAAATCAATTGTTATCTGAATTTGAGTTCACATGATAGAAAATAGAATGACTGATACAAAAAATAAGAGAAATTATATTTGCAATTAGAGAATACATATGTGTCGCGTAATCTTTTGAGAAAATATAAATAAAGATAAAATTTACATTAAAAATAATTTTTTAACTATAGATGTTACTTTTTTCTCGAAAGATACACGTTTCACAACTCATAACTATATTAGTGTTACTAAAAGAAATAGGAAAATTCTATTTATTATTCATATATCATATACTATACATAATTTTTATTTTTATTTTTTAATAATTATGTGGTGTAGGAATGATGAATAGAAATATGTATTAACTTAATAAAAATAAAATAAAATAAAAATAAGTATAATATATAATGCGTGGATGATGAACAAGAAAGTAATAATGAAATGCAAATGCGTAGGCTGATTCATAACCACTACACCATGATTGATGGAACATCAGAAAAGTAGGTGTGTGGCTTACAACAAGGGACAAAATACTAAAGGACCACCTACATGATGACTTCACAAATGATTCGACAATTTGGGATAGAAAAAAGCAAACCACCAAGAAGATGAAAACCCAGAAACACGAGACGTTGAATGTCTTCAACCAGCAAAACCTAAAAGCAACGACCCAAAAAATTCAAAAAAAACAAAACGATAAAATACAAGATAGATAGTTAACAAAAGGATAAAAGTTTCATAACAAAAAAAAAGAAGAAGAAAAAATGGATGAACAAAAATTATTGTTCATAATTGTTGATACGCGATAGACGCTTTTTATCATAGAATATATATATATAAATATATTTATAAGAAATAAAGAGTTATTGTTTATGCATTGTATACTATAAACACATGAGTACGGCTATGCATGAGCCCTTCACCGCACTCCTTTCAGTTTTTCTTTTCTTAGGTCATTTTGCCATTTCTCCATCCACATCCACATTTATTCTTAATCTCTCTCTCTCTCTCTCTCTCTCTCTCTCTCTCTCTCTCCCCTTGAGATTCAAGTTGGGTGAAGTGTGAGTCCGGTCTAGTCCAGACCGAAACTTCTTCACTTCGAAGTGTGAGTTCTACTTTTTTTTTTTTCATAGAACTAAATATTTAAAAACAAAATCTCCATTAATTCTAAGGGTGCAATACTCATTGGTAAAGCATTTTTTTGTAAGTGCACCTCAAGGAATTTAACAGAAATTTCTCTTATCTGATGACTCCTATAAATTATTTGCAATTAAAATAATTCAAATCATATACCTAAAATGAGCATACTATCAAGATAAAAAAATTCCTACTAGTTAAGCCAACTCCTAAGGATTAAAAAGTGTGAGTAGTACTTTACAATAATATATTTTTGCTGCATAGTTTATATATTTTGAAAAATAGTTGAATCAATTTATTTATTGGCTTTTTTCAACAGTTTATTTGGACTCACCATGTAAAGAGCCGTGAATTAAACATATAATAGTGCACAAAACGAAACAAAAAGAAATAGAGAGTTATATAATTCTGCATATACATATGTCCATAAACAATAAAAAGCTCAAATTACCTAGAAACACAGAATGCATGCATTGTAATCTTGAGAGAGGGATAAATTTAATCTTGCGTTGTCCAGAGACTCTAAACAGCATATTGAAAGACTCTAAAGCTTTTCTGATGGACATTCAGCCTTAGAAGATGGGCACAGAAAGCTAATGACACAACACACTGTTAATACTAAATACTAAATAGCAAGCATAAATTACTTCAACAACTTTAGTGGTAGGGAAAATGTTGCAAAAGTTCACTATTAAAAAACCTCATGTACAACTTTGCACTTTCTTCAATCTCATAAAGATTTTTTTGATGATATGAAACCTCACCAAGGCAGAGCCTTCGGACTCACTCTTAGGTAGTGAAGCTCGAATACACGGCCCCGCCCTAAAAAATCATATATCAATTGCTTCATAACCCCTACAGGAAGAACGAAGAGAGAAGACCAGTAAACTTGAATATTAAATAGGATAGAGTTTACTAGTTGAAGCCTGCCATAATAGGAATTAAGGGCTTTACAAGTCCAACTCTCGACTCTTCCAATAATCTTATCAACTAAGATAGCGTAACTCAATTTAAGAGTAGCTCAATTTGAATCAAAGAATAATGTGCAAATTCCATCAAAGTCCTTTAGATGTTTAAAGGCTCAATAAGCATCGACCAATATTGGAGCACATTAATTTCTTTTAATTAACAATAAGTTTGGAGATTAGAAGATGATACCCTTGTTTTAAACAGGACGTAAGCAATACCCTTTCCCAAACTCAAATGAGAATGTTTAATGATCCTAACTGCTTCAATGTTGGATCCCAGATTGTCAATGCCAAAAAACCAATTGATAAAATTGTTCATCTCGCAAAATGAGAAAAAAGGGGAAATAAATCCAAATTCAGTGACAGTACATTTAGAATTTGCAGTGCATGAACACAAAAATCAATGTGAAGAAGTTACCTTTACATAATATGGAGGGTTGCCCATGAAAACAATTCTTCTGATATAAAAAAATTATTAATTTTTGTAAAATAATAGGTAGAAGTGTTTGGTTGTTTAGGTAGTCAGGAGAATCGCCGTACATGGGATGATGGAGCAAATGCTTCTAGAGAATAACTTCACAATGGAGTCTCTGTTGTTTTTCAAATAACAGAAACCAATCATAGTGGGCCACATGGGATACATATATTCTCATTAGTAAGATGCGCTGCAGAGGAAAAAAAAAAGGTCATTGCTCTGTCGAAATCCACCCCATTCTCCATCCTCTCTCTCTCTCTCTTGATTCTATCGAACCCCACTACTCTCTTTGTCTCTTTAATTTACTTCTTCAATTCATTTTTTTTATGGGTTTACTTCTTCAATTCACTAACTAAAAACTTGTTTGATTTGTATTTCAAGGAAGCAAATGTGAGCTGAACAAAGGCATCGCTTCCCACCCAAAAATTTCCAAATTCTGTCTCTCTCTCTCTCTCTCTCTCCCCTTCCCAGCAAAACATTTATAGAATTCTCTCTCTCTCTCTCTCTCTCTCTCTCCTTTCCACTAAAAAATTCCCATAATTTTTTTTTTATTTGAAAACAAACATGACGACAATTGTACTGCATATGCATAACCCACTATCAAGAGTTGCTGTTTCGGGGAATGAAAAACTTTGGTCGCAAGGACTTTTTTTCTTGCAAGCGATACTTGTATCATTAACTTCCATATGCACCGATGAAAAAACTGAAATCTATAAGTTTCTGTGACAATGCTTCAAATTTATATAAGATTGTGTGGTTGATTAAAATTTTTGCTTTTGTCCAAATCATGCGGCTGGGTTTATGTAAAGGGGAAGAGATGAATTTGTGAGGGTAAAGTACTGTTGTGAGGATAACGTTGCAAGTCTTGAGGTCCTCAAAGGGTAAAGTTGCATGAAAAGCAATGAGAGAGACAAGAAAAACCAAAATTTTCGCTTAAGGGGTGGTTGAGCTGAAATCAGTGGCTGGTGGTGGTAGTTCTCAGCATTGGGGTTGTTCTGGTGGTGAGGCTCACGATGGCGTTGCCATGAGAACTGCGACAGGGTTGGGTGTGAGTTTTGATGAAGGAACTGAAGGACTGTTTTCGGCTTGGTGGTGCAAGTCACCGTGCGACAATCATGCTTTGGTCGGCGTGACAAAGGCAAGGGTCTTGCGCCACCAAGGTGGTGATGAGGGGTTGCGGTGGTCGTGCATGACTCGATGAAGCAAAACAAAACAAAAGTGCAAACGAAAATGGGGGAGAGTGGAGGGTAAGAAGACGACGGGGAGAGAAGTGGGGAGAGAGAGGAGAGAGATCTATCCCTATCTAGGGGTGATAATATGTGACACGACTTGCTAACTCAACGCGAATATGACACAATAAAAACTTATTTGAGTTTGGCCTTAACGAGTTCGAGTCAAAACGAGTTGACCCGTTAAGACATGATTGCTTAACGGGTCACTAACAAATCAACCCGTTATAGCCCATTATGTCCAGTTAAAAAATTTAAATTTACATTTATACCCTTAGACCTAAGATTTTAACATTAATATTTTACAATGTGTGTTTATCATATTTGGGACTGTAATTTTAATATTATTACAATGTGTGTTTATCATATTTACGTAATTGTATGTTTATCATATGAGTTTTGTTGTGTACAAGTAAGTTTGCGTACCAATCTACATACTAATATTGTTGCCTTCATATTCTAAATTCAAATTAACACTGTTTTCAATAAAATTTAATTTCTGACCAATTATATTGAATGGATGCGCGTATTAGTACACATAATCACTTACAATTAGATTTTTCCTTATCATATTTGGTACTGTTGGGATTTTAATGTCGGTATTTTTATTGTTTGGATTGTAATTTTGTATTTGTAGTTAGTTTTTTATTTTTTATAGATATTGTTTATATTTTAATATTTATATAAAATCAATCAAGTCAAACGAGTTGAAACAGGTCGGGTCATGTCGTATCGTGTCAATCTATTTCGTATTTAGTAACGGGTCAAAATGAATTGTGTCGTGTCAACCCATTATCTTAATAGGTCGTGTTAGCATTTGACTCTTGGATACAAAATCCTAAACGAGTCATGTTCAAGTTGATCTGTTAAGTATGATATACATATTTTGACACGACACGAACATGACCCGTTAACACGATTTGACACCCGGCCCTACCGTAGTTGGACAGCAGCGCGAGTTGGAGGGGAGATGTGGGGCGACATCTTGGATCTAGAGAGAGAGGGAGATGAAAGAGAGAAAAGAGTGAGGATTTGAGTTGAGAGAGAGAACAAGGGAATAAAGCAAAGGATTTGTATGTGTGGTCTGAAATTTACTAAGGGATAACGTTTATCCAGACGAACTGACACAAACTCAAGCCATCTATTTGCCAACACTCAATGCACTGACACAAATAAATCCATTAGCCAATTCCTTTTCCCAAGATTCAAACAAAAAAGACTATTATGTACTTATAATACATGGATGAATTACACGATAGGCACTTAAGAAAAAGATAAAAGCGACATAACAAAAAAAAAAAGAAAAAATGGATGAACAAAAATGACTGTTCATCAATGTTGATAAGCGATAGACGCTTGTTATTATACAATATATATATATATAAAAGAAATAGAGAGTTATTGTTTATGTATTGTACACTATAAACATAGGAGTACTGCTATGCAAAAGCCCTACACTGTACTCTTATTAGTTTTTCTTTTCTTCGGTCATTTTCCCATTTCTCAATAATCCAATTTCTCCATCCATGTCTCTCTCTCCTCGAAAGCTTTCCACTCTCTCTCTCTCTCTCTCTCTCTCTCTCTCTCTCTCTCTCTCCCCTCCCCCAAGAGATTTAGATCGGGTGAAGTTTTTTTTTTCCAAAGAGAGAGGAGCACAACCAGAAGAAAGCTGGGGGCTGCGAATCGTGATGTGGTGCCCAAACCGAATTCGCCACGTCATAGTGTACGGTGTAGAAAAATTAGACCTACTGCTTAATATAATTTCTCATTAACACAAATAGTGAACATTAATTATGTTTTGTAGTTTTTTTTCTTGTACTATTCTCTTGAGTTTAGCATTACAGCTTTGGATTGAAAGTTCATTAGTACCCAATTTCAAAACAAAAACTCTATTGATAAGTTCACGCTGATAACATATTTAATAAGAGAAATGATGATATTTGCAATAGTATGTAAGTCTGCACACTTTAAAAAGATTTAATAATAGAAATGATGATATTAAATAAGTCTGCACATATTTAATAATAGATTTCATTTTTTTTTTCAAAAAGAGTATACGAAACTGTCATACTCTAAGACTATATCTAACATTACTCCCATAAATACTTATATGCATAATTTAATTTTAAAAACATGAAAAATAAAATCTTAAAAATCAATTGTTATCTGAATTTGAGTTCATGTGATAGAAAATAGAATGACTGATATAAAAAAATAAGAGATTATATTTGCAATTATAGAATACATAAGTGTCACATATTCTTTTTAAAAAATATAAATAAAGATAGAATTTACAATAAAAAATTAATTTTTTAACTATAGACGTTACTCTTTTTCTCAAAAGATATATGTTTTCACAACCCACAACTATATTAGCGTTACTCTTTTAATTTTTAATAATTATATACTGTAGGAATAGTGAATAAAAAATTTAATTAGTTTAGTAAAATTAAAAATAAAATATAAAATAAAAATAAAAATAAGTATAATATATAATACATGGGATGATGAACAAGAAAGAAATAATGAATTGCTCATGCATATGCTGATTCATAACCATTACAATATGATTGATGGGACTTCCATCAAAAAGTAGGTGTATGGCTTAATGAAAGTGGACGAAATACCAAAGGACCACCTACCTAATTACTTGACAAATGACTCAACAATTTAGCATAGAAAAAACCTTTATTCAATGAATCAACTGGTCTATGCAACCACATGGTAATCTTTATATTATTTAAATAAAGAAAATTGATAGATGCAGTTGTGAGTGTGCAAGTACCGCATAATTATTTGGAAAAAATAAATAAATACGGGATCTAGATTAAAAAATAAGAATTTTTTAATAATAGAACATACTTCTTTTCAAAACGACTAAACAACACTTGCACATTTCATGTAGCTTTACTCTTAAATAAAATGATATGTTTTAATTGAAGCTTACAACAGATGATGAGATGAGGCACACAATGTTCTTTTTCTTTAATTAAACGTTATGTTTCATTTAGTCTCATTTGGATAGTGAGATAACATGAGATGATTTTAAATAAAAGTTATAAGTTGAATAAAATATTATTAGAATATTATTTTTTAATATTATTATTGTTTTGAAATTTTAAAAAAAATGAAGAGATGTGAAAAAGTTGAATTATTTATTTTATTTTGTGTGAGAATTTAAAAAAATTATAATGATGATATGAGATGAGTTAAATAGTCTCTCAATCCAAACGAGAAAGTTAAAAGACACTGTTTTTATTCTCCTTTCATCCGATGGTCTTCTCCCTTTTCCATCCATGTTTTTTTTCCTGTCCTCATTTCTCAAACATTTTCCTTTATGTGCGTCCCCGTCTTTCAAAAATTAAACCTTACCACACAGAATTTGTGTGCGTTTTTTTCTATATTGAATTTTGGCCATAATTCTTTCCTCTACTTTCTCATTGACATTCTCACTGGTATTTCTCAATCTTAATTAAGAAATGCAAAAATATATGGATGTCTTTGTAGATAAATATAAACTACTCAGAAATGCAAAGAAGTGAAGGTAAAACACCAAAATGATATCTATCACTCAAAAATTAAGCCTTACCACACATAATTTGTTGTCCTTTTCCCAGGATTTATCGGGTTTACAGTTTAGACGCATTAAAAGTGGATTTCTTGCCACTCTCCGGCATGTTTTTCAGAAAGAAATCCAACTCCTTGACGAATATTTCCATTGCTGGGGCTGGCAAGCAAACTCCAATGGCTATCCCTTCCTCTCCCTTACTGTCCTTACAAGGAATACAGAAGCTCCCCGTTCTAGGAATAATTCTCACAAAACATTCAGCTGGCCCAGCATAAGATGGCTTGCCCCACCCAAAGTCCACCTTTCCAAGTCCGGCACGTGTCACATCCGACACAAGGAATGAGCCCACCACCGTTAGGAATGGCCTGCCTCTGATCACCATTAGATCTGCCACAGACCGCATATACTCCTCGTTCACTTCTTTTTTTGCCTTCCTCACCAATTCCAAAGCATAACCCAAATTAGTGTTCTCGCAGAGCTTTCCGGCAGTCGTGACTGCTGCTGGGCACGCAAAAACGTTGCCGTAGTAACCGCTCGGTAACGGAGGATTGAACTTGCCACGCGCGCTGACGATTGACATCATTCGCACCTCCTCGTTGCGGTCGAACTGGAGTGCGATGGTGCGGCATCGCCAAAGGCATGCCATGATCACCTCAAAGGTGGTGGACTGGCTCAGGTGATGCGGCACAAACCTACGGATGGCAGACACCTCGGTACGGCCGAAAAAGAAGGAGCGGTAAGCCATGTCCTCGAGCGGGGTGATGGTGCCAGTACCCTTGGTGTCGATCACCTCGTCGTACTCGCGGTGCGTGCATGTCAAGCGTGTTGGGTCCCTCGCATTTAAGAGATGTCTCTGCCATACGGGTAAGACGGAAGGGGCGCGCGCCCCCCTCGCCACCTCGCCCACGGCTGTCATGAACTGGACCAGACCAGCGGCATCGCTCATCGTGTGGTTGAGGCGTAGTGCGAAGATGAACCCGCCGCATTTAAGCCGCGTCACCTGCAAGCAAGTCATGGAGATGCCAAGACGTGATCAACTTTAGGGGGAGAAAACTAAAAAAATTCACGAGTTCCTTAGCAGAATTTGTACCTGAATAAGCAGTAATGGGCAATGAAGAACCCCTCCAGAGCCTGGAAGGTCAAAAAGAAGCTCCTCCAAGCACGGGAATGGAGGTCGAAGAGCATCACCAAACTGCTCAAGTGTGACATCGGCATCTGCCTCGATGAATACGACACCCTCACTAGTGCATTCTACTACAAGTTTCCTTCCAGGCCCTTCTCTAAGCCTACCTGCAAATGGGTAGTAAAACACAAGTGTTTGAGCAAGTGCCTCTCTGATGACTTTCACTGGGTCTCTCCCTTGCATCGAGGGATCGTGTCTATAAAATTGTATCACCGGGACTTGAAATCGTGAAGCCTCTTGATCGTCGATATCAGAAAGTTGTTTGAACTCGTGGGGTGTGGGCTTAGATGGAGCAATTAACTCGGGCTTGCACCTTCGTACTGTGAATACCAGAGACTGAGTTGGTGCTGCCATGGCAAGAAAATGGTTCTTAGAAAGTTAAGGAAAGTTTGGTCTTTTAAGACTCTGTTATATGTGCACTGATCCGCGCCATAAATCGTTCTTCGAAGTTGCTATTTATATAGAAGATGTGAAAGGGCCGTACAACTTGTGCGCAATTGTGTATTGAAAATGCTTGTTGCAAGCGTCTAGTGCAAACGGCGTGCAAACGTGGAGATACTTGATGAGAGAGAAATTGAGCTGCTGGAGCTGATGAGAGAGAAAGACTGAGCTAATGAGAGAAGAAGAATTTATTTTAAATCTGACGTGGTATGGACGACTGCATACCGGTTGTATCTAACGACTATATATAAAAAAACTCTTGTGTATCACGTGTTTGGTCTGAAAGATAATCCACGGGATGACCACCAAGTAATTCGTTAGATGTTCATGAACTGAAAACTATTTTCAACCACGAAAAAACAAACGTGCATGATATTGTGCTTGATAAAAAATTATACTCATCCACCTCACATCACATACTATATATAATTTTTTTTACTTTTATTTTTTTTTTGTTACCAAGTATGTAATATATAGATGATGAGTAGAAAAACCTAATTAGTTTTAGAAGAATAAAACCAAAAACAATTACAAAAAAAAATTACAAAAATTAAAAATAAGTGTATCGTGTGTTGTGTGAGGCTAATGAGTATCAATGCTCGTGTTTCATATGAAAGATAATCCACATGACCACCACCTAGGGCTAAGCGACTCCAACTCAAACTTTGTCGAAGGTCGAATCTGACCTCCAAATCTGACTTGTCGGAATAGTGTTGAATTTTAGACTCTTTTTGGACTTTTTTTAATTTCATATTTGCCCACTTTTTAAAAATGAAATTTTGTGTTGACTTTTAAATTTCAATTTTTTCAAAAATTAAAATTAAAAAATACTTAATTCAATAATTAGTAATTCATATATAAGATATACTGCATGCATTCTAGTTGTCAAAAAAATTACAATCTAAAAATAAATAATATCTATCATCTACACCCAAAATCATCCACATCTAAATCGTCCATCATTAACGTCCAAAATCAACCATATCCAAAATTATCCACACCCATCATAATAATATTTCTTTTGAACTATTATAGTAAATATTTTTTAAGTTCCAATTCGACAAGAAAAAAACTCCAATAACAACAACAAAACAAATGTTTCCAACAAATGAATGAAAATAAATTAAATATTTCAAGTGTCATTTCAACAATCAAGTTGTTCCTAAAAAAAAAAAAATGACAAGATTACCAGTTAAAAATAATATTAAATTTTAATAAATATAATTAAATGATAGAAATATGAATAGTACCAACTTGAAGAGAAAAGAGAAAGTATAATAGTCATCTGTGGGACCAACCTCTCAATATTTAGTACTTTCAAGGAGCAGCACGTTGAAAAACGTGGAAATTAAACCATGCATGCACCAGCACAAATTATTAACGTCCTTTTATAGTACTGTGGGACAGTTCTTGCAAGTATCACGTTGATCATAATTTAAAAGTGGTAAATATGAAGAAAATTAGGAGAATATATCATGATAAGCGTCAATTAATGACCACATGATACATTTCATGACGTACGTGATCTTTATACTCATTCATGAAATTTTGATTTGTAATGAGTACGTAATCGCAATTCATTAAAAAACAAAAAGGATAATACCCAAATGTATAAAGAGTATTTAACTATGCAATGAACTCTTAGAGTTTGTTTGGATAGAAAAACAATTTTATCTCATGCATTACAAGAAAATTATTTATTTGTGACCATTTAATTTCAACGAAATGACTATTTATAACTAAAATAAATCTATTTTTATCACAAGTAGTCTTTTCACAGTAATTAAATGGTCATAAAAGCCTATTTTTCTTGTAGTGGATCATTTTACTATTTAAATGAGGTCTTAAAATTAACTTCATTGAATACAAATACAAATTAAATAACTTCTGATAGTTGGTTCAAATGAGCAAATAAATATTTGATCAATATATATGCACAGCCAGCAGCATCCATACATAAGTATATAGGTAATGATCAACAAAAATTGCTCAGTACATTGAAACAGTTGCAGCTAATACACAATCTCTTAATAACGTCAGGTTATAATAACGTGTGAATAAATCTCTTAAGATAATAATGTGGGAAACAATTGCAGCTACAACAGGTTATAATAACGTCATATCTCTAGTTAAGATAAATACACAATCTCAGTCCACAAGAAGGAACAAAAAAAGGAAAGTAATGTTAAGGACAAATAAAGAAAAGCTTAAACCTGATCAAAATCAAATGTCAAAGGATATTACAATCATCAAGAACATTATTCTTCATACACAGGAATAGTTACAAAATTTAACAGCAACAAGCCAACAACCATATTAATAAATGGAACAACTAGGTACAAAAATTTACCCTCAATGACCAACTAGGTATAGAAATTATTGCCACAAGTCAAGCATTAGCCGAGTAGTAGTTCCACCATCCTGAATGAACATAGGAATACTTGTGCCTTTTATATTCATGATTTAAGAATTAGAACACAACACAAACAAAATTGTAAAAAATATTAACTCAACTTGGGGCTGTTTTAACAATCACTAAAACAGCCTCACATGTTTAGGTTAGTCATTCAAAACATCCCCATTAAAACAGTCTAAAAAACACAACACATATACATTAACTAAAATCGGACGACTTTACGTTATAAAATTATAATACCCACAATTGAGGCTGTTTTAGTGATTTAATTTCAGTTTAATATATAAATTCAAAATCGGCCCAACTTTTGCATCATATTAATATATAAATAGCCCCTAACCACACAACACAAACAAAAATAGCTCCAAAAACAAGTATAATCACAATTTTTCTTTTTAAATCGAAGAGCTAGTAGCTACCCTCATAGCGACCCCGTCCCAAGTTTATTAAGTAGCCTTCACTTACGGCGGATGAATATCGTGATTACAACCAAACATCTGGGAGTTTACAAATAGGAAAATTGTGACGCCCCGACACCCACATACGGAAATGCGGGAATCGTGACGTCGGGATGATGACAACACGATCACGCATCCCAATGATAAGTGCCAAGTGTGGGTACATACAATAGTATACAATGAACAAAGCAACGAATAATTTAAGTCGATTAAGTACTAGAATTGTTTAATACAAATTTACTTAAATAAAACGTTTAAAAAGAGTTATACAGTTGTCCCAAAAAATATAATACAAAGACCGAACACATGAACGAGTGATCCCATATCACTCCTCTGGCGGAGCCGAATCCTCGGGCTCAACATCAGCATCATCTGCATCAAAATCTGCGGTAACATAAAACGGTACTGCAGGTAAGTAATAATCCAAACAACCCATGAGATAAAAATGCATTAATGCAACCAACAATTATGCAGATGAAATGTGCATTAGACCCAAAAAATCATTTTTCCTAAAAAAGATTATTTTCCAACACACGCCATGAATAAAATATGCCATTTTCCTAGAAAATGACCCAACACAATCATTTATTGGACACTGTAGGCAGGAATCACATACGGGACTCTACCACCATCCTTGCTTACCACCATCCCTACCGCATGCACCGTAGGCCGGAATCACAGGAAGAACTATACCACCATCCCTACCGCGTGCAGCGTAGGCAAGAATCACAGGCGGGACTCTACTACCATCCCTGCTTACCACCATTCCTACAGTTCTTTTTCACACAAGAGGTACCTATCAGAGCATTAGAGAGAGAAATCACAGGCGGGACTATACCACTATCCCTGCTTACCACCATCCCTACAGTTCCTTTTAACACAAGAGGTACCTATCAGAGCACTGTAGGCGGGAATCACAAACGAGACTCTACCACCATCCCTGCCGCATGCACCGTAGGCGAGAATCACAAGCGAGACTATACAACCATCCCTACTTACCACCATCCCTACCGCGTGCACCGAAGGCGGGAATCACAGGAGGGGCTATACCACCATCCCTATAGTTCCTTTTCACATAAGAGGCACCTATTAGAGCACTGTAGGCAGGAATCACAAGCAGGACTATACCACCATCACTGCTTACCAACATCCCTACAGTTCCTTTTCACACAAGAGGTACCTATCCGAGCATTGTAGGTGGGAATCACAGGCGGGACTCTACCACCGTCCCTGCTTACCACCATCTCTACCGCATGCACCATAGGAGGGAATCACAAGCAGGACTATACCACCATCCCTACAGTCTCTTTTACTTTCTCTCAAACCGATCAATCCAATCACTTCAAACATATTCAAAATCATCTCTCACATGAAAGCTTAGTTTTTCAAATATACCCATGAACATGTTGCAATTATGCCAAAACCCAGTTTTAATTTACAAACATGAACATGCATGCAATTATGCAATGTATATGACCCGACACAATATCCAACAGCCAAAAAATCCCAACTGCATAATCCAATCACACAGCAACTCCATCCTCCAATCCAACCGACCCCCTTACTCCTCGGACTCAATCCAGCACAACTAAACCAGTTCACAATAAATATGAGTTAGCGCAAAAATACATTTAAATCTCAAAAGTTCTTTGGAAATATACTTACAGTGCTATAATATAATTTTCGAAGAATCACCGAGGTGCTAGAAGTGGCGGCACAACAATGTAACAGTGCAAAAAGGACAAAGGTCGTGGGTCTCAAAAACCCAATTTCGAATGGGGACAAACTAAGACTTGGGATGGCTAGGGAATGGCTTAGGGGTGTTGATGAAGCTACTGGTGGTGGTGGTTGGCCATGGGTGGCGGCATGGGCGGCGGTTGGAGGACAAAATACCCAAATCAGAAACTGGGATGGATTGGCTTCATCCCTATTTCTGATTTGGGTAGCTGGGATGCCGCCGGTGCTGTGGTGAAAAAATGGCGGCAAAGGTGGCACCACGACAGCGCTGGAGCACCAAAAGCCGTGCGGCTAGAAGCCGTGCTGGAGGAGATTGGCGACGCAGGAGGGGCTGAAAACAGGGGGTGGTCGCCAGCCAGTGGGGAAGAGATTGGGAGGGGCGGTGATAGACACGGACAGCACACGGTGGCGCTAGGGCAGAGGAAACAAACGGACGAGAGAGAGGGAGGAGAAAGTCGCATACGGGAAGAAGAAAAAGCAGGGGAAAAAGAAGAGAAGAAGGAAAAGAAAAAGAGGGAAAAAGAAAAAGTGAAGGAAAGAAATGAGGTCCAGTCCTCACAACTTCAGTTGCAAAAATGATCCGATGAAAAGAATTTCAAAACAATGAGTTAAATAAAATAATTTAAACGTAGTGACTAAATAAAAATAACATAATTAAATCCAACAATAGACTAATTTAAAATAAAGAGAAATTTAAATAATGAACAATAATTAATAACGAGAAAACACATTGAATTAACATTTAAAAATCTTAAAATAATGCCACGTAAATCATCTAAAATTTAAAACAAGAAAGCCCATAATCTTAAGAAATGCAATAATTACTTAGTCAAAATACACATAAATACGGGGTATCACAAAAATAAAAAACCTCTGAAACACAAAACAACCAAAAAGCAAAACCAGAAAGCAAAAGCAAACTAAACAGGCCTAATAGACAGGCCTAGAGAAAAACCATCTAAACAAGCCTTAAAAGAAATAAATAAAACGATCCTTAGGTACGTATAGAAGGCGGCCTTGCCTTGTCTATCCGAATAACACCCTTTAAGAACCTCAGCAAGTGCTGGAGATCTCCATAAACTACATTATTTCGTAACTCGCCTTGTTTAGCCAAAAAATCAGCCGCTTGATTCCCTTCACGGAACTGATGGGTGACACGGGTATGCATTCCTTGCAATTCATGACTAAAGCTCATTCCAATAGTCCCATAAATACCAAAGAGTGCATTTCCCTGTTTGGAACCAGTCCACAATCAACTTGGAATCACTTTCAATAATTACCTTGAAAAAAGATAGACTTTTACAAAGCCGAATCCCTTCCAACTAGCACTCAATTCAGCAAGGCAGCTTTAAGATTTCCATCCATGTCCTGCAAGATACCCCCACCTCCCCAAGACCCTGGATTTTCACGACAACTCCCAACGCAATTAATCTTGATCCATCCCGACGAAGGCTTAGACCATTTAACAAGCAGACATTTCCAAGTAACAAGTCTCGACATCTCCAAATTTAAATCATTTAACAAATTAAGATCCTGCTTGTTGAGTTGCCTATGCACTTTCATTTCAGCCGCCATCTTTTTGAGCCACATTTTAACTAAAGTCCACACTAGCATCGCACTAATTTTCAGCCCCTCCATACATACTTTACATCTTCTAGTCCATAAACACCAAGTGATAAAAGAAGGTAGCATACCAATAAGATTACCCACAAAAGAGGACTTTTTATCACAAATCATCTAAGCCAATATTCTTGCTTTCTAGGTATTGAACATCAAACACGGCACCTTTAAAAGCCTACTAGCAAATTCCCAAACTCGAGGGGCTATCTGACTTGTGGCTAAAACATGATCAATGCTCTCCCTAACTTGCTGCATACAACAATCACACGCTGACGCAAAAGAGATACTCTTATTTTGAACCCTCTCATCTGTTGCCAGACTTTGAAACAAAGCTCTCCAGTTGCAGATGGAGAATTTTTTTGACAAACATCTATTCTAAAACCACTCATGCCACGACATTTGGTTCCCTTTTTCCCGAGTTGCATCCCAAGCGGTAGCAGTAGTGAATTTTCCATCCAAAGTTAGTTTCCACAGACAAATATCCAACCTAATGCGCCCAGAAATTTTGGTCCGCACAATTTCTTCCGTGAATGCCTCTCCCACTAGCTCCTTCAAGAGTTCAACATTCCATGCCTGATCCATCCAACAATCTCTGATATGAAGTCGCTTATTATTAATATCTAGAATTCTGTTTGATAAAGGACCCGAAGCTAACCATCTATCAAACCAAAAAAATGAATTTCCATTATGCAACAGAATCTGGACGTTGTCTATAACTTCCGGAACATGCTTCAATATCAATCTCCACATTCTTGAATCCGTAGCTTTGAGAGCACAGGACAAAGGATGACCATCCCTTAAATATTTAGCATGAAAAAAATCAGCCCACAAACCTTCAGACGCCAATACACGATAGGTAAACTTCATGTGTAGAGACTTCTGAACCTCGTGTAAATCCCTCAGCCCCAAACCACCATCGTTAGTAGGTTTGCAAATTTTAGACCATGATCTCCAATGCAATTTCCTCCTTCACTCCACATCGCCCTAAACGAAGTTGGCTAATATAGAGTTTATCCGATCAAGAGTCACCTTCAGAACATTAATCACCGAGAGGATATGTATAAGTAAACTAGATAGCACATGTCTCAATAAAATTAAGCGACCACCTTGTGAAAGCAACTAGAATTTCCAACCCGCCACTTTTTTCCTTATTTTCTAAACTAGTAGCTCAATGATGCAAGAAGTAAGTCTACCTGTAGCAAGAGGTGCACCCAAATAGGTCACAGGAAAATGACCATCCTTAAATCATGCTTCCGAGACAGATTTATAAATTTGTGCGAAAAATCACCGATTTCTCACGACTTATCTTTTGACCGGACCATCTTTCATAAATAGTAAGAATCTCAACAAGCCTCTTAATAGATTTTTTCCCCCGATTAGAGAAAATCAACAGATCATCAGCATACAACAAATGAGAAACTAAAAGAGCCCCCACTGGGTGAGAAAATCTCCCAATCCAACCATTCTCAAATTTTTTTCTAAGCAACCATGTTAACACCTCCTCCATGATAATAAATAGATATGGGGATAAAGGATTCCCTTGTCGAAGCCCCCAAGCAAATTGAAAAAAATCTTTAACGGTTATATTCATCATCACAGAAAACCAAGGAGACCTTATACATTCACCAATCAAATTACAGAAAGTATTGGAGAAGCCAAAGGACTTAAGGAGCTCCAAGAGAAAGCTCCAATCCACCCGATCATAAGCCTTAGCCATATCTATCTTTAACATGACATTACCACCCAAAATTTTCCTATGAAGGGAGTGCACCATCTCTTGGGCAAGCGTGATGTTTTAAAAAACGATGCGTCCCGGAACAAAAGCACCTTGTTAATGAGAAACCAACTTCTGAATAATCCGAGTCAAATGAGCCACAATAATTTTTGAAAAAACTTTATAGGCCACTGAACACAAACTAATAGGTCGAAATTTATCAAAACTGGACGGATCAGGCATTTTCGGAATCAAAACAATAAAGGTTGATGTAAAGAACCTGGTTAAAGGGCCACTCTTGAAGAACTTCCTAGAGCTTCAATAAGGTCATCTTTAATAATCTCCCAACACCTTATGTAGAAACTAGACCTGAACCCATCTGGCCCCAGATTGCTTTGCTGAGGAATTGAAAAAACAGCTTCTTTCACTTCCATCTCTATCGATTCAGCACACAACATATTATTTTCCACATTTGAAATAATTGGATCAATCAAGCTAGATAATTCAGCTTGCACCACGTCACAAGACGTGGAAAGAAAGTCCCAACAATATTGTGTAGCGCCCAAGTGGACAAACTCGACGTTATCCAATGTTGTGCCATCCGAGAAATTTGAGCCTTTTTATGCCTTTGATTAATCACAGAGTGAACAAATTTTGTGTTCTGATCCCTTTCCACCAACCACTTCTTTTTAGTAATTTGTCCCAATTAGACTGCCTCTCTTTTTTCCCAAGTAGCAAGCTCCAAGTTAGTCACAAGATAGTCTGTTTCCACATCTCCTGCCTCTCCTCAAGAGTTTTTAAATTCACATCAACCCTGCCAAAAACATGCTTATTCCAAGCTCGTAATGCAATTTTAGTACGCTTGAGTCTAGTAGCCAATTTTTCCAAGCCAGAACCGAAGTCATGTCTTCCCAAAGCTTCCTTCACACAATCTAAAAAGGTCTCATGTAAGCACCACATATTTTGAAAATAGAAAGGAACCAGACCATATAAAGAAAAACGCCTTTCCAAGTGAACCACTATAGGACAATGATCCGAGGTTTTCCGCTTCAAATAAACGAACTGAGCCGAAGCATACTAATCAGAGAAGGTGTAATTACTGACCACTCTATCTAACTTCGCCCAACTTCTGTTTACCCCAAAATGGGTATTACACCAAGACATAGTGCGGCCATTACTATGAATGTTGAACAAATAGCATTTATCTAAACATTCATTAAACTCTACATAGAAATTAATGGCCAAGGATGACCTCCAATTCCTTCAAAATCTATGTCAATAGCATTGAAATCACCTATCACCATCCAAGGCATATTATTCAACTGACGATTCTCTAACTCTTCCCATAAGCCTCTTCTTTCTGTATAAGAGCATTTTGCATAAACAAAGGTTATAAACAACCTTTGATTCGCCAAAGACAACCATCCAAATATCCTTTGAGAAGTACGAAAAACCATCTGAAACTCATTCGACTCTATCCAAAAAATCCACAATTTGCCACTCGCGGACACATTAGAACAAAAATAATTAAGAGTAAAAAAAGAACCCGTAGCAGCCATCCGATTGTCACCAATAAAAGGTTCTGCAATCGCACAGATATTAATGTCTTTTTTGATAATTAATGACTTTAATCTCCTCTTCGAACTCCCCAACCCTCTAACATTCCAATATAAACTGTTTACAATCATAAATTCAGCTTCTGTGATCGGGTGTGAACTCGCTGGGACTTCTTCACCGTCTTGTCTGAAATAATTTGTAATTGTACTGCATTCGATTGATAAGCTCCCTCAGAATCATAGGCCTTCTCTTTACCCCTTGATCCTGTTAATTCTCCTTTTTCCTAGTTTGAAAAATATCCCATAGCTAATTCCCCTTGCATTCTATTTTCAGCTAGCACATTTTTCGTCTCATCAACCAGGGTCTTTGGCACGTTAGAAAACTCATTACCTTTCAACTGCATGGTCTCCGAAGCCACTTCACTCTCTTTATCACACCAAACCTCTTCACAATCTTCATAGCTAACATCCTTTTGATTTTCCATTATTTTCACTAAATCCTAGAGAGGGTCATTCTCCCCAACCCTGCAGACCACAGTTGTATGATCCTGTCGATAGCATTTCATACAATAGTAATCCTATTTTTCATATCTTGCCTCTTGCCAAATACTTTGTAGCCAAGACTACAATAGGAAAACCTTTCACTAGTTCCACAGTCAAATCCACCTCCACACAAATTCTAGCATCTGTGGCTCTTGATCGGTTCAAAGTCGCATTATCCATCCTTAGATAACGACCAAAACGTGTTGCAAAAATTTGAAGACAATCACGATGATAAAGATGCATAGGCAATCCGGGTAGGAAAATCCATTGAGGGGCCAATGGAGATTCCTTACGTAAATCAAAGTCTTTTGTCCATCTAAACAGCAAAAACGAATTTCCTTTCCATCACTCTTCCTTCTCAAGCCCATCCATGCACAAAATCACGTTCATTCTTCATCTGAATTAAAACATGATAGTCATCCATAAAACTAATCGTTAGAATCTCTACTGAACCCCACTTCTTCACCATGTTCAGTCTGATCACATCAATAGAAAGCTGAACTCGCAAGAATTTCATAACAATCGCAAACTTGTACTCTTCCGCTGCTTTCATCATCTCTGTTTTCATAAAAACAAAGCCTAGTTCGCCATTTATTTCCACAGGAAACCGCAAAGGGATTTTGAAGGAAGGATTATCTGCCGGTTTTGAGACTGCAGAGCATACGATCTCGCTACAACATCTCCAGAGCCAGCGTTCCCCGCCGATGGCAAGGCCATCAGAGGGTTGAAACACTGAAGAACGGCCAACCCTAGCCTTCTATCCGCTAGAAGCCACCCCAGAAAAGAAAGCCCAAGAAAGCCACACCTTCCAAAATAGAAAGATTTTAGAGGAGGAAAAAATTGCAACAATCGTCTCTCCCTAAAAAATTGCCCCAATTGCCCCAACTGCCCCAATCGCCTCTCCCTAAAAGTTAATACCCAGAAGCTCCTCTAAGTATAATCACAGTTTAATCATTCAATACATGCCAAACAAAAACAACTCCAAAAGCTCAAATAGTAAATATTAGCTCAAATAGAAGCTGGACCTACATGCCAAATACGAGAAAGTGGTGAAATCTACTAAGATTAATTTTAGCTAAAATAGCTAGGCAGCTTATAATTAATGCACAAAAACATCCCCATTAATAATCCATATGATTTTCCAAGATTAAGATTAAGATAGAGCTTCTAGAGAGAGAACCTCTGACCTCTCTCTAGAAAACTCACCAAAAAACCGAAACACCTCTGGGGGGGTGGGAGCTTCGGCTCCTCCCCCCTCCCTCTTCCCTTCTCCTCCTCTCAGCCTAGTACTTTTTTTATGTTCTCTGTTTTTTTTTTTTTTTTTTGAGTTTTTTCAGCCCAAATAAAGGAGTGCCGATTGGAGACTTTCTGGTAGTTGAAGGACACCATGTGCCCCACAGGGGGATTTATAGGCTACCAATCTATCAGCCTACCGAACACGGCATCCAAAGGAGCGGTGCGTCTCCTACATGCGTCGATTGAAGTATGCGCGTGGCTGCCACGCACCACTGTGAAGATTCTGTTTCTGACGTCACATGTGGTGCTACTAGATCTAGTGCCTCCGGCACCTCCACGATCATCTACCCGGCTTCTTCCTCGACTGGCGTGTGTCCTGCACGCGCCCTTGCAACCTCTTTGTGCAATGTAGCTCCTTTTTTGCAGTGTTTTCTTAGTGTTTGTAATGTTGTTTCTGTGTTTATGTTTATTAATAAAAGAAATAGGCTATTGGACTTATGTCCATAGCAGGGGAACCCTTCCTCTTTTGGAGGATGGGGTGGTTTTCTCCTCCTCCTCCTTTGGAGGTGGGGGATGGTTTTTAATATCTGTTTTTTACAGAGAGTGATACTTTCTTATGAGAGTTTCTAGAAGTTAAGACAATGCTTGTCGCAAAGAAATTTGTGTGCTGGGAGGCGTATAACAGATGTGTAGTTTGGCTTGTATTCGGAGTTTTTCTTTATATTGACTAGTCACAGCTGTAACTTTCTTTGTGGATGAAATGAAGTTTATTTCCTATAAAAAAAAATCCATATGATTTTTCAGATCATACTTACTTAGTATGAGATATCACAACCATATCACTAAAAATATATCACAACAAAATTCACAAAAACCACGATAAGAATCTACCAATTTTCAAGATTCACAAAGCATATACCCATCTAGATTCTATAAAGATTCACAAAGCACCACGAAATAGATCAATTTCTCGTTTCATTTGCACTTTAATATCAAATCCGTACACAGATTCACAACATTTTAGAAAACTCACCCTGATACCTAATGCCACTCCATGGAATTATCACCACAAGACTTAGTTCTTACAGCTTCGTTGAATCGTGAGCCTTGAGACCCTGTAAAATTTTATGAGCAAATCAAAAGAAAAGAGAGATAGAACACATTGGGGTCATAGGAGAAGAGATATAGACAACGAAAGGATAAGACAGAGATAGGGCCATAGGGCCTTACCAGAAGAGAGAGAGAGGTCCTGCGGTCACCGGTGGGATTTTCAGAGAGGGGCCATGCCAGGGGGGGGGACCGTGCCTAGGGTTTGAATTGAAGATTGAAGAAGATGTGATGAAATGTTTCGGGGAAGGGGGTGAATATGAATGCCTTAGGACTTTAAGAGAGATCATGTAAAACAGTGTCATTTTACAATATAAAAACAACGCCATTTTACGTAGATTGTGGGCTAGGCTGACATTTTGGCCTTTTGGGCTGGGTGGGCTTTTTTTTCTTTTCTTTTTTTTTTTTCTTTCTAAACCCTAACTCAAACCCTAAGGGCCTAATCTAAACCCTAAATCAATTTTAATCTATGTTTTAACCCTAAGTTTTTTATTTATAGATTTTATAATTCTTTTATCACTTAATTTTAATTGTTAGTATTTATTATTAACAATTATTATTTAATTAGTGTCAAATTACAATGTTATTATACTATAGTATTAAATGTTATGAACTCAATATAATATTTTATACTAATTTCTAACTTATAAGTTATTCCTATAGTATTTAATAAGCAATTGGTATTATAGACTTATACCATAGTATTTAATTACATGTTGTTCTACTAAAGTATTACATATTATTATATTAGTTTCTAACTTCATTATATACTAGACTTAGTATTCTATGTTTAATGTTATCATACTAGTGATTATACATTAGTAATATAGTATACATGTTATTATACACTAGTTATTATATATTAGTATTACATGTTATTATATATTGGATCATTGGTTATTATCCACTACTATTATATGTTATTATACTTTAGTTATTATACATTACTATTACATGTTATTATACATTAGTATTACATGTTATTATATTTATACATTAGTAATTTAGTGTTACATGGTTGTAATATTGTAATAGTATGATGTTTACATACACTAAACTATTATTAGTCAATTTAGTCTATATATTATACTATAAATATATTATTTTATAATAATTAGTTCGTACTAGAATATTATTGAGTTTAACTAACTATATAAGATATAGTTATATCAAATTTATACGATTAATATATAGAAAAACACATATATTTTTATAAATTATGTACAATATCGGATGCAGAGTCGGAGTGTCGGAGTTGAATCGAAGTGGAGTCGAAGTCAGTCCACCTAGACCTCCGACTCCAACTTGTTAGAGTCAGAGCGGAGTCGAAGTTAGAGTCAGATTTTTAGATTTTTGCTCAGCTCTACGTAGCATGCGGTAGTGAACAGGCCAACTTAAGGGTAGGGGTAGAAAACTAACATTATAGAAGTTGCAATGTGTGACACAACCCCTGAATCAATACAAACACTACACAAAATTAACGAGCTTGACTTTGATGTAATGGGTTTGGGTAAGAATGGGCTGACCTATTAATACAGGATTTATAAACAGGTTACTAATAGGCCAACCCGCTTAACCCGTTAATGACCCGTTAAGATTTTTACTAAAGTTTACATTTAAATCCTTTTTAAAACCTAAGATTTTTACCCGTTAACCCTAACTGTAATATTGGATTTGAATTTGAATTTGTGTTTTTATTATTTGGATTGTAATAATGATTTTACTATATTTTAAAATCTTAAAAATATTGATATTTTTCATTATTAGTTAGTTTTATATAAAAGAATATAAAACTAAATATGGAAAAACTAGCAGCAGAAATGAAATAGCGCGTACCTCCTGCTATGGTGATTCAAGAATGAGCAAGAGCCTAAAAGAAAACCCACTTAAGAGAAATAAATATTTGAGTAGGAAGAGAATCTTCTAGCCTATGCCTTTTGATTGTCGTACTGATGGTATACACAAGCCCTTTATTTATAGGCTAGATTTGGGACCCTCTAACTGAGTTGGACTTGAACTATTCCTCCCATCAAGGAATAGGATAGGGCTTATCCATTACTAGTTGTTCAAAATGAAACTCTTCACACCCAAGTTTAAATTAAATTAAATTAAACTTCTTAATAGATAAGATCTTAACAAACTTGATAGGCAAAAAGGTCACTCTAAATAGAACTCTAACATTCTCCCACTTGACCCTCGTGTCACACAAGTTTCCATATAGGATGATAGAAAAATAAATATGGCCAAACATTGTTTATTTCAACTAGTTATAGAACACTCTCACTCAGATAAAGAATATCATACACGAATCATGGCAGTAAAGCCTTTATAAAGTCAAGGCATCCCTTCCCATGTATCACATGTACAATACCCTTAAATAAGTACCATATGAGCAAATAGCTTTATGAATGAACTTCCAATAAGTCATTCGGGTCCTACTTTACATTATCCCCATGGATAAAAAATAATATGCGCAAAATTACTTTATTCTCCAAAATAAATATTGTATGTCTATAGACCAAATAAAGAGAAACTAAACATAAAATAAGTTGACAAGTCCCATTTTGTCCACATGACCCTTGAACTGCAGTACCAATAAGCCTTTGGTCATGGAATCTATAATCATTAACTCAATACTTATGTGCTCAATAAACACCTCATTCCTCTTAATGCTCTCTCTAACACTGGGATACTTGATATCGATATGCTTACTTCTACTACTGCTTTTATTGTTCTTGGAGAAGAAAACTGCAACAGTACTATCACAGAAGATCTTTAGTGGCCTCTCTACTAAATTAACAATCTTAAGACTACTGAGGAAATTCCTCAACCATAATGCATGTGTAGTAGTTTCATAGCATGCTATAAACTCTGCCTCCATAGTAGACGTAGCAACAATAGTTTGCTTACAACTCCTCCAGGATATAGCACCCTCAGCAAGTAGAAAAATATATCCCGAAGTAGATTTTTTGGTGTCTACACATCCGGCAAAATCTGAGTCTGGATAACCAACAACAAATAACCGGTCGGTGTGTCTATAGGTCAATCTGTAATCCTTGGTTCCTTGGTTCCTTGTAAATACCATAGAACTTTCTTTGTAGCTTTCCAATGACCCAATCCTGGGTTACTTTGATATCGACTCAATAATCCCACTGCGAAGCCAATGTCAGGTCTAGTGCAGACCTGTGCATACATTAGGCTTCCTACTGTAGATGCATACAATATCCCTTTCCTCTGCTCCTGCTCTAATGCATTTTGAGGGCATTGGATTTTACTAAATGCATCACATTTGACAATAGGTGCCACCAAAGCTTTGCAGGTCTTCATGTTGAATCTTTTCAAAACCCTTTCAATGTAGGCCCTTTGAGACAGTCCCAAAATTCTTTGTTCTCTGTCTCTGTGAATCTCTATGCCAATAACATAAGAGACTTAACCTAAATCCTTCATTTCAAAGTTTGAGAAAGGAACTGCTTGGTGTTGTAAAGCAAGCCTAAATCACTGCTTGCAAGCAAAATATCATCTACATATAGAACTAAGAAAATGAATTTACTCCCACTGACCTTAAGGTATATGCACTGATCAACAAGGTTCTCAATAAATCCAAATGAGTTAATAATCTTGTGAAACTTTATATACCACTGGTGGGAGGCATGTTTAAGTCCATATATGGGTTTCTTTAATTTGCAAACTCTTTGACTTTTTTCTTTAAAACCCTCAAGTTGTAACATATATACCTCATCTTCAAGATCCCCATTTAAGAATGTCATTTTCACATTCATCTAATGTAACTCTAGATCAAAATGAGCTACTAATGCCATGATTATTCTGAATGAATGCTTCTTAGAAACTGGAGAGAAGGTTTATGGTAGTCAATGTCTTACTTTTGAGTAAATCATTTAGCTACAAGTCTAGCTATACGTCGTTCAACATTACCAGAAGCATCCTTTTTGGTTTTATAAACTCATTTGCAGTCAATGGCTGCTACTCCATTAGGTAAGTCGACGAGATCCTAGACTTGATTTTTAGCCATGGATTTCATCTCATCTTTCATGGCATCATACCAAGATGAGGAATATTCTCCATTCATGGTCTCTGAAAACGAGCTTGGATCTTCCTTAGGTCCAACATCAAAGTCAGATTCTTGAAGGTAAATCATATAGTCATTAGAAATTGTTGGTCCCTTACTCTTAAGGATCTCCTTAATACTACCTGCTCTGTAGTCTGTGAACTAGAAGTAGGTTATGCTTGAACCTGTTCTTCATGTGTAGACTGTTCTGGAAATGACTTTTGTTCAAAGTAATCAATTTGATCTTCTTTTAGCATAATCATATGTCCTTCATATGAAGGAGTTTTAGTCTGCTCTTGTGCTTCCTCAAATTTTAACTTACGAGGATAAGCATTCCCGCTAAGATATCCTCAAGGAATTTGGCATTTCTGCTCTCAACAATTCTAAGACTATTTGAAGGACAATAAAACTTGAAACCTTTGGAGTTTACTGGATAGCCAATGAAAAAACCACTCATTGTTCTTGGGTCCAATTTCTATATGTGAGGATTATCAATCCTCACTTCAATAGGACAACCCTATACATGTAAATGACTCAAACTTGGTTTTCGTCCAATCCATATCTCAAAAGCTGTCTTAGAGACAGCCTTGGACGAAACTCTATTCAAGATATACATAGCGGTTTTCAAGACTTCACTCCACAAGAATAATGACAATTCAAAATTACTAATCATGCTTCTTACCATGTCCATAAGCATGCAATTCCTCCTTTCAGCTACACCATTTTGTTGTAGTGTGCCATACATTGTGTATTGAGCAATAATGCCCTCTTCTTCGAGGAATTTCGCAAATAGATCCATCATTTGTCCATTTTCTATGTACCTACCATAATACTCTCCTCCCATATCAGATCTTACGATCATGATTTTCTTTTCATTTTCTTTCTCTACTTCAGCTTTATAGGTTTTGAAAGTATCTAATGTGAAGTGAGAAAAGTTAAAGCTGCAATAACCAAGAAACACTTTAATGCTATGAATGTGATAACCAATGTCAATTTAACCAATACTAAATTTTAACCAACTATAAATTGAGGTTGCATCACACATAAATTTACTAAATATCTAAATAAAAAGACTAGAATAATTCAATGCTAATGAATAAATTCCCCATACCTTTGGGCCTAGGAAAATCTACCACCAACACTAAACCATCTATCTTATTCTAATTAAACCACAAAATAATAACCTCCCTTTGGGGCCAGGTCACTAAAATAATGATTTAATCACAACACAGATGCTAATATATCTTTATGAAGTTGAAACTTTATATGATTATCATTATAAATTAGGATGCTTTGACTACTCCCAAAATATTCCGATAATCAAATTTATATGATTATTTTTTCAATAAATAATGATGCTTTCGCTACTCCCAAAATATTTGAAATAATCATAACCTCTAGCATCTTACCATAGGAAAAACAATATATATTGATCCACCAAAAATTAATACAAAGACCAAACAATCCAAAAACAAGCACAGGAATAAAATCCTTTTTTGTTTTCAAAATAATAAAATATTATTTAAAAAATTATTATTTTATTCCTACAATTGGGCTGGTCAAAATTGTTTTGTGTGGATCAATACTTACTGAGCACATAGCCCATTCCGAAAGCTGGCCTTTATAGGGTGCATTTTAATTGAGAAGAAAAAAATGTTAAGATCAAAAGGTCTTACCAAGGGCAAATCTGTTAAAAGCCGAAGGCCTAATAAGGCCAAGAAAGTTTAAAAGGCCGAAAGGCCTAAAACTCGTTAGAGGCTAAAGAGGCCTAAAGGCCTAATGATAACAAGGCCAATAAATCATAACTTCAAAATTGGCCCATAGCCCTAATCAGCATCTGTAAATGCCTTGATGAATTTAATAGTAGAAATGAATAGTACTACTAAGTAAGTTCTTAGGAAAGATTTTATTTTCCTAGACAAAACTTCAAGGTTCCTAAGAAAGATTGGAGGGATCACACTGGTCTCGCTTAAAACTCAATCTCCTGGATAGAACCTCCTTAGATTGTACATATGTATCCACACTCCCATGGCAAAAGGCCATAAAATTCTTCATATCAAACCAAATGTGATCTCACAAAGGAAACCCAATAATATTGGATTTTCATGCACAAACGAAAAATATAAATGTCTCAAAGATCTGAATTAACTGGCATGAAGGTGGTTCTGATACCACATGAAAGAATATAAAATTGAATATGGAAATGAAATAGCACGTACCTCCTGCCATGGGGATTCAAGAACGAGCAAGAGTTTAAAAGAAAACCCACTTAAGAGAAAGAAATCTTTGAGTAGGAAGAGATTCTCCTGACCTATGCCTTTTGATTGTCGTACTGATGGTGTACACATGCCCTTTATTTATAGGTTGGGCTAGGGACCCTCTAACAGAGTTAAATTTGAACTATTCCTCCCATCAAGGAATAAGATAGGCTTATCCATTACTAGTTGTTCAAAATGAAACTCTTAACGCCCAAGTTTAAATTAAATTAAACTTCTTAAAAGATAAAATCTTAAAAAATTTGATAGGCAAGAGGGTGAGGGTCACTCTAAATAAAACTCTAACATTATATTTTTGGGAGATATTGTGATTTTAAATTTGAAATTATGTTAATCAGGTCAAATGGGTTATTTGGGTCAGTTCAACCAATTTACATAAAAGGGTTCAGATGTGTCGAGTTCGGTCAGCCTAGTTCTAAGTAATTAATATTGGGTCAAAAGGGTCGTGTTGTGTCAATTTGTTATTTTAATAGGTCGTATTAGGGTTTAAAAAATAATTTTTTATCTTCGAAGATTTTCAATCCTTTTTTCAGAACAAATTGACCTTAAGAATCGCGGACAACTGAAGGAGATAAAAAATATCCCAAGCCCAAATAACCAGACCCAGTTCATCAAAGGGTCCCTACTAGAATACAAGAGAAGGAGAAAAGAATGAGAGACAAGGAGGGGACAAGGGAAGTGAATGTGTCAGAGGAAAGTAAGGAAGAGACGAAATGGAAAAAAGAAAAAGTGGAAAGAATAGAGGATGTCAGACACACAAAGGAAAAATCGACTGTTCCTCACCATTACCGAGGGGCACGTGGAAAGAGGGGTCAAATAAAAGGAAACAACCAAGTGACTCCAATAGGATATCAACTTCTTCTTCGGCTTCTTCAACATGAGGAAAAGGATAACAGTGACGACATTTTTTACACCAGAAGATAGTGTACAGTGAAGATGCTTGTTGGGGGCTCCAAACCACACCGATCGAAACCCAAGTCGTTCCAACAGGTTGGAAATGACTCTTTCTCTCATTCCGGTCTATTGTGTGATTTTTCCGGCATTAACAAAGCCATTGTTGTATTACAATAAGGATACATTGCTGGCCAATGGTGACCACCCTTTGTTGTTGTGAGTATAGTTATGAATTATGTTCTATTTCAATCGGAATGATCAGAATTTTTTGTTTCTATATAGTATTTGATACATCCTCATTCCATTTCGTTATTTATTCTGGCTTGTTTTGGCCAATTTTGAACTACATTCTGTCCCAAATTGTTTTAATGAAAATTTGTAATTTTTTTGAGTTTGGATTACATTTTTGTATATATCAAATCTAGGTGGCATTCATTTAATTTTAAAATCTAAAAGCTATTTATATAAGTTTAAATATTTTTATAACTTTAAATATGTCCCCTCATTCTTTTTTTTAAATGTCGTTATTTTTAATAAATTCTCGACTCTTTTTTTTTTCTTTGTTTTTTTTTTTTGTGTGTCAAATCAATTTTTGATTTTTTTTAATATTATCTTTCAACTCTATTATCTTACTTTTTTCTTATTGTTTTCAACATATATTCATTATATATATATATATATGTATGTATGTATACACGCACAAATACATACATGATATATATTTACAAGTACATGAATTTATTTTATTTATTATCGATTTATATCATGTATCATGAATGTGTATGTGTGTGTGTGTATAGTTAATTCCGAAATCGTACATCGAAACGTATCAATATCGAAATATTTTGTTCCAACGCTTAAACTGGAATGATCACCAAAATGGAATTTAAAACATGAGAAATGATATTTACAGTCATAAAGTGCGCAAGCGCTGCATACTCCTTTTGAAAAAAGTGAGTAAATATGTGATCCATATGAAAAAATTAATTTTTTAAGTGAAATGATATTTGCAATCATAGAGTGCGTAAGCGGCGTGCACTCATTTTAAAAAAAGTGAGTAAATACGAGACCCACAATATGAAAAACAAATTAATTTTTTAATAATGGATCTCACTCTTTTTCAAAAAAAATACGTAGCGCTTGCACAACCTATAACTATATATAACATTATTACTTAAATATTGGTTGGAGTGAATATATATATACTAGGTCGGAAGCAACATGCAAAGCATGTTTGCCTAGTTGAGTGAAACAAATCATTATCCAAAAGATAATATGGTTTTTTTTACAAAAAATTGATAAATGAATTATTTCATGCATAGATTAAAAAAAACAAATTTTAGCGAATATTTTTGGATAATGAGAGATCACTTAAGTATAATAATTACATGTTTCGATACATTAGAAAACAAAAAGATCAATTCACATCATAGTTTAATTCGAGTTTGTGGAGTAGAGTAACATAAACAAATTAAAGTCCTAGTTTTTTTCCAAAAGTAGAATACATAATGCAAATGTTTTTTTAGTACATGAAAATAATGGTTGGCTGGTTTGTGGGATAATTGGTCATTTTGTGTCCTCTTGTATGGAATCAATTGAGAGGACATCAAAGATTTTGTGCCACTGTTGCTTGAGTCGATCAGGTTCTGTACCAAGTTGAATCATCAATTCTTTTTGTGAAGTCTGTACTGCAATGTTTTCCAAATATAGTAAATTTTCCTACATGATAGGAATTTAACAGTTCTGTATGATCAATAAAAAAGTAAAGAATCTATATGGAAAAAAGTCAAAGTATTGTAAATTAATACAAATGTTGTAATGGAATGCTTGTAGTTAGATTATTATGTATGTTGTAGATAAAAATAACATTTCTTCCTGGGAAAGTGATCAAGAAGAGAGTGATTAAATAATAGAGGATTTCGATTAAATGATTTTCACTTTTAGACGTCACATATTTTTTTCTTAAAAAATTTAATACTTTAGCTTTAAATCCCACTATTTGCATAAACTAAACATATAACAATCAAGTACTTTCTACAAAAAGTGTTCCAAGAAATAACAAAAAATAAATAAAAATCTAAAAGCCATCTATTTTTTTAGAAATCTGAAAATCAAAACATTGACATCACAATACCCAAAATAAAAAAGTAGGACCTAACATATTAAGGTCCCATTTGGATGTTGAAACATATTGAGATCAATTTAGTTCAGTTTAATTTTAAGTTGAGTCTAACATTTAAACATCCAACTCTCAAATCACTAAACATCACTCAATTCAAAACCACTTTACATAGACCATTTTCAACTTTCTATAAATACATTTAAATTCATCTTAACATCCAAACACATCTAAACTCATCTTCGGTGGACCATACAAAACTCATTTCATCATCTCAACCTATTATTATTCATAAAGAATTTAACTTATTTCAATTCAACTCAACGTCAAAACGGGACCTAAGGCACATGCAAAATCACAATAATAGAGAAGACAAACCAAACAATGAAACCGGATTGACTAATCCTACAAAAAGAAAAAATGAGATAAATACAAATCTCAAAGCAGCAAAAAGTCGGTTTCACTTTTAAAAAAATTAATTATTTTAAATGATTTTCACTTTCAGACGCACATTTTTTTGCAAAAAAATTTACTACTTTAGCTTTTCATCCCATTATTTGGATAAACCAAACATATAACAATCAAATACTTTATCCAAAATCTATTTTATGTTTTACATCAAAATGATATATTGATCTTTAAAAATGAAAAAAATTGGGACTTTCTGTATTAATTTGTGCTCAACAAACATAAATCATCAAAGCTACAGACTACAAAAAATGGAAAGCATACCAGGAAGCAAATGAGAGCTTAGAAAACTGAGAGACCAAATTCAAGCAACTGATATATAGAATTAACCAACTAACCGGACAAAAATCAACAACAAAAATCAAACAACTTGGATTTTTGTTTAATTGTTACTAAACAAAGAACCACTACAAAATCAACAACGCCATCATCATGAGTGTCCATATCCATGTTAGATTATAATGTACCAATTAAAAAAAAAAAAAAAAAAAAAAAAAAGAAACCCTGATTCTTGCTTTTATATGTTCTTGGCCATACATCAGTTTAAATTTTAATTGATCAATACATGATCTTAACCCTTTTCGTTTTGTTTTGAATTTAAGGGTACTATATATGCTTTGATTTGGATATTGTGTTAAATAATTATTATTAATTTATTTTCAGTCTTGAGGTGGATCTAAATTATTTCATAATTTAAACATATTTCTACGTATCAATATCAACCTGTTATTTTCTCCTCTCGTATGGTACGTACGGTGGTACTAATTATATTCTTAACATGAGGGAGAATGACAAATAAAGTAATTCATTAACAAAAAACAAAAGAAATAAAAAATATTCACGAGCCTTCTAATTAACATATAAATAAATTAATATTAATAAATCTCTCAATCCTATGATCAATAATAAAAAAAAATACAGCTGAAGTGGTGATTCAATACATATATTGAAACGCCATAAGGCCCCGGGCCAACAAACAAACTAAAAGGTCAAACGTCAGTTTGGAAATACCATGTCAACTACACAACAAGGCTTAATATTTGAGAGAATACCTCATTATTATTTATTATTTCATCATTATTTTTTTATTACTATTCACATAATACTTAAGAATACTTCACTATCCAAACGCGATACTAACAGCCCAAGAAAAGACTCCCGGCCGATCTACAAACACATACTAAAATACTATTATTGACTAAAATATATGTGTAGTACAGCAAAAAAAATTGCATAGAAAAAAAACATAGAAGAAATTTTTCAGCACCACAAAAAGCAGCAGAAGAAGAAAAAAAAAACACACACACACACAAGCGAGTTTGCACCCTGAAAGGATCGAACAGAACATTCGAACCAATGACTCTACCTCGTGAGCAATTTGTAGCGGATTCTTTTTACCTTTTGGAAATATTATTGTCTAAAGCGAAGAAAAATATAATGAAAAAAATAATAATAATAAAGAATCACCTGAATTAGGTCACATAGTCACTTAGAGCCTATATTAGGGCAACAAATAATGGTTTCTTGTAAGATTTTCGTTTATGAAATTAAGAATATCACTTACACACATATTATATCCAAGTTTTTCTACTCAAAGTGATTAATAGTCGTGGATAACGTATATTTTTGGTGGGTTTTAAGACCAAGTCCTTGTTCTGAATATTTTTTAATTTTTATTATGAAAAATGCTAGATTGCACGCCAGCCCTGAGAGGAGGGCACGAAATGCACACCCACCATGTCATCAATATTGAAATGTCCATATTGCCCTTATTTATTTGAATCCTTGGTTTTCTTGCTCCATTGTTCTCTTTCCTTCCGTGCATTTCATTCCTTCTCCATTTTTCCATGGCAGAGCAGCGCGATACCCAACCATGTAGGAGGAAGCTTAAACGTGTTCGACGAAAACCGTTCTTGAAAAAAAACTGCTCCATAGAAAACTCCAAGAGGTGCTCCATAACGTCTCGACGCATTTTAACTTCTCCAAAACTACTTGTTGGGTCTTCTTCAATACCAAAAAATGCCATGAAGATATAGATTGAAGCTTTTTTCTTTGTTTTTCTTTATGATATTGTGAATTTTCTCTGAATCACATGGAAAAACTTTAAAAATATTATGGTTGCAATAGGCGTTTCGTCGTTTGTCGAGGACTCATGCGATATTCATTATTCAACCATTGAAAACAAGTTGGAGGTTTGTATGGAGATCTTTACGAGGTAGATCAAAATTCACAATTAGACACATGAGAGATTAGTCATTCCCTTTGAGGATTTCAAAGTCCTTCTAAAAGTCCCAAAACAGTCTGTCTTCGAGTTCTTCCAAAAAGTTTTATGTTTTATAGTTTTCTAAGTATCTTTCGATGTCAATTTCTTGAACTTACTTAGCTTAGGGAATCTATAACACTCACCCACCAACCTATTCTATAACTAGTGTTTTCTCAATGAGGCACTTGTTCCTACTTTCGTTGGGGAGGAGGGCAGCGGGAATGCAGAAAAAAATTTAGAAAGCTTCGTTGGGAGGATAATGACTATGGGAATGCAGTGGAAAAAAGAGCTTTTGTGTTTTACAATTTTAACCCCACTTATCCATGTGTGATTTCGTGCATTTTGTGAGCCTCAAGCGCTTCCTTCTAGCACAACTCTTTTATTATATGAAGGGTTCACTGCAGAGCAACAATCAATGTTCGTGGATGTGATACGGAAAGCATTTCAAGCCACATATAAGAGGGTTTTATGCCTCTAGTTACCAAAAAGTGGCTATTGACGCCTCAAATTGTGCAACAAAATATAAAGCATACCGACAAGCAGATGGGAATCCACAAACCTGAGAAGCCGAATGTCTTCATAATCCAACGATCCAACAACCTGAAAAAACTCAGAAAATATAATCAGCACACTTTCGGATGTAAAAATAACAACAACAAAATTCTGAAAGTAACGCTGATCATATCCACAACCCACAGACAACAACAAAATATAAAGCATACCACCAAGAAGATGAAAATCCTGAAACATGAGATGCCGAAAGTCTTTAACCAGCAAAACCTAAAAGCAATAACCTGAAAACCAAAAATAAAAAATAAAAAATTAGCAACACAGTTTCGAATGTAAAAATAACAGTAAATAAAAAAAATCTTGAAAGCAAGACTCAGATCCACAACCCACAAAGAGCAACAAAATGTAAAGCATATCACCAAGTAGATCAATGCTCAGAAACATGAGACGCCGAATGTCTTCAACTAGGAAAACTAATGGATTTGAGAAAAATCAACAATCAAAATCAAACAACCCGAAGAAACCCAGGAAAAAATCAGCACACTTTCGGATGTAAAAATAACAGTAAATAAAAAAAAATCCTCAAAGCAACGCTCAGATCCACAACCCACAGAAGGAACAGAAAATAGATCAACAAGCACCATACCCACAACGCACCGAGACGGAGACCGAATATGTGGAATTTACAAATAGAGAGAATAAATCTAACAGGAAAGAAAATGAATCTGAAAGTGATGCTCAGATTCACAACCCATAGACTAAACAGAAGCCGATCTATGTTACACACTGTCAAATGGAAAAATCCTCATATAAAACCAAACACGAACAAAGCATTTTAGAAGAACAAAGCATTTAAGAGAGAGAGAAACTTCGGTGAGAGAATGAAAAATAGCACAACCCAATGCTTTACCTATTAGATGATACACTACAGGTCGTTTAGTTTCAATATGTAAAGTTATCGTTTTCCTTTTTATACATTTCTTTTCTATTTTATTTCAGATGTACATATGTCATTATATTATTAGCTTGGTTTGTTAGTCAGTTAAGATATTTTTGGTGTATATAATTGCACCAGGTCATTGTATTGAGGATATTCTAGAAAAGGAAAATTTCTTCTTCTTCACCATCGACTCTGCCTCTTTTTCTTCTTGTCTCATTGTGCACTATTTTGATCATTTATTGTTGTGCAAAACACTCTGATTCTTTTTCTTACATGGTATCACAAGCAAGTGGGAGGTAATTTTGATGACAGAGGTCAACTCCAACCTTCACACTCCACCCATTTCGCCTCGCCCTAACCCTCCACCAAATTCGCCTAAACCCAACCACAATGACACCCTTTCCATGTCTTCCTACCTCAACCTCTCTGACCCCTCCAACCCTTTTCGTTTAGACCATGGAGCAGTCCAGCCATTACTCTTGTTCCCGAGCTTCTCACTTCCAATAATTACACCACATGGTCTCGTGCCATGCGTCGTGCTCTCCGTGCCAAGAACAAGCTTGGTTTCATCACTAGTTTTTTGCAGCAACCTACCGATCTCTTGGACCCCTTACTAGATCTATGGGATCGGTGTAATGATATGGTGGTCTCATGGATTCAAAATTCCATCAGTCCATCTATTAAGACCAGTGTGTTGTTTGTCGATGATGCTCAAGCCATCTGGAAGGACCTGGAGGAACGCTTCTCACAACAGAACGGCCCACGCATTTTTTCAACTCAAGAAGGCACTCTCCAGTCTTCTTCAAGAGCACGACTCTGTAAGTACCTACTATGGCAAGCTTAAGACACTTTGGGATGAACTTTCTCTTTATGATCCCTTACTTGCCTGTACTTGTGGAAACATGAAAACCCTTTTAGACCGATACTAGAGGGATTGTGTCCTACAATTTTTAATGGGACTCCATGACTCATATTCCCCCATTCATGACCAGATTTTGTTATTGGACACTATCCCATCTATTACCAAAGTTTTCTCACTGATACAGCAACAAGAAATGCATCATCAGATGCAATCCAATGTACCCTCCCCTGAAACAATGGCCATGGCGATTAAGAAACCCTATTTCCCTCCCAAATAGACCACCAAATTCAACCGATCCTCCAAGAAGGACTGACCATATTGCAGCCACTGCAAGATCTCTGGTCATTCCTTGGAAAACGGTTTCAAACTTGGCAATGTCATTGCCCCAACTTGTTCACATTGTCATTTAGCTGGTCATTCAGTTGACAAGTGTTACAAGTTGGTTGGCTATCCCCTGGTCACAAATTTCATTCCAAACAGCAGTCCCCTTCTGGAATGAGTGCACATATGGCTTCTTATTCATTGGCTCTTGATTCTCAAGTTGCTAGTGAAAACATGATTGGTTTGACCAAGCTTCAATATCAGCAGCTACTGTCCTTGATCCAGCCACAAGATCCTTCAACTGCGACTGTTATCAACCACTTGTTTCCTCTCAACCCTCTTCTTCTTCCATTCATACATAAAAAATGTCTGGTATACACACTTGTCTTTCTACACACACACACAGCACCTCACATCATGTCCCTTCTAGTTGGATACTCGACACAAGGGCTACAGACCATATGGTCTGTAATCCCTCATTTGTTACATCAATTAAATTCATTGTTGCTTATTCTGTTAAACTTCCTATTGGGAATTCTGCTCCTATTACTCACATTGGTGACATTCAATTAACTAATACACTCATCTTACGTGATGTTCTTTGTGTCCCTTCATTTTGTTTCAACTTAATTTCGGCAGCTAAGTTGACTCATTCTCTAACTTGCTGCATTTTATTTTTTTCTCATAACTGTTTCATTCAGGACCTGCTTTCTTGGAAGCCGATTGGGAAGGGTAAGCTCAAGCATGGATTATACCACTTGGTTTGCTCAGAAATTTCACCATCAGCCCTTGCACAGTCTTTGTTAGATCATACATCTCATGCTTTCAAAATTTCCAATACCTTTTCTCATATTGTTAGCATAGTTATTCACCATGATCTATGGCACTATCGCCTAGGTCACTTATCTGTTCCTAGGCTTAGAATGACTAAAGATCCCATTGTAAGAAAACAAATATATTCAATTAATGAAAATCCTTGCAGTGTTTTTCCATTAGCCAAATTCCATAGATTCCTTTTAATGACAGCACTCATATTTCCTCAAGAATCATTGAACTTATTCATTGTGACTTATGGGGTTCTAGCCCTAACATTGCACATGATGGGTCAAGATATTTCTTGACCATAGTGGACGATTTTTCTCAATCCACTTGGCTCTATTTGTTGGCACATAAGTCTGAAACTAGAACCTGCATGGAATCATTTCACAATTTGGTAATTTGGACTCAAGATAAAAATCCTAAGAAGTGATAATGGTGCTGAATTTTCTATGATCGAATTTTTCAATAATAAGGGCATCATCCACCATAGAAGTTGTGTGCAAACCCCTAAACAAAATGGCATTGCTGAGAGGAAGCACCAACATATACTCAATATAGCTCAAGCTTTTCGATTCCAATCCAATTTACCTTTGACATATTGGAGTGACTGTGTACTCACAGCCACTTACATAATGAATAGGCTGCCCACACAGCTTTTACAAAATAAATCTCTACATGAGATTGTTTTTAAAATACCACCTTCTTATGCCCATATGAGAGTTTTTGGCTCTCTATGTTTTGCAGTCACCTTGTCACATCCTAGACAAAAATTTGATCCTAGGGTTCGAAGATGTGTGTTCCTTGGATATCCCTTTGGGATCAAAGGCTACAAACTTTTAGATCTCACCACTAACACCATTTTTATTTTCTGAGATGTTATTTTTCGTGAGTCCATTTTTCCTTTCCATCAATCCACATCTTCTCCACCTTCCTCCACAGAATCTCCACTACAAGTTTTTTCATCCACTCCTATTTCCAACTTTGAATCATTTCCTTCAACTGATTCCGCACCACATAATCCCAATCTTGAGCTGACCATTGGCAGCACTTCTTCTCCCTCAGTGCCTACAATTTCTAGACCATCCTCTCCACGTCTTCTCACTCATCATCAACCCCTTAAAAGGTCCACTAAACTCAGAAAAGCTCCAGAATACCTCAAAGATTTTCATTGTCACCATGCTTTGCTGCTTCCCCTTGAACAGTCAGCATCCAAGGATGCACCTGTTTTAAATGGTAAGTTTTTCCCTCTAAGTCATTATTTAGCTTATAGAAAATTTAATCCCTCATTTCAAGCCTTCACATCCTCCATTTCTCTCTACACCGAGCCTACATCTTACAAACAGGCTTTCAAGGATCCTGGTTGGTGTCAAGCAATGGAGGCTGAACTTGAGACTTTGGAACACAATCAAACCTGGACACTCACAGACTTACCTCAGGGCAAAGAAGCTATTGCTTGTAAGTATGTTTACAAAACTAAATTTAAGTCTGATGGAACTATGGAAAGACTTAAAACTAGATCAGTAGCCAAGGGCTACACACAATAAGAAGGCATAGATTTTCATGAGACCTTTTCCCCTGTTACTAAACTTGTTACTGTCAGATGCCTTCTTGTTGTTGCTGCCACTAAAGGCTGGTTTTTATATCATTTTGATGTAAATAATGCCTCTTTAAATGGTGATTTGAATGAAGAAATTTACAGGAGAAAACCACCTGATTACACTAAAGGTCAGCCTCACCAAGTTTGCAAGCTGCTCAAGAGCATTTATGGGCTTAAACAAGCCTCAAGACAATGGAATTTCAAGCTTACTTCATCCTTGCTAGAGTTTGGTTTTATTCAGTCCAAATCTGACTATAGCTTATTTACTAAGTATGATGGACACTCATTTCTTGATTTATTAATCTATGTTCATGATATCCTTGTAGCTAGCAATTCTCAAGCCTTAGTTGATTCCACTCGGTCCTTTCTTCATTGTAAATTCAAAATTAAGGATCTTGGCTGCCTACGTTATTTTTTAGGCTTAGAAATTGCTAGATCGTCTAAGGGAATTCATATTTCCCAAAGGAAATATGCCTTTGATATATTGGCTGATGCCGACATGTTGAGTTGTAAACCCCTCAAACTCCCTCTTGATCAGAATTTTAAAATTAGCAAGGATGAAGGGACTCCTATTTATGATCCCAATATTTATAGAAGACTTATTGGGAGGCTCTTGTACCTTACTATCTCTCGGCCAAATCTCTGTTTTTCTGCACAATTACTAAGTCAGTTCATGGCCAGTCCATCCTCTTCTCACCTGGCAGCCACATACAGACTTCTAAGGTATATCAAAGCAGCTCCAGGTCAAGGAATTCTCCTCCCTTCTTCGTCTACATTCTAACTCAAAACCTATTGTGATTCAGATTGGGCCTCTTGCCCAGATTCTCGTCGCTCAACTACAGGATATTGTATATTTCTTGGTAATTCCTTGGTATCTTGGAAATCTAAGAAATAAACCGTTGTTTCTTGCTCCTCAGTTGAAGCTAAGTATAGAAGTATAGCTACCACATGCACAGAATTAACTTGGCTTCGTTATCTTCTTCAAGATCTTGGCATTTCCTGTAAACAAACTGTCTTTCTCTTCTGTGACAATCAGGCAGCACTTCATATTGCTGCAAATCCAGCTTTTCACGAGAGGACGAAGCATATTGAGCTCGACTGCCTCTTGATTAGAGACCAAATTCAAGCTGAACAAATTACTACTGCACATGTCTCCACCAACAACCAATTGGATGACATTTTTACTAAAGTCTTGCCCTCTTATCTTCTTCACTCACATCTCTCCAAGATGGGAATAGTAAATTACTATTCTCTATCTTGCGGGGGGGTGTTAGATGATACAGGACAAAATAAACTACAGGTCGTTTAGTTTCCATATGTAAAGCTGTCATTTTCCTTTTTATACATTTCTTTTCTGTTTATTTCAAACGTACATATGTCATTATATTATTAGCTTGATTTGTTATTCAGTTAGGATATTTTTGGTGTATATAATCGCACCAAGTGACTGTATTGAGGATATTCCAGAAAAGGGAAATTTCTTCTTCTTCATCGTCGACTCTGCCTCTTTTTCTTCTTGTCTCATTGTGCTCTGTTTTGATCATTTGTTGCTGTGCAAAGCACTCTAATTCTTTTTCTTACAGTTCACCCTCACATCAACAAAGAAAAAATCCCCTCACCCTGATAACGTCTCATCCGACATTGTAGATGAAACCAGCAAAAAAAGAAACAAATCCAGTTCTCCAAGAACCTAATATACAACCCAAATGAATGACAAACACAAATATTTAATTCAATTCCAGAGGTGTAACTGTACAATTAGAAGCCAAAATTCAATTCCATCCACAAGAGACCAAGTGAGAAGGAAAAGAAGAAAGATCTACAAAAAAGACTTGGTTCAAATGACTATGAAAGTATGAATGTATTTAATCTATATGGTGCAAAAATATAGGGACAACACAGACTGCTAACACACTATTATCAAGACAATACTTATTTTATAGGTGATTAATCAACACAAAATACCTATGAATTCCACGACTAGAACATGAAGTCTCAAAATAACTAAAGTTGGACACCTAATTCTCGCTGCCTTGAGCCTGCAGATCACAATGACAATATTAAATACTATATGACAGGACAAAATCTCAAACAGTTGAAACAACTTCAAAATATGCTCATAAGATCTCCTTTAGCAGAATTTCAGAACATGCTCAATAGTTCAAAATGTCTTAGCCGTAAAACTTGTAACTTTTTTTTTCTGCAACAGGTTACCCAAAAAAATAAAAGGCAAAATCCATACATTTTTTTAAAAAATATATGCAAAAAAAAAAAAAAAAAAACATGCACAAAAAATATTAGGGATAACACAAACTGCTAACACAACTATTATCAAGACGATACTTATTTTATTGTAGATTAATCAACACACAATACCTATGAATTCCATGACCAGAACATGAAGTCTCAAAACAACTGGAGTTGGACACCTAATTCTCGTTGCCTTTAGTCTACAGATCACAACGACAATATTAAATACTATATGACAAGGACCAAATCTCAAATAGTTGAAACAACTTCAGAATATGCTCATAAGATCTCCTTCAGCAGAGTTTCAAAATATGCTCAATAGTTCAAGATGTCTCTGCTTGTAAAACTTGTAACTTTTTTTTCTGCAATAGGCTACCCAAAAAACTAAAAGGCGAAATCCATACATTTTTTTTTCAAAAAATAAACATAAAAAAAAATGAAAGGAAAAAAATGCACAAAAAATACAGGGCAACACAGACTGCTAAAACATCATTATCAAGACAATACTTATTTTATTGGTGATTAATCAACACACAATACCTATGAATTCCATGATCGGAACATGAAGTCTCAAATGAACTAGAGTTGGACACTTAATTCCCATTACCTTTAGCCTGCAAATCACAATGAAAACATTAAATACTATATGACAGGACCAAATCTCAAATAGTTGAAACAACTTTAGAATATGCTCATAAGATCTCCTTCAGCAGAACTTCAGAATATGTTCAATAGTTCAAGATGTCTCAGTTCATAAAACTTATAAATTTGTTTTTGCAACAGGCTACCCAAAAAAATTAAAGGCAAAATCCATTTTTTTTTTCTTTTCATAAAACAAACATTCACAAAAACAAAGGGACAACCTAGACTGCTAACACATGTAATATCAAGACAATATTTATTTTGTTGGTGATTAATCAACACACAATACCTATAAATTCTAAGACCAGAACATGAAGTCTCAAAAGAACTAGAGTTAGACACCTAATTCCCGTTGCCTTTAGTCAGTAGATCACAATGACAATATTAAATACTACATGACAGGACAAAATCTCAAACAACTTAAACAACTTTAGAATATGCTCATAAGATCTCCTTTAGTAGAACTTCAGAATATGCTCAAAAGTTCAAGATGTCTCGGCCCGTAAAACTTGTAACTTTTTTTCTGCAACAGGCTACCCAAAAAAATAAAATGTGAAATCCATACATTTTTTTCAGAAAACAAACATGCAAAAAAATAAGAAAGAAAGAAAACAAACATTCACTTAAAAAAAAAAAAGGGACAACACAGATTGCTAACACATCTAATATCAAGAACATACTTATTTTATTGGTGATTAATCAACACACAATACCTATGAATTTTAAGACCAGAACATGAAGTCTCAAAAGAACTAAAGTTGGAGACCTAATTTCCGTTGCCTTTAGCTTGCAGATCACAATGACAATATTAAATACTATATAACAGGACCAAATCTCAAACAGTTGAAACAACTTCAGAATATGCTCATAAGATCTCTTTCACCAAAACTTCAGAATATGCTCAATAGTTCAAGATGTCTCAGCCCATAAAACTTGTAACTTTTTTCTGATCCAAGCTACCCAAAAAAATAAAAAAATAAATCCATACATTTGTTTTCAGAAAACAAACTTGCAAAGAAGAAATAAAAGAAAACAAACATTCACAAAGAAACAACACAAATTGCTAACACATCTATTACCAAGACAATACTTATTTTATTGGTGATTAATCAATACACAATGCTTATGAATTCCATGACCAGAACATGAAGCCTCAAAAGAATAGGAGTTGGACACCTAATTTTTGCTACCTTTAGCCTGCAGATCACAATGACAATATTAAATACTATATGAAAGGAAAAAATCTCAAACAGTTGAAACAACTTCAGAATATGCTCATAAGATCTCCTTCAGAAGAACTTCAGAATATGCTCAATAGTTCAAGATGTCTCAGCTGGTGCAGGTCACCATGCGACAGTCGTGCTTTTGTTTGCGTGACGGTGGTGAGGGTCTGGCGCCGCCAAGGTGTTGATGGGGCTTGTGGTGGTCGTGCACAGCGCGATGGAGCAAAACAAAACAAAAGGGCAAATGACGATGGGGAGAATGGAGGGTAAGAAGATGGCGAGGAGAGGAGGGGGAGATAGATTTACCCCTACTAGAGCTCGACGACGACGCGAGTTGGAAGGGACATGTGGGGCAAAATTTTGGGGAAAGAGAGAGAGAAAGAGAGAGGGTTTGGGTTCAGAGAGAGAACAAGGGAATAAAACAAAGGATTTGTGTGTGTGGTCTGAAATTTACCAAGGGAGAAAGTTTATCCAATCAGACTGACACAAACTCAAACCATCCATTTGCCAATTCCTTTTCCCAAGATTCAAATAAAAAAGACCATTATGTCCCTATAATACACAGATGAAATACACGATAGACACTTAGCAAAAGGATAAAAGTGGCATAACAAAAAAATAAAGAAAAAACGGTTGAACAAAAATTACTGTTCATCATTGTTGATAAGTGATAGAGGCTTTTTATAATAGAGATTTATTGTTTATGCATTGTACACTATAAACACAGAAGTACTGCTATGCAGGCCCCCAAAACTGCACTCTTATCAGTTTTTCTTTTCTTCGGTCATTTTCCCATTTCTCTAGAATTCCATTTCTCTATCGACGTCTCTCCCTCCTCCAAAGCTCTCCACTCTCTTAATCTCTCTCTCTCTCTCTCTCTCTCTCTCTCCCCCCCTCTCCTCAAGATTCAGGTCAGGAGAAGTTTTTTTCCATGGAGAGAGGAGCATGGGTAGAAGAAGGCTCAGGGCTGCGAATTGTAATGTTACACCCAAACTGAACTGGCCACATCATAGTGTGAGGTGTACAAAAATTAGACCAATTTCTGATATAATTTCTCACAATGAACAATAATTGTGTATTGTAGTTTTTTTTCTTATACTATTCTCGTGAGTTTAGCATTACAGCTTTGGATTGAAGTCCATTAGTACCCAATTTCAGAAGAAAAATTCTATTAATAAGTTTATGTTGATAACTGTAAATGAAGTGTTCCACACCACCAACTGCTCGAATGACCTACAATAGATAAAAGGGCGGCACTGGTTGCCTAGGGGAGTTTTAATGCTTAAGTTAGAGAAACGTGTTTTCAATATGCGTGTATAAGCCAAAGTTAGAGTTTAGTGTTACCTTTAGGTGTTATTTATAGAAGTGTTGAAGATATAGATAAGGACTAGTTATCCCATAATATGCGGATGAGATAACCATCCTGACCTATCGGCGTTTTCATATCACACGGTTCAGCCAATGGGTCACATGGGCTATTGGACAATGCGTTCCCCAATCTCGGACCCATAGGCTGACCTGTCCATTAGTCGTGGGCTTATAACCACGGGACCTAAATATCCCTTCCAGTTACCACGCTAATTTTCTATGTGCTTGCATAAAGAGAATTAATTTATTTCATATCCTTTTAATTTGCGTGAAGGCACCTTACCCCGCTGGCTTGGGTTATGGAGGCACCTTACCCCACTGGCTTGGGTTAAGTAGGCGGCCCATCAAATTTCCTTTCTTTCTACCTCGTTGAGGATCCACATTAACTAAGGTGTGGGTCCAAACTTGTCGCCATACCCCAAAAATGTGGCCACATAACTGTTTGTGCGCTTTTATTATTTCCCATTGAAAAGAATGGTTACCATTGAAAAGAGTGGTAATCGTCGGCATTGTCACCTAGTTGGCTTCCCAAGAACCTCGTCATCATTATCGTTTCTTTCATTTTCTTGATTCATTTCATCTCTCCCATCTGTGTCGTATCTCTTCTTGCTCTTTCACATTCTCTCTCATTTTCCTTCTCACATCCACTCTTATGGCAAACCGTGGCTTCTCAGGTACCCCTAATCGACCTTTGACCCAGACTCTAGCGAGGGCCAATTCTCATGCCGCAGCGGAGTCTTCTAACGACCAAGCCCCTCCATTCTTCAAAGGATTCACTTGGCGTTCTACCCTAACTGAGTGGGACCTAACAAAGTTGAGGTCCACCTATCGTATCTACCCTTCTGTTGAGCTCTTTATTCCAGAGGAAGGATGTGTCGACAAGGAAGTGTACACGGGCTCTGTTGCCCTCCCAGTTTGTGCCCTAGTGCATGGCTTTCAATTCCCCTTTATTCAGCCCGTCTACAATGTCTTGGACTTTCTAGGGTCGGTTCCTGCTCAACTTCATTCACATGCGTGGTGTGTTCTACTGTGTTCATGCTTGGTCTTCTGTATGACCTTGGAGCCCTTGGGGGAGACATACTCGGACTTGATCGCCAAGGAATTCCTATCTTTTCATTCCATCAAGGGATTAACAAGTAACATCTGTAGTTTTCGCGTTCATTCACAACGTTGGTGGCGTTTGAGCCCCACCACTCTAATGCCAAACAATGACAAAGAAAATTCTTTTTTTATTTATGGTGGCGGTTGGGAATTTCCCACCTCCGAAAGGCACATTTAAGATTTTATCGTTCTTGCAAATTAGGGTAAAGTCCCTGAAAACAAAAGCCACTTGCTGGAGCTAACTAATAAAGAACACTATCACGTTGATATAGTCCTCAACTAGGCTAAAGAAAATTATGGTGGTCTGGGGATAAAGCAACTTCTGACCGCTGCCAACATTGATAGGTTCCTCGTGGTGCCTGATCGCACCCAGGTCAGGTGGCGTAAACTCAAGGTCGTGACACCTCCGGCGGAGAGGCATGCTCCTTTGTATGCTGGGCATCCCCAAAAATGCCCTCATCGTAGTGAAGGGGCAAGGGTAAAACTATAGAGCCAGCCATGGAGGTGGAAGTGGAATCAGAAGGGGTTGTGGCTTCTGGTTTTAATGCTGTTGGGAGTGAAGCGCCTGAAGCCGTTCCTATGAGGGTGTCGCCTCCCACATCACCAGGTCTTGATGACCTCAATGGGCTCATGGAGCAAGCCCTTGTTGACCTGGTGACGGCCTTCGATTTTGACTTGCTTTCAAATGAGTCTAGTTCAATGGGTACTCCCCCTTTCGAGTTCCCTTCCCTTCTCTCCCCAACTTCGATTTCTAGTGTCGAAGAGATTTCTACAAATATATATGATGCACATTTTCTATGCACGTGTCTGGGGAGGCCACGCCTGGAGCTATTGCCCCTCAAGTTGGGGGCATCTAGACCGACGTCGAAGGCGACAACAGTGTCGAAACCCGTGGTGGGCAAGATTCTATGCCTAGTTCCCTACCAGCAACCATCTCGGGAGGTGAGCCCCTCCCATAGATCAAGAGAGGGTTTCTATTCTCCCCTTCCCCCACTTCTTTTGGCAGTGATAGGGACTCCTCAACTCCCCAAGAGAGGGGCAACTCATCCTAGGAAAAGGAGAGAGGCGAGAGAGACGGGGCCGGCCCAGATAGAGTTGGTGGCAGGAGCCCTGGTGACCATGGCAAAGGGGACCAAGGTGAAGATTGGGGTGTGTTTGTGTCTGAGCCAAAAGTTCCAGCAGCCCCTCTCGTTCCTTTAGCATATTCCTTCTTAGGGGAAACTCAAGCGGCGGCTGAAGTAAGTGGGGTCGAGGGGGCAGAGCCTAGTTGTCCTCCTCCTCCCTCCAAGCCCATGTCAGAGATGTCTCAACGCTTGAAAGATTTCTTGTCCCCAATATCGTCTTGCTTTGCACATGTGCGGGGGGTGGACGACCTGGCGGCTTGGATTGTGAATGACCATGCCCACTTGGAAGACATGGTGTGGGAGAGGCGAATTCAAGGGTTCTTTGCTAAGAAGCAGAGGGAGCGTCTTTTGGCCGAGAAGACTAAGGTTGAGTGCTATCTGGAACAAGCTGATTGGCACATTCGTGCCTTAGAAGCTGACCTGGAGTCTCTCCGTGAAGAGTCCTGTGAGCTACGGGGTGAATTGCTTCATGCCCAGTCCCTCCAAGCCCACGATAGTTTTGCTCTGTAGCTGGCAGAATCAGAATGGGCGTCCGCCAGAGCCCAAGTACCCCGCCTAAGTGAAGTTCTAGCCTCCTCTCAAAAGTCGCAGGCGGAGGTTGAGCAGCGCTCCGGGGAGTCTACAAGCACTATCTTCCTCTAAGTAGGAGCACAAAAATCTCCCCAATGAGTTGTTAGAGGTGCAAATGTCCCATTTAGAGGAGCGTAGGCATCTCAACCTTCAATTGTCCAAGGCAAAGGGGAACTACGCAGGGTAGAGCTGTGAGGACTCTGACGCCCACTTGGATAAGACTGCCAAAACCATGGTGCCATTGGACTCCACAAACAAACAGCAGAAAACAAATATAAATGAGTTGGAGTCTCAATTGGCTTGTGCCAATTGCGAGTTGTTCGTCTGCATCCTCAGGTGGTCGCTGCCAAGGCCATCAAAGATCGGGCCTTCGGATTGGCTACGGGGCTGAGTTGGCTCGCTTACAAGCCCATTTGTTGGCAAACGTTGAGGCCAACCTAGAGAGGCTGGACCTGAACGCTTTCCAACTTGGCGTGGCGTCCTTCCAATTTGTGGACACTTTAGGGCGCAATACCATGCCCTATGCCTTTCTTGGCTCGCCCTCTTCTTCTAGGCCAAGTGGGACACTTCCATCGCATAAATAGCGTCTGCTTACTTACATTTAGCTTGATAATGTTGGCCCTTGGTTTGGCCCTTTCTATAAATATAACTTTGGCCTTTGGTTTTGTAAATAGAACGTTCAATGTGTTTTGTAAATGCAATGTTGATATGTCTCTTTTTGTAGATTATTTCGGCTTGCAACCATGCTAATGTATCCATTTTTTATGTAAGTTATTTGTACTCGACAAAGGTCATGGCCAAGTGAAGGGGTCGTGGGGTTTTGTGCCCTCTACTGTCCTTCTTGCTCGTTGATTGCACCGCGAGGCTTTGGACTCAAAAATGGTGGCTAACTGCTGGGGTTTTGACCTCCACGCCCGTTGATTTGCACCACAAGTATGGACTCAACACTGGTAGCCAACTTTTGGTTTGCAACGCGAGTATTGACTCCCTTTGGAATAGAGAGCTATACAGAATGGGGGATACGATAAGTGGACCTCAACTAAGTAGGTCACACTCAATTGGAGAGGAACGCCAAGTGAATCCTTCGAAGAATGGAGGGGCTAGGCCGTTGGAAGACTTCTTGGTAGCGTGGGAAGGGGCCCTCACTGGAGTTTGGGTCAAAGGTTGGTTAAGGGTACGTGAGGAGCAGTGGTTAGCCATGAGAGAGGATGTGAGAAGGAAAAGGAAAGAGGATGTGAAAAGGAAAATGAGAGAGAGTATGAGAAGGAAAATGAGGGAGAATGTGAAAAAGTAAGAAGAGATATAGCACGAATGGGGGAGATGAAATGAATCAAGAATATGAAAGAAAGCGTAATGATGAGGAGGTTCTTGAAAAGCCAAACGAGTGACAATGCCGATGATTACCATTCTTTTCAATGGGAAAGCATAAAAGCACGCGAACAGTTATGTGGCCACATTTTTGGGGTACGACGACAAGTTTGGACCCACACCTTAGTTAATGTGGATCCTCAACGGAGTAGAAGGAAAGGAAGTTTGATGGGCTGCCTACCTATGGGCCATCTACTTAACCCAAGCCAACGGGGTAAGGTGCCTCCATAACCCAAGCCAGCAGGGTAAGGTGCCTTCACGCGAATTAAAAGGATACGAGATCAATTAATTCCCTTTGTGCTAGCACATAGAAAATTAGCGGGGTAACTGAAAGGGATATTTAGGTCCCCTAGTTATAAGCCCACAACTAGTGGACAGGTTCAGCCTATGGGCCCGAGACTGAGGGATGCACTGTCCAAGAGCCCATGTGACCTACGGGCCTAACCGTGTGATATGATAACGCCGATAGGTCAGGATAGTTATCTCGTCCGCTATTACTGGGTAACTAGTCCTTATCTATGTCTTCAACACCTCTATAAATAACACCTAAAGGTAACACTAAAGTCTAACTTTGGCTTATACATGGATATTGAAATCACGTTTCTCTAACTTAGGCATCGAAGCTCCCCTGGGCTATATGTGCCACCCTCTCATCTGTTGCAGGTCATCCAAGCAATTGGTGGTGTGAAACACGTCATTTATAATAAATAACATATTTAATAAGAGAAATTATATTTGCAGTGATATGTAAGTCCAGCGCACTTTTAAAAAAAAAATAAGTAAATTTGAGACCTATATGAAAAAATTAATTTTTAATAATAGATTCCACATCTTTTATAGTATATGATGTGTGGATGATGAAACAAGAATGAAAGAATAATAATATGGATACTACTCTATTACTATCTATTTACAACTCTTTTTATATTTGATTTTTTTAAAATTGTTTATATTATTTAATGATTAAGGAAATAACTGTTAGTAAAATTATATATTCTTTTAATTTTTTCTTAATGATTAAGGATGTTAAAAAAATACTTAAAAAAATAGAAAAAAATAAAAAAAAATTAAATTTACTATAAATAGTAAATGGATAGTAATAGAGTAATAACACTATCACTCTCCATAATGAAATGCAAATGCATAGGCCGATTTTTAACCACTACACCATGATTAATGGGACATCAGAAAAGTAAGTGTATGGCTTATAAGTTATAAGAATGGACAAAATACCAAAGGACCACCTACGTAATGACTCAACGATTTTGGATAGAAAAAGCTTTCTGCAACAGGCTCATGCAACCGATTGATAATTTCCACATTACTTAAAATAGTGTGTAGGCTTCGTTTGGATAAAACACAAAAATTTAAAAATTAATCTAAGTTTTCATACGGTAAGATTCTTTTTGAAAACAAACACATCATATTTTAATCTCAGATCATCTTCAATGGATTAACAAAGCTAAATGAAAATTTTGATGACTGTAAGATAAATTTAATTTTTAGCTATTTCATTCACATAAGTTTCCATATTTGAATAACTATTTTTTCATTATATATCAATAAAATAATATAAGATGAATTTGGCTTTGGTTATTCATATCAAATCTCCACATTGAATTATTTATTTATTCATTATATAATAATTAATAATTAATAATATTTTAATTAATTTTATCATATTTGACGATAAGAGATTAAGGGGAGGTTTGGGGGATGAGAAGAGAATTTTGTGTTTTGTTTTGAAGTTTAAATATTATGTTTTAATATTATTATTGTTTTGGGATTTGAAAAAGGTGTATTGAAATTTGAAAAAGTTAAATTGTTTATTATATTTTGTATGAGGATTTGAAAAATGTGTAATGATGAGATGAGATGAGATGAGAATTTTGTGTTTTGTCTTGTGCCCCAAACCTGCCCTAAAAGAGAAAGATAATTTATTTTTATCATAATTCACTATAAGAAACTGATAAAAAAGAGAAAGATAGCTAATTTATTTTGTTTTATCATATTTTACTATTCTACCTATTATTTGTTAATTAACAATCATATTCTAACTAAATTATGAGTTAAGGGGGAAGAGGGAAGGAAGAAGGTAGTTGTGATGAGAAAGAAATGGAGAGAGAAAAAATTGATAAAATACATATGTGGTCTATCTACAGGAATCTTCAAATTTGAAAAATATTTTGAAAGTCACTATAGCTAAAGTCTAATTATTTGAAATTTACCTACCTTCAAATTTGAAAAATATTTTGAAAGTCACTATAGCTAAAGTCTAATTATTTGAAATTTACCTAATTCATTGTGATCATATTTTGTTCTTTAATAGTTAAATACTCAATGAATTTAACTTTTAGCTAATTCATTGAGGATGCTCTCAGTTTTCATCTTATTTCAAAACTGTTCATCTCGTTTTTTAAGGCCTTGTTTGGTTATGCAGTTCAGATGAGAGAAGATGAGATGTTTTATTGAAATTAAATAAAATATTGTTATAATATAATTTTTTAATATAATTTTTATTTTGAAATTTGAAAAAGCTGAATTATTTATTATATTTTATGTGAAAATTTGATAAAATTATAATTATTATATGAGATGAGATAAGATGAGATGAAATGAGATAGTTTAATTTTTGTAACCAAACTAGCCCAAACCACTAACAGACTCTCTGAAAACATCTCTCTCTTCTCTCTCCACTAGAGCTCATTGGCCCAACGACACACAATAAGAGAGACAGAAGCTCCTCTGCCAGGACCTACAAAAAAATAAGAAAATAAGTAAGATAATTATGAGAGACAGCCCATTTATTAAATTAAAGAAAAACAAAAATGGTGTAAGAAATGTGAATTTGGATCTAATTATTATATTAAAATAATTGGTATATATATTTTGCTTGATGGAAATCTTTTTTTATTCTATCTAATTTCATATTATTTAAAGATTAATACACACTGATGTTATGTTAAAAATTGGTTGGTATTTACAATATTTTAAAAATTAAAATAGGTTTCACAAAAACTGGTGTATTAACAAATTAATTTATTTATAACAAAATTCTAAAAACGCACAAGAACGATATTAAATATTAAAAAATAATGTATTCATCATCTCTACATCATACACTTATTTTTATTTTTTATTTATTTTTTCTTAACAAGAGTCTAGTGTTGTAATGATGAGTAGAAAAAAAAAATAAAACATAAAAAAAAAGGCAAAACATTTCACATATACACCCAGGAAAACGCCGAAAATGTTGATGAAATTGGTTGTTACTGTTCATGTGCAGGCTTCAACAGTTTTCTGTAATTACTTACTATAAAAATTAATATAATTATTTGTGCGTTCTACCAGTATAAATACTTTAAAAAAAGTTAAATTAATCTCATCTCATTTCTATAAATAAATATACACTTCATATTATCTCATCTATACTTAATATATTTTAATAATATTCACACATATCTCAAAAAATCTTATCTCCTCTCATCTCTCAAAACAAACGAGATCTTGATTGGAGCTTGCAGCAGCTGACGAGATGGTCTTCACCTTTAATGAAATGTTGTGTTTTATTTAAAGTCAAAATATATTGTTTTTACTCTATTTTCCTTCCATCCGATGATCTTCTTCCTTCTCTTTCTAAGTTTTTTTTTTTTTCCTTTCTTTCTTCTCCTAGCTTTTTCTTTTTGTGTGTCCCGGCCTTCTCCCTAAAATACACACTGATATCTACCACTCAAAAATTAAGCCTTACCGCACAGAATTTGTGTGCACTTTTCTATGTTCAATTATGGCGGTAATTTTTTCCTCAACTTTCTCATTGACATTCTCAATGGTATTTCTCGATCTTAATTTCATGTACAGGAAAAGAAATGCAAAAATATGTAGATGTATAAACTAATCAGAAATGCAAAGAAGGAAGGTAAAACGCCAAAATGATATCTACCATTAAAAAACTAAGCCTTACCGCACATAATTTGTTGTCCTTTTTGCAGGATTTATTGGGTTTGGAGAATGGGTTTGAGAGTATAAAAATTCAAATGCTGAAGAACCTAGAATTATTCAGTCCAAATGATCTTCACTCAAAATGCTTCCTTTCATTCTACTTTAGTTTGATGAACCAAGTCACGCTTTCGAAATGGATTTGGTGTTTTCCAGACTTCTAATTACAGTCCAATGAACCAAGTCACACAGTCCTTTCTTCCTTCTATCCTTCTTTGTTCATTCCTTCTAGATTCAGTTCGATGTACAAAGTCATGTAGCCCTTCTTTCTTCTTCCTTGGTTTTAGTCCTTCTTCCTTCGTTCTAGAATTCAGTCTGATGGTCTTCTCAATTTCTCAATTTTCACTTCGTTCCACCGATATTGTCACCACTTTGTATTTTTGATTTTATATGATTTTTTTAAAAAGTCATACCAACTTTTGGTATGTATTCTCGGTAAAAAGTCACTGCTACATAAGATATTTTGAATTGAAAAATGCTATGTGCAAACGCCTTAGGGAACTACGGGGAACCCTTGCGCCCGTGACAAATGAAACAGGACGTTTTGGCCTCATTTTTTTCATTTCCCTCCATCATTCCATAGCCCCCGTGAGAACCCTTCCCTCTGTTTCGAAACCCTCCATCATTCGAAACAGATTTCACTCTAGCCTCCATCCCTTCAACATGACGGCATCTCTCCCCTTCGTCTCTGCCTCTCCCCTTCAATTTCACTCCATTTGTATCCCTTCAATCATCTTCAAGAAGCTTCGTATTCGCTACAGCCTTCAATCCCTTCAGCACGACGGCATATCTCTCCTTGGTCTCTGCAACAAGCTTCTGTTCGTCTTCCACAAGCTTTCGTTCATCTTCCGTTTCTCAACTGTCGGGTAGTCACCACATCATTTAGATGAAAGTGGCCACACGCGTGCTGGATTTCTCTCCCCGTGACCTAGCCTTACTCAACAAACTTCTTCATTTCTCAAAACACAAAGCCACCATCATTTTTCTATTAGTCATATTCTGAATTTGTCTTTCTCAAATCGAGTTTGATCTACTTTGAACCAAAATATGTTATGTTAAATGAATAGACAATATCGTTTAAAAAAAGACCCCTGCTTTCCCTGGAACACTTCTTATATGTGGAATAGTAGATGTGCTTCGCACTCTCTCATCAATGTTCACATTGTAAAGAAACTTATCTGGTTTGGTGGGTTTTGCTCACTCTACTATACTTACTACTGACATGAAGAAAGAGCTAGAGCTTGAATCCTTGGGAGTGGACAATATGGGTTGAATTCAGTTTGAAGGAGGGGAGTGGGGAGTTTTCTTGTTTCCTGGGAATTTAATTTCCGTTTGACTAAAATTTCTTTGGATATGGAGAGAATTTATTGGGCGCATTTAGTGGTGGTCCGTCTTTCTTCCTTCTAATTTTTCCTTCTTCCTTTCACTTGCCAACTTCATCTGATGGTCTTCTCAATTTTCTTTTTCTTTAAAAAAAAATTTATGTTTAAGGCACTTCATCTAGTTACACTCGGTTCCACAAGGTCAGTTGTACGTAGCAAACCCCAAATTAAATTTCACCTTTTATTTGAACGACTTGCCACTATTCTATGATTGATGGGACATCAGAAAAGTAGGTGTATGACTTATAATAATGGACAAAATACCGAAGGACCACTTACATAATGACTTGACAAATGACTTGACGATTTAAAGAAACTTTCTTCAATAGGCCTATGTCAAGGTAACAATGGACAAAATATCAAAGGACCACCTACATAATGACTCGATGATTTTGGATAGAAAAAGCTTTCTTCAACATGCACATGCAACCGTAACAATGGATGAAATACCAAAGGACCACCTACATAATGACTTGACAAATGAGCCAACAATTGTTGCTAAAAAAAGCTTTTTTGTTTTTACAAGCCCATGCAACTGTAACAATGGACAAAATACTAAAGGACCACCTGCATAATGACTTGACAAATGACTCGAAGATTTAGGATAGAAAAAGCTTTCTTCAACAAGCCCATGCAACTGTAACAATGGACAAAATACCAAAGGATCACCTACATAATGACTTGACAAATGACTCCACAATTTTGGATAGAAAAAGCTTTCTTCAATTGGCACGTTCAATCGTAATAATAGACAAAATATCAAAGGACCACCTACTTAATGACTTGACAAATGACTTGACGATTTTGGGTTTCAATCCTTCTTCCTTCATTTTGGATTTCCTTCCGATGGTTTCTCAGTTTCTTGATTTTCATTTCGTTCCATCAATATTGTCGCTCTTTTGTATTTTTAATTTTATATGATTTTTTAAAAAAATCATTCCTACATTCGGTATGCATTCTCGGTAAAGACTAGGATTTTCCTGATGAAATGGGACTGCTACACAAGATAGTTTGAATTTCACCTTTTATTCGAACGACTCGCCTTCCGATGGCCGTACGTTGATCATGAGTTGGGTTTACAGTTTAGAGCATTAAAATTGGATTTATTGCCACTCTCCGGCATGTTTTTCAAAAGTTTTTGAGATAGAAATCCAACTCCTTTACGAATATTTCCATTGCTGGGGCTGGCAAGCAAACTCCCACGCCTTTCCCTTCCTCTCCCTTACTGTTCTTACAAGGCATATAGAAGCTCCCCATTCTAGAAATATGTCTCACAACACATTCGGCTGTACCACCATAAGCTGGCTTGCCCCACCCAAAGTCCACCTTTCCAAACCCGGCACGTGTCACATCCGACACAAGGAATGACCCCACCATCGTTAGGAATGGCCTGCCTCTGATCACCATTAGATCTGCCACCGACCGCATATACTCCTCGTTCACTTCTCTTTTTGCCTTCCTCACCAATTCCAAAGCATAACCCAAATTAGTGTTCTCGCAGAGCTTTCCGGCAGTCGTGACTGCTGCTGGGTAAGCAAAAACGTTGCCGTAGTAACCGCTCGGTAACGGAGGATTGAACTTGCCACGCGCGCTGACGATGGACATCATGCGCACCTCCTCGTTGCGGTCGAACTGGAGTGCGATGGTGCGGCATCGCCAAAGGCATGCCATTATAACCTCAAAGGTGGTGGACTGGATCAGGTGATGCGGCACAAACCTACGGATGGCAGACACCTCGGTACGGCCGAAAAAGAAGGAGCGGCAAGCCATGTCCTCGAGCGGGGTGATGGTGCCAGTACCCTTGGTGTCGATCACCTCGTCGTACTCGCGGTGCGCGCATGTCAAGCATGTTGGGTCCCTCGCATTTAAGAAATGTCTCTGCCATACGGGTAAGACGGAAGGGGCGCGCGCCCCCCGCGCCATCTCACCCACGGCTGTCATGAACTGGACCACACCAGCGGCATCGCTCATCGTGTGGTTGAGGCGTAGTGCGAAGATGAACGCGCCACATTTGAGCCGCGTCACCTGCATGCAAGTCATGAAGATGCCAAGGTACGATCAACTTTAGGGGGGGAAAACTAAAAAAGTTCACGAGTTCCTTAGCCTAATTTGTACCTGAATAAGCAGTAATGGGCAATGAAGAACCCCTCCAGAGCCTGGAAGGTCAAAAAGAAGCTCCTCCAAGCACGGGAATGGAGGTCGAAGAGCATCACCAAACTGCTCAAGTGTAACATCGGCATCTGCCTCGATGAATACGACACCCTCACTCGTGCATTCTACCAACAGTTTCCTTCCAGGCCCTTCTCTAAGCCTACCTGCAAATGGGTAGTAAAACACAAGTGTTTGAGCAAGTGCCTCTCTGATGACTTTCACAGGGTCTCTACCTTGCATCGAGCGATCGTGTCTATAAAATTGTATCGCCGGGACTTGAAATCGTAAAAGCTCTTGATCGTCGATATCAGAAAGTTGTTTGAACTCGTGGGGTGTGGGCTTAGCTGGAGCAATTAACTCGGGCTTGCACCTTCGTACTGTGAATACCAGAGACTGACTTGATGCTGCCATGGCAAGAAAATGGTTCTTAGAAAATTAGGGAAAGTGTGGTTTTTTAAGACTGTAATGTGTGTGCACTCTGCGCCATAATTCGTTCGAAGTTGCTTTTTTTGTTTTTGTTTTTTTTTTTGTTTCCTTTCCCAAGCAATCGTTCGAAGTTGCTGTTTATATAGAAGAGGTGAAAGGGCCGTACAACGAAAATTGTGAATCATGTGTTTCGTCTGAAAGAAAATCCGCCGCATGACGACCACAAGTAATTCTTTGGACGTTCTTGAACCGCCAACCATTTTCAGCCACGAAAAAACAAAAATTAGTATCTCGTGTTTCATTATCCGCATGGCCGCCACCTAGGCTGTGGGAACTTTGAAGGATGATTTAATACGATGATATTAATCTCATTTTGTCTTGGGCTTGTTGGCTTCTTTTCTAAAACGCACACCGCAGCACACCGTCCAATTTTATTTATTTATTTTTTCCTTCACTCAATGCACTAGGTGTGCGCCGGGTTCCATAAACAGTAGACTTATATTTATATTTTCTCTCTAAAAAATTATCTTAACTCTTTCTCTATAAAATTATTTTGATATTCTAGATTAATTACTTATAAGTTCAATTTAAAAATATTTATTTTGATTTAAAATAAAATAAATAAAATACATCTCACATAAACTAAAATGATCTAATAACACGATGATACATTTTTATTATCAATAAAAATAAAAAGGGAAGTCGGATGGTTTTCTTCTCCTCTGCCTGTTGTCGCTTACAATTCTGCAGTTTCTAACTTTCTACTGCTAAAAGAAAATTCTCTTATCCTTACTATATGCCAAAAGGCTAAAAATGGAAGCTTTTGTTCATGGGCTAGTTAGGTGTTGTCTTGAAGCAAATTTTTGGTGCAGATTGCAGCTCTTCTCCAAGCTACAGTAACAGTAACATTGCAATAGCCTAGCTGCCTACATAGATAGTTCCGCCACTGCATACACGGTTTCCTTTTCTCTAATTTTTTTCACCTTTTTCGATTTTCTTCTAATTTCATACATATAATTGTATTGAATCTATTTATGCAGTGTTTTTGAAGTTTTTTTTTTACTTTTTTCCTTCTTTCATGTATTGATGCAGTTGTATTTTTGTTTAGAAATTTTCTTTTTCTTTTTAAAATAGATTGATTACTACTTGATTTGGCTTATATATAATTATGTCTATTGAATGGTTATTTATATTATTCTTGACATATCATATACCTTTTTAATACATAGGTTGTATTAAATGTTTTTTATTTTTATTTTAGATCTTACTATCAAATTGTTCTATTCCACAAGAAAAATTGTATAGAAATAGAACAAAAAATATTTTATTATAGTTTTAGCTTTACTTGCCCCCCTAAAACAAATTCCTGGTTCCGCCATTGCACCTACGTTTGAGCACTAACAAAGTCGGAGTCAGTATGGCCTACCTGTAACTCTGATTCCTACTCCGACTCAGAATTGTCGGAGCGGAGTCAAATTTTAAACTTTTTTTCTTTTTTTAGCTTTTTTAACTTCATATTTAGCTCACTTCTTAAAAAAGAATTTTTGTGTTGGCTTTCAAATTTCAATTTTTTTCAAAAATTACAATCTAAAAATAAATAATATCCATCATCCACATCCAAAATCATCCAAATCATCCTTCATTAACACATCATCCATATCCAAAATCATCCACACCCGTCTTTAACATCCATCATAATAATATTTTCTTCTAACTATTACAATAACCATTTTCTAAGTTTTCATTCGACAAAAAAAGAAACCCAACAACAACAAAAACAAATTTTTTTTTGCCAACCAAAAGTTCCCAACAACAGCAAGAAATGTTTCCAACAAATAAACGAAAATAAATTAAATATTCTAAATGTCATTCCAACAATCAAGTTGTACTTGAAAAAAAAATGACAAAATTACCATTTAAAAACAATAAAAACTTTCAAAACATACATGAACAAATATAATTAAATAATACAAATATGAGCTAATACCAACTTAAGAGAGAGAAATATGGTCCAAGCCAGAGTAAATGATAGAAAGTATTATAATCATTTGTGGGACCAAACACTCGATTACTTTCAAGGAGTAGTGTGTTGAAAAAGTGGAAGTAGGTTTGGAGAGGTCCTAGCTAGATCTATCTAAACCACCACCACAACTTTTAACGTCCTTTTTGAACACTAACAGTAGATTCAATTTAGTAAAATTTTGGTCAAAATTTAGTTAAATTGTACAAAACTTTACTACAATCGATTCAATAAATCTATAGTAACTTTATCCCAAAATTTGTTTGCCAGCCAAATCTGGTCAGTCCATTGGGTTGGTCAAATATTATTTTCATCATAAGAAATTTCTCTTTTCGCTGCCTGCTATTCTTCCCACACAAGAAGAAAAAGATGAAGGAAAATTTCTCTTACTCCCATACAAGAAGAGAAAGACGAAGGAAAATTCTCTTCAGTTGAACAAAACTAACCCAAGCGATGTTGAAGGATAAATTCAACTTCAGTAACTGCAGCAACTGCAACTAAAGGAAAGCATTCATCTTCCACAGCTGCAGTCGAATGAATCCCACAGTCACCATCGAACGTTGTCGACGTCTCCCACAGTCGCCATTGTAAGCCACGTCGAAGGCCTCCTAGTTTGCTTCCTTTTTGTTTTTCTTTTTTCATTTTTTTTCTAAGGCTACATTTTATTCTATTTGGTCGAACTCTTCTGATTTTGGGACTGCATTAAGGTATGTTTGTGATCCTTGTTTTGAATTACTGTAAAACTCTATCACTTTTATGTTGCAATAGTAAACTTCATCTATATGATTGAAAGTTGTCCACATATTTAATTGTCTCACCCAAGCATCTATTCTTGCATAGGATTGGCTTGGTCCTTTGGAAAGACATCACAGTTCTGGTGAAGATAACTTCGTTGTTGCCATTCTGATTAATTTTTATTTTTGGTACGATTTCGTGTTTTTCTTATTATGCTAGATCGCCAACAATATGCAGGGTATGAAAATGATAGAAAAGCTTGATAATCACTAGAAATAAACTCTTTGATTATAACTATATGCCATTTTGGATCAAGTGATCCATATCTTGGTTCATTAGGGTATTGGTGAATTATGGTTTCAAACTCCGTTTCGAAAATAATGGCAAGACCATATTATTAAAAATTTGTTGACAATGCCCTCAATTGCAAATAAATTCCACTCTATACGATCATAAGCCTTGCTCATGTCAAACTTAAGTGACATAAAGCCCTTTTTTCCTTGCCTCTTCCTTCGAATAAACTGCACAAGTTCATATGCAATGAGCACATTATCTGAAATCAACCTTCCTGGTACAAATGCACACTATGAAGAGGAAATCAGATCAGGTAAGACCCCCTTCAACCTGTTTGCTAACACCTTTGCCACCAACTTGTACAAGACATTACAAAGGCTGATTGGCCTAAAATCAGACACCAACTCAGCCTTTTTCCTTTTTAGGAATCAAAGTAACAAAAATGTGATTTAGTAAAGAAGGAAGGCTACCATTGTTAAGGGTATGTAGAACAACATGAGTAACATCCTTACCCACTACATGCCTGTATTTTTTAAAGAATAAAGGGGCCATATCATCTGGTCCAGGAGCCTTTGATGGATTCATTTCTTTAAGAGCCACTTCCACTTCTGTTGCAACAAACAGCATCTCAAGTTTTATCTTCATCTTTTTAGTAACTCTACCCACCAGATTGTCTAAGAAATGCATACTACCCTTCTCAGTAGAAGTAGTAAAAAGTGTACGGAAGTACTTGAGAATTATTGCATCTCTTTCCTCATCTACTTGTCATTTCCCAATAGGATCCCTTATGCCTTTAATTATGTTCTTTGTCTTTCTCTATGAAGCTTTGTGATGGAAAAAAACTGGTATTTCTATCCCCCTTCATGGCCAATAGGATCTGAATCTTTTAAGGACTTGAGCTACACCTTAGCCTTTTTTAGATTTTTCTGGACATGACCAAAACTATTTTTATTCCAACTGTCTAGTTGTTCACTACATCTCTTGATTTGTTGCATCACCCCCTCCATTGTTCTATCCCCAGAGCAGTCCACCCAAGCCTTTTCTACTACTATTTTACAATTTCTGTCCTCCACCCACATTGCCTCAAAACGAAACAACCTCTTCCCTCTCCTCTGTTTTCTTTCATTCTGCAATTGTAACTTTATTGGCACATGATCAGAATATGCCACACTACCATGACTTACACTAGCCATAGGAAATAAGGCTTTCCACTTTAGATTTGCCAAACATCTATCAAGTCTCTCACTGATGCATTGAGCAAGTTCCCTTTTATTACACCAAGTGAATGGATTGCCATAAAAACCCAAGTCCAGCAGCTCACAATCGTCAACTACTTCTCGGAAATCTTGCATTTGTTTCTCTACTCTATCCCTCCCTCCACTTTTTTCATTAACACTTAACGCCTCATTAAAATCTCCCATCAAGAGCCATCCTTGGTCACTTCGCACCTTTAGAGATCGAATGAGGCTCCAAGTTTCATGTCTTCTACTGGCTTCAGGTTGACCATACACCCCCGTGAGGGGCGGAGTGGATACCAAGTTTCACCTTTAGCTATAGTGTCATGAATAGAAGCATGAATATGACTTCTTGAAAAGTTTGAATCGCCACCTTAGCATCATTCTTCCAAAAGAGGGCAATATCCACTCCGCCCCTCACTACTTATTGCCAAATAATTTTCAAAGCCCAACCAATACTTAATTTTCTCTATAACTTGTTCTTGCAGCCTTGTCTCTTGTGAAAACAAGTCCTTGAGACCTTCCTCTCTGACTAAATCAGCGAGAACTTGAACTCCCCGTGGGATCCCATGCCCATGGGAGTCCCAACTGAGGAGATTCATAAGGTTCGGCAGGGCTGTTCAATAGCCACTGCCGATATCAAATTAACATTTTCACCGACTTTACTTATACCCACTGGATTAGTTGTTGAGTCCCTTGTATTCCCCCTCATCAACTTCCTCCTTTTACTCCCTTCACGTGATAAAGAGACATTATTGTCTCCTTCTAATACATGTTTTTTACTAAGACTCATATATTGCTTTACAGGAACCTTACCTGGGTTACGTTCTGCATGTCTTTGCCATATGCTTCGGGAGGACCTCCCTGGTGGTAACGTGGAAGGTTGTTGGGCCTCGCATGCAGTTTTCTCTTGGACTAGATAAGCTCGCTCCTCTACCATGTTAAATATTTTAATATGAACATTAATAATTGGATCTTGGATTTTCTATGATCCACAATAATAAACAATAGCATTAAAAAGACGTACATTTCTCTATCTGTTTGATGAAGAAATTAATCTGACTATGAGAGAAGGATCACCTAACTTACCTCGCCAGTGTCTCCCGATGGCTAGAGACACTCTGATGTTGTAAGTGAGAACCCTGTAACACCTCAATACTATTTATAGACTTCTGACCATTAAGAAATCTAAGACTTTGTGTTTGACTGTAATTAGAGATATAGAGTTAATCTCATCTCTTAGGAGCTTTCTTATCTCATTATAACTCATTTATTAACTGTTAAGTTTTGAACTATTCCAAACTCTATCATGATGGATGTGTAGGACATATAGTTTAAATAAAACTCTTACATTCTCTCACTTGGCCCATACGCCCAAAAAATAATATTTTCCGTTCATGGGTTTATCATAGGAAATTAACCATACTGTGCAAATTCATTTCCTGAAATTTTCATAGCTCAAAATACATTTCATGAGTTCCGTAATATTAATATCAAACCAGCAACCAATACGAGTCATGGCGATCCTCTGTTATATAATCAACAAATTCCCTTCCATGTACCACAACACCAATAACTTAATTTAACACGATCTTTAATTAGAACAATTAAGGCTAATACTATAATACATTGGGTTCCAATTCATGTCTATTATAGACATTATCTTGTCATCATTCATCCATGCCATTCAATATACATATAAAGTGGAAAGACAAGAAAACAGAAACAATCATAATAGATATCTTTCATTTTCCAGTAACAAAATACTCAATATATCAATGATCTCTTTAACATGTTCACATCATGGGCATAAGCATATGACTCATCTGTTCAACATGCCTCTTAAAGTATAATCATTAATACAATATTGTTATGGACATATTTGTTTCTGTATTTTCTCCTTAACACTTATGTATTTAAATTTTCATTAAATACTTATCATCCTGAGAAAAATATTCTGATGAATTCTTACAATACTTTCTTAGCAACTTGGCTATAAGTCGACAATTTCAAGTCCTAAGATAAATTTCCTCAGTCAGATATCATACATTGTGGCCTCAAAACATACCACAAACTCAGTTCCTATTGCACATGAAGCAGTAAGAGATTTGCCTCATACTTTTTCATAAAATAACTCTACTAGATAGAAAAATACATAACCTTAACTGTATTTTCCATCATTAGAGTAATCCCACAAAAAATTGGTCTGAATATCCAGTTACCTTAAGAGTAGCAATTCTTCTTAAAGCAATAATATAGTCTTTAATTTTTTGCAAATAACATTGCACTCTTTTCACAGCTTTTGGGTCAAACATCATTGGGTTACTTTGGCAACAACCAAGAATGTCAACTCAAAAACTGACATTCAACCTTATATAGGTTTGTGCAATCATAAGATTTATTATAACAATCATATACAAAATTTCCTTAACAACCTAATCATTTCGATGATATTGTAAAATATTGAGCATGTCACATTTTATTTTTAAAGCATATATTGAAGAACAATTGTTCATATAAAATCTTTCAAAAACTCTATGCAACTATACTGAGACAATCTTAACATTCGTCGTTTTGGTATTAAAATTCAATCCCAATTACGAAAAATGTCTCGTTCATAATTTCATTTTTAAAATTCCTTGAAGGCATAACTTTAATGCCATACTACAAACCATAATTCATACTTGCTAAAAGTCATATACATGCATGATCATAAATACAAATATACTCCCACTGACTTACGGGTATATACATTGACAATATTTTTCTTAATTCCAAAACAGTATTGGTATTATCAAATTCTAGATACCAATTTTTCAGAAAATCTGTTACATCTTCTAAGTAATCATTTTATTCATTTCTTGTAGACTTCAAACTTTCACTTTACAATTATTTTCACATCTCTTTGATGTAACTCTAGACCATAATGAGTTATTCATGCCATAGTGATTCTTAATGAGTTCTTTCAAGTTTATTAGAAATCTCTTTCTAATTAATGCACATTTCTGAGTGAAATCCTTGATTACAAGTCTGATTCTATATCGTTCAATATTGCCTTTAAAGTCAGAGTTTTGTCTCCAACACTCATTTACATTCGACTTTTATACATTTCAGACAATTTAGATGAAATTACAGACTTTATATTGATTCATGGATTTCAATCACTCTTTTATGTATCAGTCTTTTATAAAATCACTTATTTCTATAACTTGTGAAAACATATACGAACCTTCATTTATTTCTATGTCAAATTCAAATTTTGAAAATACAGCACGCAACCTAACTAAAAATCAAATCAAGAAGATCATATGAGGTTACCTGTTTTAATGTCTCCATGGCCAATTCTTCAGTGGTGTTTCTTTGATGAGGTAGATGATCATTTGTTTGTTGTTCCATGTTATCATTAAGATAATCATAAAATAAATTATAAGCATTTTCAAAGTATAAGAATGCACTTCACAACAATCACATCTCTAGTTTCTTATACTTCCACTGATTTTGCCAACCATAAGGAATCTGACATTTTAATTCAATCAAAATTCAAACTATGAATAGAGACAATACAACTTAAATCATTTGGATCTCCATGAATAATAAATAATGTATCCATTAACTATTATACGATCCAACTTTCTTTCATTTGGATTATAAAACCTTACTTTAGATTGGCTATTCATTCATGTATAAGCCTTAAATCAAGTTCCACAACACCAAATAAGTCTTTGAGACTACTTACTAAGAACACAATTTAAGATATATACCATTGTTTTTAATAATTTTACTACACATCTTTCCAAGAAGTTAACAAAATAGATCAGGGTTATGACCTGCCTCATAATACTTTTCTTAGCACTCACCACTTCGATCCATTTCGATAATTTTCACATTTCTACCTGCATTTCCTCCCCATGAGAAGTATCTCAATAATTTCTAATGGTTTGAGACTTCTCATGTAGCAGATAGATACATCCATACCATAAAAATTATCTATGAAAATAATGAAATACTTATATCTATCAAACATTATAGAGAAAATGTTTACATGCGTTTATATGAATCATCTCAAGAAACTCTCTATTACTTGTATCATTTTTTCTTGATAAGTTTGATTTGATTTCCTTTTATGCAAATCAATACATATCCTAAGATTAGAAAACCTAAATACGGAAAATATTTTATTTACTAATCTCTACAACTTTTCTTGGAGATATTCTCCAAACTTTTATGTCACAAATTCTATTTCAAATTCTATGCCACAAATTGTATTAAATTTCATAAATCATTTTTCACATGGTTCCAATACATGCCTCACAAGTGAAAAAGAAAAACTTTTAACAAAAGCACTATTATAAAGGCAAATAAGAATTTTATTGGAATGAAAAATGGAACTATCATAAATGGAATCTTGAAACAATTTAAAATTTAAACATTTATATTAGAGTTTAACCACTAAAATATGTATCAACATTTATTCTTATACAGACAAAATAAATATGAACATTTGCACTCAAGTTTAATCTAAATAAATGTATAAACATATATAAGATCTGATTCGAAACTTATATAGAAGAGAAAAAAAAAAAAAAAAACAAAACAAAACGGTTTACTCTTCCCTTCGAATCATGTCCCATGCTTGGGGAACCTAAACTTTTATGTGTCATTGTTTCTTTCAAACTTCAATTGACACAATTCTTATATTTTCATCACCATCATTGCATTCATTTTCCAAAGGATGCAAATGATTTTTCATACAAATTAGCAAAATAAATTTGTATCTAGCTAACAATTATACTGCCAACTTGTTCATATCTCATAATAGTGCCTCCGAAGTAAACCATTATGCACAAATATAAGAAATTCCTATAGTTTGATGTGGTAGCAATTAATCCAATATTCTTAAACATTGTAATTTTCCTTTTTTTTTTATTATTCTCAATAATAATTGATGTTAAGACTTAAAAATGATAAATCAGGGTCCAAAACTCCTAGTGTAAATTTGATATGCTCATGTTTCTCTATACTAGAGTCCATTCTGTATAGAAAACATTGTAAAAATATTCATATACTTACTGCAAGAAAAACATTTTAATCACATTAATGCTTTGAGTTCGACACTAAGAAACAATAATCAGAATTTAATCAATTATGGATGAACTAGTAATGTCATCAAGACCCTCCTTTGGAAGTTGATCTTGATACACAAAATGTTCTCCCTAGTATTAAATTATGTGGATGAACTAGTTGTATCATCAGAATTCTCATTTGGGAGTAAACTCTGACATACAAAGTGTTCTTTCCAACTTTAAATTATATGGATAAACTAGCTGTATCACCAGAATTCTCTATTGGGAGTAAATTCTAGCATACAAATTATTCACCCCAACTTTTACTTTAATGGATGAACTAGTAGTGTTATCAAGATCCTCCTTTGAGAATAGATCTTGACACACAAATTGTTCACTCCAACTTTATCCACCTTACTATAGAGTTTAATGATTTTTTACCAAAATTAAGAAAATCTTGTACCTTTGAGCAACTAATCTTTTTTTTAATTTTGATGTAAATGCCCCATATTAGATAAACAAATATACATGGCATAATAATGAGAGTCAGAATAAATAATTCATACATGTATTTAATAATAACATGTACATAAGATTGAATACATGAATTTAATAATAATAACACGCATATGACATTTAATAAAAGGGAGAGAGCCTACAGGCCGGACGTTGTGTAATCAGAAGATTTACACCCACTAATGGGACGGTGAAATGTGGCAGGTACAACAAGTTTACAATAGATGCAAAACACAAAAACCTTTCAAAATGCAATTCCCTCCCCACGAGTCCACGACTACTCTCTCTCTCTCTCTCCACCATCCCTCCCTTTCGGAAACCACATCTACAATCTCTCTTCACTCTCTCTCTCTCTCTCTCTTAATCGGAGGTGCGTGCCCTCCATTGCCATCTCTCTCTCATTCTCCCCGTCAGCACAGATCTCATATCTATGTCTTGAGATCCCGTATGTAAGTTCCTCTCTTAAATGTGAGAACACTTGATCTTCCCAATACAATTTATTTTAGTATTCATATAAATTTGTTGAAGGATAATAAATTAGTCATATGGCAGCCGAATGTGAGATGTTCAGAAAGTTACAGTTTTTCTCATATTTCTAAAAACTTGTGAATGCGCCAGGGGGTTCATGTGAAATTGTGAATGCTCTAGGGGGTTCATGATCTCCTGCAAGTTTCAATGTAGCAAATGAAATTAGTGATAGGAATTAGGGGGTTCATCTGAGAACTGGAGCTTTGACGAGAAAAGAATTATAGAGAAAAATATTTAGAAAAATATTTCTACAAGCATAAGTAATAGGAATTCTTACCATTTTCTTTAGAACACAAGCATAAGGATGACGAGATCTACGGAGGAAACTTTCAGAAATTTGGGTTTGACAGCGAGGTTGATGGTGAAGAAGAAAGAGTGAAGTAGAAGAGAGAGAGGAACAGTGAGGAAGAAGACAGAAGTGGAAGAGAGAGGATTTCGAAAATAAAGAGAAATAACGTGTGAGGGAAACCACCGTAAGGTTGATGAATTTATGACGTGGCACTCTTTCATTGAATAGTGTAAAGTGCCTAAAGTCACCTAAGCCTGTTTTAAGATAAACTCTTAATAAAATTTAATACATGTATATGCCAATAATAACATGTATAGAAAATTTAATAAAATTTAATATATGTATTTAACAATATATACCAATAATAACATGTATATAAAACTTAATAAATTTTAATACATGTGTTTAACAATAATAGCATGCATAAAATCTAATTTAATACATGTATATACCAATAATAACATGAATAGAAAATTTAATAAAATTTAATACATGTCTTTAACAATAATAATATGCATAAAATTTAATTTAATACATGCATGTACCAATAATAACATGTATATAAAAGACAAATAAAATTTCAATTTTTTTTAATAAATAATAATATTATAATCTAATCGGTCTAGGTGTGGACTGGTCCAGTATATCGGGCTAAGACCCGATTCAATTCATTGGTCAAACATAAGATGACTTGGGTCGAGCCTACTATTCAGGCCGATACCTTCTCCTTTTTTTTTTTTTTTTCTTATTGGACTGGGCCACATCAGTGGCTCGTTTATTTTCTCTTCTTATTCTTCCTTAAAACATTGCAGTGCCGCACCACTTCTATAGCTTTGAGCTGCTGCGGCCTCGAGCGTCTTCGACAAGGAGGTGACGGGCAAGCTGTCTCTGTCCTCATTCCGCCGCCGACCTCCTAATACACTTTTCTCCCTTTTTTTTCGCTCTGTTATTACCAGAGAACCGCTGCAGCAGTGGGCTTTAAAGCTCTCTGCCTCCGTTACAAGGCCATCGCGGAGGACTTCCTCTCCTCCTCCCATCGCCGACCTCACCGTACGTTCGATGAGAACCTCAAACAAGCAGGGGCGGCGCCCATTCGGGACTTCACAGCCCCTTTGCGCTACCCCTCAAAGCCACCTCCTTTACAGCCGTGTGTTGAGCCATCGGTCACCACACACGACGCTTTACCCCACACCCAACAGCTATACAATACATGGGCTACACAACCACACTGCGGCGGCTCACATGGTTCTTCTCTACAGGCATACCTCAACTGCCTTTCCCCATTACAATACGCAATACAAAAACACACCAATCGGTTTTGTGCAATTCCTCAACACGCAACGACGTATACAATAGATGGAATGCACCCAATAAAGGCAGATGCAAATTATGGTATTAGTAGAAATAGGTACACTAAGACTGAAATACATTAATGTTCTCAGTCTCTCACTGCATATCCTTTCATAAAAGCAGAGTTTGATTTTTCATCATTAAATATTTGGTCAGGTCAAAAAGTAATATTTTCAGTCTTTTGCAACATGATAAAATCACATATACGAAAGCACATATAAAACCAAATATTTATTCATTATATGCTTTATTATGATCATAAAAAATTTACAACCTGAAACTTTGATACCACATGTTAAATATTTTAACATGAACATTAATAATTGGATCTTTGATTTTCTATAATCCACAATATAAACAACAGCATTAAAAAGAAGTACCTTTCTCCATCTGTTTGATGAAGAAATTAATCTGACTATGAGAGAAGGATCACCCTAGCAACTTAGCCTCACTAGCGTCTCCCGAAGGCTAGAGGCACTCTGATGTTGTAAGTGAGAACCCTGTAACCCCTCAGTACTATTTATAGACTTCTGACCATCAAGAAATCTAAGACTTTGTGTTTGACTGTGATTAGAGATATAGAGTTAATCTCATCTCTTAGGAGTTTTCTTATCCCATTATAACTCATTTATTAACTGTTAAGTTTTGAGCTATTCCAGACTCTATCATGATGGATGTGTAGGACATAGAGTTTAAATAAAAGTCTTACATACCAGGCCCACGAAGACTTCCTCTGCAATTCCATGCATCACGTTTTCAATGGAGCCGCCACCCACCAAAGTTGTCTCTGCTTGTGTGCATTGGTCCTTTAAATCCGGATTCTTGTCTATGGGTCCTGCCTTTGGGTTATCTCCTATTGACTTCAGAGGATTTTCCGCCTAATTCCTTCCCACAACATCGCCTAAGTTCCCGCTTTCCATTCATGGACTTAGTGCAGTCTGGTCTCCACCTTCCTCCACCAAGTGCTTCCCCATCCCTGCTGGAAAACTCTTCCCCGCCGAATTGTGTTCTGTTTGAGAAACAGCACTAGCTTTGCAGCCACCTGAGTCTGCATGAAGCCAACTTCCAAACTGTTTGTTATCAGCCTCCATGGAATCTATCATATGGCATCTTGCTCCTTCGTGAATAATTCTTCCACACTGCAAGCAGAACCACGACAGTTTCTCATACTTGATTGGGACCCAGGCTTTCACCCCTTGCAAAGTGACAGTGCATCCCCTAGCCAAAGGTTTTTTCAGGTCTAAGGACATTTTAACTAGAAGGGACTGACCCCACCCCACATCATCAAATTCTACGTCCACCTCCTCCACCACACCTAAAGACCTTCCCGGCTTCTCCCGACACTGTCGTGATATCCCTGCCAAAGGCAGATTATGGAATTGAACCCACATTATCTCCACCTCAAAGGAGAGTTTGCTAAGGGGGGTGTAACCATCAAAGGCGTTCATCACAAATATGTGCCCATCGAAGAGCCATGGTCTACCATTCTCCACACGATTCTTATCTGCATGGTTAGCAAAAGTGATAATAAAAGTGTTCCTCCCCAATTCTGTGAACACAACAGGTTTTGTTGGAATATACAAGAGCAAATTGAAGCATTAGAATTAAAGTCACGGGAAGCCAAACTCAGAAGAGATGAAGAAATTGTTAAAGTTAGAAGATGACAGTTAAGTTAGTTAAAGTTAGTTAAAGTCAGATGGCTTACATTGCCAATTACTGTATATAAATAGTAGTGATGTACATCACCAAAGATAAAAGAAATTCAATACAGTTTAATGAGAAATCACATTGATTTTCTCTCAAATTCTTTCTCAAGTTTCTAGTTCTCTGTTTCTGTTTTACACATTTTACATGGTATCATCGAGTATCAAACTTCCGCTGCTTTCTTGATCAAATTCCTGATCCTTCTTTACCTTTCTTTACATTTCTTGTCATTCTTGCTGCTATGGAATCTCCTGCCAATATGGAATCCTCAATCAATATGATGAAATTCTCTTGTTCATCCTTAATGAATCCATCTGATGATTCATCATGCCCTTAGTATCTGCATCCCAGTGACAACCCTGGAGCTCTTCTTGTTTTCAAAATTTTCAATGGTACAAATTATGTTGCATGGAGTAGATCAATCTCGTTTGCTCTGACTGTAAAGAACAAGCTTGCCTTTGTTGATGGAAGTCTGCCTCAACCCAATCCTGACAACACTAAACTTCAAGTTGCTTGGCTGCGAGCAAACAACCTTGTTTTGTCTTGGTTGATGAATTCAATTGCAAAAGAAATTCGGGAAAATCTTCTCTATTTCAATACTGCTTATGATATTTGGGATGAACTAAAGGTTAGGTACCTTCGAAGTGATGGCCCTCGAGTTTTTACATTAGAGAAATCTTTAAGTTCTATTTCTCAAGGTTCAAACTCAATCACTGAATATTTTAGTGATTTCAAAACTTTATGGGATGAATACATTAGCTCTCGTCCTCTTCCTAAATGTAATTGTGGAATCCTGAATACTTGCACTTGTGCCATTTTAAAGAATCTTGTTGATCGCCAGCAAGCTGACTATGTGATGAAGTTCTTGGTTGGTTTACATGAATCTTATTCAGCTATTCGAAGTCAACTGCTTCTTTCTCCTTTACCTTCAATGGGGAAAGTCTTTTCTTTGTTACTGCAAGAAGAAAGTCAAAGATCTTTGACAAATGTAGTAGGGCTTCCTCTTGATTCTCATGCTATGGCTGCTGCACAACCACCCAAACAAATTTTTTCCAATGTCTCTAAGTTCAGCAAATTCAAAGGAAAACCTGATGTTACTTGTTCCCATTGTGGATTCTCTGGACACCTTGCAGACAATTGTTTCCAAATCGTAGGTTATCCACCAGGGTGGAAAGGCCCTCGAGGAAAAAGATTTAATTCAACACGATTGCCCAATGCAAACAGTGCATCTTCTTTGGAGCAAAACTCAAACATACCAAACATACCTTTTTCTCAAGAGCAAATACAGAATATGATCACTCTTGCTAATAGCTTGTCTAATTCATCTATTAATTCCAATTCTGCAGTCAATACTGCCTCCACATCAGGTAATCACTTCAACTCCTGTTTGGTTACAAATTCTTTGAACAACAATTCTCCTTGGATATTGGATATTGGAGCAACAAATCATATGATCTGTTCTCCCCATTTGTTCACTTCAATAAAAAATACCCACCAAACCCTCTTTAGTCCATTTACCAAATGGTCAATCTGTTCCTATTAGTTTTACAGGAACTGTCAAACTCTCTTATGATTTAGTGCTATATAATGCTCTCTATATTCCTTCTTTTCATATCAATCTTATCTCTGCTTCAAGATTGACTAAAGAAAACTCTATTGCCTTGTTTCTTTTTCAATCTAAATGTGTCTTGTAGGACCTCAACAAATGGAAGATGATTGGGCTTGCTGAAGTTAGAGCTGGCCTATACCACCTCATTAATTTTCCTGCTAACACAGAAGGGATTACCTGACTCAAACAACTCTTTTTTGGTCAATACATCTACCATCAGTCCTGACATATGGCATTCTCGATTGGGACATCTTTCTTCTAACAGATTGAAAATCCTTAGTTCCATTGATCCTTCTGTAAAATCTTCTCATAATCATGTTTGTGAGATTTGTCCTCTAGCTCGACAAAAGAAGCTATCTTTTCCTGTATCACAAAACAATGCAAATAAAGCTTTTCAATTAGTGCATTGTGACATTTGGGGTCCATTCTCAACAATCTCTCATTCTGGATACAAATTCTTTCTTACAATTGTAGATGACCATACACGTTTCACTTGGCTTTATCTTATGAAAACAAAATCAGAAACTAGATCCTTACTTATCAACTTCATTGCTTATGTTCAAACTCAATTCAATACCCAAATCCAAACACTTAGAACAGATAATGGCCAAGAATTCAATATGCCTACTCTCTATAAAAAATATGGCATGATTCATCAACTATATTGTGTAGAAACTCCTGAGCAAAATGGCAGAGTTGAAAGAAAGCATCAGCATTTGTTAAATGTAGCTAGAGCCCTTCTTTTTCAATCCAAATTACCTTTATCATATTGGAGTGAATGTGTGTTAACTGCTACACATCTCATTAATCGAATTCCCTCATCTGTGCTAGAAAATAATACACCTTATGCTCTCCTTTTTCAAAAACCACCAGCATACAACTATTTCAAAGTTTTTGGTTGCTTGTGCTTTGCTAGCACTATCCAAAACAATCGAGGAAAATTTCAACCTAGAGCTTCAAAATGCTTGTTTCTTGGTTATCCACCTAATATCAAAGGATATAAGGTGCTTGATCTTCTTACTCTTTAAATTTTTGTCTCTAGAAATGTTACATTTCATGAATCTGTTTTTCCTTCCATACCAAACACCAATCACACACCCTTTTTATTTCCTAATTTTCCTTCACTATATGATTTCTCAGTAACTCCCATTTCACCTTCTGACATTGCACTACCTTCCATTTCATCTCCTGATATTGCAGTACCTTCCATTTCATCTCCTGATATTGCAGTACCTCAAATCTTACCCTCATCTCAAATTGCAATACCTCCTGAAATTCATAAATTAGATCACATACCTATCAGATTACAACATCTTCCAATTCATCTTCTGAAATTGCAGCACCTCTCATTTCCCAAATCAACCATGAACCTATAAATACTAGAAAATCTGAGAGAGTAAGGAATCCTCCCCCATATTTGCAGAATTTTTATTGTGGTAATATGGTTAAGCCTACTTCAACATCTCAGGCATCTTTCAATTGTTGTTTTCCTTCTCCTGGTAAGCCATATTCTATTGCACATTTTCTTTCTACTACAAAATTGTCTCCTAAACATAGAGCTTTTTCTTCTGCTTTTTCTTCTACTTTCGAACCAAAGACTTTCAAACAAGCTAGCTCACATCCTCAATGGCAAACTGCTATGTCAGATGAGATTAAAGCTCTTGAGTTAAATAAAACTTTGGAACTTGCAATTCTACCTCCAAATAAGACTGCAATGGGATGTAAATGGGTCTATCGTGTTAAATACAAATCTGATGGCACAATTGAAAGATACAAGGCTAGATTGGTGGCAAAGGGGTACATTCAACAAGAAGGCCTTGATTTTTTTAATACATTTTTCCCTGTGGCTAAAATGACAACAGTACGCACTTTATTATCAATTGCTGCCATTAAGCATTGGCATTTACATCAACTTGATGTAAACAATGCTTTCCTCCATGGAGACTTGAATGAAGAGGTATACATGCAGCTGCCACCAAGGTACTCTTCACCAACTGATCCTAGAATTTGCAAACTCAAAAAGAGTCTATATGGTCTCAAACAGGCCTCAAGACAGTGGTTCTCTAAACTGTCATCCCCCTTGCTTCAGTTTGGTTTCACACAAGCAAAGTCTGATTCCTCTTTATTCATCAAACACAATTCAACCAGTTTTGTGGCACTTTTGATCTATGTTGATGATGTCATCATTGCCTCTAATAACCTTGATGAAGTAGCTATTATTAAACAGTTTTTACATGACTCTTTTACAATAAAAGATTTGGGGGAATTGAAATATTTTTTTGGGGATTGAAGTGGCCAGATCAGCTAAAGGCATCTCTTTGTGCCAACGCAAGTATGCTTTGGACATCTTGCAAGACAATGGATTTTCAGGATGCAAACCTGTAGCTTTTCCTATGGAATCTACCTTAAAGCTTAGTGCTAATGATTCATCTACTCCTCTGTCAGGTCCTGCATTATATAGAAGACTTGTTGGTCATCTATTGTATCTTACCATAACCAGACCTGACCTATCTTACTCAGTACAAGCATTAAGCCAATTCATGGCTAATCCCAATACCAAACACCTTCAAGCTGCTGAGAGGGTCCTTAGGTACATCAAAGCAACACCAGGTCAAGGCATTTTTCTGTCTACAGACTCTCCTCTTCATTTAAAAGCTTATTCAGACAGTGACTGGGATGGATGTATTGACACCAGAAGAAGCATCATTGGTTTCATAGTGTTTATTGGAAACTCTCCCATCTCATGGAAGTCAAAGAAACAACCAACTATTAGTCGATCCTCGGCTAAATCTGAATATAGAGCTCTAGCATCTACCACGTGAAATTCAATGGTTAATCTATCTACTGGCTAATTTGCACATTCCCCATTCACAAGCTGTTTTGCTTCATACTAACAACAAACCAACTTCTGAAATTGCATCAAATCCTATTCAACATGAAAGGACAAAGCACATCCAGCTAGATTGCCATTTGGTTCAAGAAAAGTTGCAAGAAGGACTGATCAAAATTATTCATATTCCCTCTAAACATCAACTACCAAACATACTGACTAAACCACTTGGCTCTCTACATTTTCATCATTTAATCTGCAAGATGGGAATGATCAATATCCATTCCCCTCTTGAGGGGGGGTATTGGAACATACAAGAGCAAATTGAAGCATTAGAATTAAAGTCACAGGAAGCCAAACTCAGAAGGATGAAGAAATTGTTAAAGTTAGAAGATGACAGTTAAGTTAGTTAAAGTTAGTTAAAGTCAAATGGCTTACATTGCCAATTACTGTATATAAATAGTAGTGATGTACAACACCTAAGATAAAAGAAATTCAATACAGTTTAATGAGAAATCACATTGATTTTCTCTCAAATTCTTTCTCAAGTTTCTAGTTGTCTGTTTCTGTTTTACACATTTTACAGGTTTGCTAAGCCTCCAAACCTTAGCCATAGTAGTTTCAACTATATGCTTCCCAATTTGTCGATCCGACCAAATTCTGCTCACCAAACTTCGGTCCCCCTTCTGTAGCACTTCTGGTATTCCTTCTCCTTCAATGTCAATAGCCACCCCTTCTTCCTCGTTCAGCTTGAGACTCTCCTACAGTTCCTGAATTGTTTCCATTTCAAAAGTGTCAACGGCCTTCACATTGGAGATGCCCTAAACTCCACCTCCATTCTCCATAGAGAATATTAGAGAGGAGACTTTTTTTTATTGCAACTTAGTTGAGTCCCTCTAATATTGTGGCATAGTTCTTGCAAGTATCACGTTAACCATTTAAAGGTGATAAATATGAAGAAAATTAGGAGAATATATGATAAGCGTCAATTAACGACCACATTTCATGATGTCTTTATACTCGTTTGTCTAGATCCCTAAACAAACAAGCAATTTTTATTTGTAATATTGAGTAATCGCAATTCATTAAAAAACAAAAGGGTAATACCCAAATGCATAAAGAGTATTTAACTAGGCAATGAACTCATAGAGCACTAGCATTGGCTTCTTCAATGCTTTTTTAAAATTTGAAGAAATATAAATAAAATGATTTACATTGACTTCTTTAAAAAGTAAAAGCTTGAATTATGAGCTACAGTAATTTTAAGTTTATCTTCAAATTTGTTTGGATAGAGAAACGATATCATCTCATCATTACAACTTTTTCAATTACTTACACAAAATATAATAAGCAATTCAACTTTTTCAAATTCTAAAATAATAATAATATTAAAAAATAATATTCTAATAATATTTTATTCAACTCATTTGAAACCATCTCATTTCATCTCATCTCACTATCCACACGAGCCCTTAGAATTAACTTCATGCTTGATCAAAATACAAATTAAACCAGTTCTGATAGTTGGTTCAAATGAGCAAATAAATATTTGGTGAATATATATATGCACAACTAGCAGCATCCATACATAAGTATAGTAATGAACAAAAACTGTCTCAGTACATTGAAACAGTTGCAGCTAATACACAATGTCTTAATAACGTCATGTTATAATAACGTGTGAATAAATCTCTTAATTAAGATAATAACGTGGGAAACAGTTGCAGTTAGAGCAGGTTATAATTACGTCATATCTCTTAAGATAATACACAATCTCGATCCACAAGAAGGAAAAAAAAAGTAATGTTAAGGACAAAGAAAGAAAAGTTTAAACCTAACTGGAATCAAATATCAATGGTTATTACAATCATCAAGAATATTGAAATCTCGCAGCCATTGACAGGCTAAATTATTCTTCATACACATGAATAGTTACAAAATTTAACAGCAACAAGCCAACAACCATATTAATTAAATGGACCAACTAGGTACATAAATTATTGCCACAAGTCAAGCATTAGCCGAGTAGTAGTTCCACCACCTTGAATGCACGTAGAGTACTTGTGCCTTCTATATTCATGATTCAAGAACTAGAACACAACACAAACAAAATAGTACAAAAATATTAATTCAACTTCGGGCCCCACATGTTCAGGTTAGTCGTTCAAAACACCCCAACAAAAACAATCCAAAAAACACAACACATATATTAACTCATGAAATTGGGGCTGTTATAAAATTAAAATAACCACAATTGTGGCTGTTTTAGTGATTTAATTTTAGTTTAATATATAAATTCAAAATTGCTCCAACTTTTGCATCTTATTAATATATAAATAGCCCCAAACCACACAACACAAACAAAAACAACTCCAAAAACATGTATAATATCAGTTTAATCATTCAATACATGCAAAACAAAAATAGCCCCAAAACTCAAATAATAAATATTAGCTCAAATAGAAACTGGACCTACATGCCAAATCCGACAAAGTGGTGAAATCTACTAAGATTAATTTTAATTAAAATAGCTAGGTAAATTATAATTAATATACAAAAACATCCCCACTGATAATCCATATGATTTTCTAGATCATACTTACTTAGTATGACATATCACAACTATATCACAAAAAACATATCACAACTAGATTCACGAAAACCATGATAAGAATCTACCCATTTTCAAGATTCACAAAGCATATACACAGCTAGATTCTACACGGATTCACAAAGCATCTAGCCCAATCTACACAAATTCACAAAGCATCTACCCACTACACAGATTCACAAAGCATCACGAAATAGATTAATTTCTCTTTTCATTTGCACGTTGAAATCAAATCAGTCCACATATTTACAACATTTCAAAAACTCATCTTGATACCGTGATGGCACTCCATGGAATTCTCAACACAAGACTTAGCTCTTACAGCTTCGTTGAATCTTTAGTCTCGAGACCATGTAAAATTTTATGAGTAAATAAAAATTAAAAGAAAAAAGAGATAGAGAGATAGAACATGATGGAGTCACGGGAAAAGAGATATAAACAACGAATGGAGAAGAGAGAGATAGGGTCATAGGGGCTTACCAGAAGAAAGAGAGAGGTAGTGCGGTGGGATTCTGAGAGAGAGGCCGTGCGGTCATAGGTGGGATTTTGAGAGAGAGGCCATGTCGCCGGGGGGGGGGAAGCCGAGCCTAGGGTGAGAACTGAAGAGTGAAGAAGAAGTGATGAAAAGTTTCAGGGAAGGGGGGTGAATATGAAAGCCTTAGGGCTTTAAGTTAGACATAAAACGACGTCGTTTTGCAATATAAAAACGACGCCATTTTACGTAGATTGTGGGCTGGGATAACACTTTGGGCTTTTTGAGCTGGGTTGTATGTATTTGTTTTTTCTAAACCCTAATTCAAACCCTAAAGGCCAAATCTAAATACTAAATCAACTTTAATCTATGTTTTAACCCTAAGTTTTTTATTTATAGCTTTTATAATTCTTTTATCACTTAATTTTAATTGTTAGTATTTGTTATTAACAAAGTCTCCTCTCTTTTTCTCTCTAGAGAAAATAGAGATGGTGGAAATAGTTTTTGAAAGGTGAAGGCAGTCGAGGTTCATTCAGCTTGTAACCAATTTTTGGTTTGGTATCGGAGTGCTATGGAAGGGCTGGAATACTTATGGGGGCAACTTAATTTGACAGAGGAGGAATATTTGGCAGTTGATCTAGAAGGAATGGCCATGACAGAAGTACAAAAAAATGACAAAAGGTGTTTGATAGGAAAAATATGGATTGATCGCACTATCAGTAAGAGTATAGTTGAAGCAACAATGGCAAAAGTTTGGAAACTAAGCAAGCATGCAGTGTTTCAAGAAGTGAGGGCGAATATATTTACTATCATGTTTGCCACCCATGCAGATAAGAAAAGAGTTGAGGATGGTAGACCATGGTTCTTTCATAGCAACATGTTTGTTATTAACCCTTTTGATGGTTTCTTCCAGCCAAGTAAAATGAAGTTTGATACTATATATCTTTGGGTTCAATGCCATAACATGCCACTTGTGGGGATAAACAAAAAGTGTCGAGAAAGGATAGGCAGGTCGGTAAGAGTGGTGGAAGAGGTAGAAGTTGATGATGATGATGCAGGGTGGGAAACTTCCTTTGAATGAAAATTCTACTGGACTTGAAAAACCACTGGCAAGGGGCAGAACTGTTACTATTAATGGAGTAAAATACTAGATTCCTATTCAGTATGAGAAGCTTCCACAACTATGTTTCAAATGCGTTAGGATCATTCATGAAGGGAAGGGATGCCCTTTGTATGGACAGTAGAGTCAGGAAATAGAACAATTTGGTTCTTGGTTACGGGCAAAATCTGTCATTCGAAGGAGACCTATGAATGATGGGGGAAGATTTAGTACGATGGGGAAGAATAGCCATTGGGAACCTTACCATAGCAAAACAGAGGGTGATAGTAGTGATTTGTCAGCGCCAGCACCTACGATGCATACTGATAAGGAAACTTTTGAGGTGAATTGGAAGTGTGTGATTCTAGGTGAGGATAAGGGGGAGGGGGATTAGAGTGAAGGTCCTACACTGATGGGGTTTCGAAAAAGGAAGTTGTCATGTGATACCCCATATGATATGGATAAGGGTAGGTGGTGTATGGGATCCAACATTGCTTGGGAATGAGAACTTCTTGCTCTTTATAAGGTTCTAATGGGGCTCCAATTGTATCATTGACTAGTCCTTTTGGAGTATAGGCTATGTGGTTTGGGCCTTCTATTGGGGCGTTACATGCCAACTCTGATATGAACACTTTTAATTTTGAGCTAAGGCGAGGGGAGTTTATGTAAGGATTTAAAGAATCTATGGCAGTTAATGTGGATATAGTCAAGGATACCGGGGTTGACTTACTTAGTGATGTGGAGATAGTGGATCGAGGGGATGATGGACCAGGCTTCAGTTTTGTTTCAAAGGATCCAGCCCATATTATGGAGTTATGTACAACTAAGGTTCAAAAGACCCCTCAGCAAAAACAAATGAGGAATAAGGGTGGGAAGTGGAAGTCTAGAGCAAGAGCTTTTGGCAACTCTTTTATCTAGGTTAATGATATTGCTGGCAAAAAGAGGACACTAGAAGATAGTAGTAACTCGTTGGAGGCACAGAAGCAGAATAAAAGATACAAATTGGGTGATGGTAGTGTAAGAGGTGAGGGTGGAACAGTTGGAGTTAAAGAAATGGGTGACTCAAGTGATAATATGATATCGGCAATGGCTGGTTCCTAGCCCTGTCGGGAGCAATGATCGTGTTGAGTTAGAATTGACATGGGCTTGGGAACCCATGAGGAATTCGAATCCTTCGTGACTTAGTTAGAAGAGAAGGTCTCGATATTTTGTTTTTGCAATAAACTCTTTTAAATACATAGAGAATGGAAGGAATAAAATATGGTATAGGTTTTACTAATTTTTTTGCTGTAAGCAATGAAGGAAGGGGAAGGGGTTTAGCCTTACTTTGGAAGAATCATGTTCAATTACTTATGGTTCATTTCTCTAAATTTCACGTTCATGCAAAAGTCAAGGTAGATGATGATATGGACGAGCCTTGGTTTTTGACTGGTATATATGGACAACCAGATGCTACAAAGAGACATGAAACTTGGTCTTTAATTAGATCCATTAATGTTCCCCAAGATAAGTCATGGCTCCTCGTGGGTGACTTCAAGGAGATACTTAGCAACAATGAGAAAAAAGGTGGGACAGTAAGGTCAGAAAGACAAATGGCTGAGTTTAGAGCAGTGATGCAAGATTGTGTTTTAATTGATCTAGGTTTGAAAGGGCCTAAGTTTTCTTGGAGTAATGGAATGGAGAATAACCAATGCATGAGTGAGAGACTTGACAAGTTCGTGGCTAATATGAAATGGTGTGCTTCTTTTCCTATGATGGGTGTGGAACATGTCCCAGTGGCTCACTCTGACCATTTAACTATCATCATGAAAAGGCTAGATGATAATTACCAAGTAAAGGGTCAAAAACTGTTTAGATTTAAGGCTATGTTTGTGGAATCTGCTGCTTGTAAACAAGTAATTGATACAACTTGGAAAGGGGTGATGGGACCACAGGATTTAAGTAGTGTGATGAAAAAGATTCAGAGAAAGATTCAGAGATGTGCAGAGAAATTAATGCTATGGAACAAGAGCAATTTTGGCAATGTTAAGAAAAATATCGAGAAGGCAAGGCACAAGCTGAAGTGCTTATACAATTATGATCCTCAAGGGCTCAAATAAGTGAAATAGAGGGAGGCAAGAGAAGACATGCAAAAATGATTGGAAATAGATGAGATTATGTGGAGGCAAAGATCAAAAGCTCTATGGTTTAAAGAGGGTGACAAGAATACCAAGTTTTTTCATAATAAAGCCACTCAAAGAAAGAAGAGAAATTTGATAAAAGGTGTTAAAGATGATGTTGGGGTCTAGTAGGTGGAGGCAGGTAGAGATAGAGTCATCTTAAATTTCTTTAAGCATCTGATCAAGCTGATGAATTGGATTTCCTGGAACCTGGATGGCCTTGCTGGTAGAATATCTATATAAGTGAATGAAAGTCTTACACAGAAGTTCAAAGCTAATGAGATTACAAAAGCATTAAGACAAATGAACCCTACAAAAGCACCTGGCCTAGATGGTATGGCTCCTATTGTTTTTTAAAAATATTGGGATGTGATAAGGAAAGATGTGACTGCAGCTGTCCTTAATGCTCTTCTTAACAGTGGTCATTTGCCTCGAGATATAAATCATACTTTTATAACTCTGATTCCAAAGAAGAATAAGGATGAAATTGTGGCAGATTATAGACCTATAAGGCCTCGCTTACATTCAAAACTCACCTCAACTCATCTCAACTCATGTCATCTCATCATTACAACTTTCTCAAATTTCCACATAAAATATAATAAACAATTCAACTTTTTCAAATCCCAAAATAACTTTTCTAAATTCTCACACAAAATATAATAAATAATTCAACTTTTATTTTACTATTCACAACCCATCTCAACTCATCTCAACCCATCTCAACTCATCTCTGAATACAAACCACTCCTAAGTCTGTGTAATGTAGTTTATAAGTTGATCTCCAACATTCTTGCAAATAGACTTCAGACTATATTACCATATGTTATTTCAATGTCTGAAAGTGCATTTGTCCCAGGTAGACTCATTATTGACAATGTTCTTGTGGCCTATAAGTTAGTACATTATCTGAGGCAGCAGAGGTATGGGAAGAAAGGGTATATGTCATTGAAACTTGATATGAGCAAAGCCTGTGATAGGGTGAAGTGGGACTTTCTTGATTCTGTGATGGCAAAGATGGGTTTCAATGGCAAGTGGAGGTTGTTAATTATGGTATGCATGATGACAGTGTCTTTCTCAGTTTTGGTTAATGGAGAACCTAAGGGACCGATAATACCAACTCGTGGGTTGAGGCAAGAGGACCTCCTCTCCCCTTACATATTCTTACTATGCACTGAAGGCCTTATTACATTACTTAAGCAAGCTGATCAGCATATGATGGTGGAGGGTATCAAAATCTATAAAGGAGCACCAAAAATTAATCACCAATTATTTGCAGAAGACAGTTTGTTATTTTGTGGGGGCAACAATGCAAGTAAGTCTCACTATTCAACATCTCTTGGAGACTTATGAAAGAGCTTCAGGTCAAAAGGTGAATAGAGAAAAGACCTCGATGGTATTCAACAAGAATGTGGAAGCTAGCTAGCAGGAGCAGCTCGTGCATTTCTGGGGAGTGCAGAAGGTTCAACAATATGAAATGTATCTAAGACTTCCACCTATGGTGGGAAGAGCAAAATATAAAACCTTTTCTGAATTGAAGCATAACGTGTGGAAGAAACTTCAGAGTTGGAAGGAAAGGCTGCTATCTCAAGGGGGAAAAGAATTTTGATTAAAGTAGTGGCCTTGTCTATACCCACTTATACAATGAGCTGTTTTAAAATCCCTGGCATTATGTGTGCAAAGTTAGAAAATATGATGGCTAAGTTTTGGTGGGGACAAAAGAAAGAGGAGAACAAAATTAGATGGGTAAGTTGGGAAAAAAATGTGTGAAACAAAGTCAAATGGGGGCATGGGTTTAAAATATTTACAAACCTTTAATCAGGACCTACTTGCTAAGCAAGGATGGAGAGTATTGTAGGAAGAATCATCATTGCTGCACAAAGTTTACAAGGCCAAGTATTTTCCCAATTCAAGCTTCAAAGATTCACAGCTGGGATATGCCCCTTCATATGCTTGGAGGGGAATTTGGGAATCAAAGAAATATTTGTTGAATGGGAGCAGATGGAGAGTTGGTAATGGAAAGTCAATTAACATTTGATCTGACTTCTGGCTACCAGATCACAAACTTATCCCTCAGCCTCAGAACCAATCCGGTTCTCAGGAGTATGAAAAGGTGGCTAGCCTTATTGATGAAAACACTAATTGGTGGAATATGGAACAAGTGAGAAGAGTCTTACCACCTAGAGAAGCAGCTGAGGTTCTAAAGCTCGCAATTGGCCCTAGAAACAGAAAAGATAAACTGGTATGAGAATGTGAAAAGAATGGGATTTTTATTGTAAAGAGTGTCTATCGACTCTTTTATGCTTTACAGAAGAATAAAAATGCAGTAGAAAGCTTGAATTCATAGACTATGAAGGTGTTGTGGAGGAAACTATGGAAGCTAAACATACCAAATCGAGTGAAAGTCTTTGCTTGGAGGGCTTGCAGAAATGGATTGACAACTCTGAAGAATCTAGAGCACATAAATATTATTTTGGATGATTGCCGTAAGTTATGCCTGAATAAAGTGGAGGATTTGGCCCATGCTCTCTATTTCTACAATTTAATCAGATCCTACTGGAAACAACAGTTCAATTATCTCCTAGATGATAAGCTTATAGAAGATTTAGCCCTTGTTTGGATTCGAAGGTTACTTCAGAAAATTTCAAACTGAGTTCGTACGGGAGAAGTGGTCTGTCAAACCACACCTCACAAGATTCTCTCATATAAGACAAATATGGGAATGACCGTTGCTTTTTGCCTTTTTACTGTTTCCATTACACGGGTGTAATGAAGGCTCCTAAGGCCCTCTCCCCCACCCCTTCACCCATGCCCTTCACGAACCCATCAACTCCACGCAGAGCTCGAAGGCCCTCACCCACCTCTTCACGCACCATTCATCTCCACGCAAAGCTCCTCACTCTGGGCAGACCCATCTCCTGCCATCATCGACGCCATACCTCACCATTTCAGACCATTTCACGGCATGGGCGAGGGGGCATCTCATCTGCGATCTCCCAAACGCACCAGTTCGAAGGCAACCCGAGGTGGAAGCATCTTAAGACCGACGGCCTGAGGCAACCCAGGGAGCTCAGTCGCGTGAGAGATACCATCCCCACCAATCGATTTGGGTTTCATCTATATGTCTGGTAACCGTACACAATCACGTCCCCCTTCCATGACAGAGATTCCCCTGCCCCCTGACCCAAAGGCTGTGTTAAATCAGTTCTAGGGTTTTGATTTTAGATTCGCATTGTACAGTGTAGATTTAGGGAATATTGTCAGAGCCCCTTACATGAGAAATTCATAAATCCCCTTCACAAATGAAACCCACAACGCACAAAATCTGCAAACACCCCACCTCAAGAAGTCGATTCCACCATAACCACCTACGGGGTATTTCTTTCACCATCACGGCTCCAAGAACACGATCCTTCCAAGTATGTGAATCTCATCTCAAATCATTTTAAGCTGTTAGAAATGCAATGCATCAATTTCAGTTGGCATTACTCTAGTGTGGAGATGAATTTCTCCTTAAATTTATTATTGTTGTGGTTATTGACCGAGATAAATGTATATCCATATTATCATTGATGTGCTCATGACCACGACAGTTAAATTAAAATGTTATTATAATTTTCAGTGCTGTATGGTAAGGTGTTTAGAAAATTTTTATGTTGTTTACCCATTTCATTTCTTTAGATGTTATTTTGTTAATTTGCATGATTGGTCGATGCATACTTGAATGTGGATATCAATGCATAATCATGGCTACATATGTTTATGGTTGCCATGCTTGTGGTTTTATTTTTGGGTTTGCATGGGTTGAATGTGGTAGTTTGGTTGGGGCCTCATTCATACGACTTAAAATTATCTTTAAGTAGGGCTTCCTCAACTTATGCTTTTGTGAATTGTTTACAAAATTGCCGTGCATTATGTGGGGAGATTCGTGCATAATGTGGGGAGATTTTTCCATTTGCATGTATTTTAGTTGAATGGAGTTTGCTTGGGGCCTCATTTCATAGGTTAGTTGTAAAAGTGATTATTGTTTTGTTTTTTGGGGTTTTGGTTTTGGTATGCATGTGGTTGAATGTGGGAATGGGGTGTTTTAATTTTTCTTTCTTTTTCCTGCTACTGCCGTGCATAATATGGTTGATTTTTGCATTTGCATACTTGAATGGCATAGTTTGCTTGGGTCATCATTTCAGCTTGTTAGTTGTAAAATTGATTCTTGTTCTGGTTTTGGGGTTTTGGTTTTGCTATGCATGTGGTTGAATGTGGGAATGAGGTGTTAATTTTTCTTTCTCAAATTTGCTACTGCCGTGCATAATGTGGGGAGATTTTTGCATTTCCATGTATTTTAGTTGAATGGAGTAGTTTGCTTGGGGCCTCATTTCATAGGTTAGTTGTGAAAGTGATTATAATTGATTTGTTGGGAGTTTTGGTTTTGGTATGCATGTGGTTGAATGTGGGAATGGGGTGTTAGTTTTTCTTTCAAAAATCTGCTACAGCCGTGCACCATATTTGGGGACATTTTTGCAATTGCATGTATTTTATAGTTGAAACATTAGTTTGTTTGGGGCCTCATTTCATAGGTTAGTTGTAGAAGTGATTATTGATCTGTTTTTGGGGTTTTGGTTTTGGTATGCATGTGGTTGACAGTGGGAATGGGGTTTTATTTTTTCTTTGTCAAATCTGCTACTCGATGCATAAATATTGGACAGATTTTTGCATTTGCATGGATTTTAGTTGGGGATTATTGTTGGCTGTAATGTGGGGAGATTTTTGCATTTGCATGTATTTTATGGTTGAAACATTAGTTTGCTTGGGGCCTCATTTCATAGGTTAGTTGTAAATGGGTTTATTGTTCTGTTTTTGGGGGTTTTGGTTTTGCTATGCATGTGGTTGAATGTGGGAATGGGGTTTTAATTTTTCTTTCTCAAATCTGCGTATGCCGTGTATTCATGTGGTTTTGATTTTTGCATTTGGATGTATTTTACTTTCATGGAGTAGTTTGAGGTAATGTGGGGAGATTTTTGCATTTGCATGTATTTTATAGTTGAAACATTAGTTTGCTTGGGGCCTCATTTTATTTTATGATATGTAATAAATTCTGTGTTTCCTCTCTTCTAGTATTGTTGTTGGAAGGAAAAACCAGGAAATATACAAAATAATCAGTTTCTAACATATATATATGAAAATTTTAACACACTATAGCAATTTATAATTCGATGTACGGCATGATCGAGTATATAATACATGAATGATCCCCTTATGGCTTATGGATAACAAAAAGGTTTGAAAAGCTCTATTATTCATTCCAGAATTTATTGCCACATACACATTTATAGTGAGTGAAAGGTGGTGGGTACTAATTCTAATAATTTCACTCTCTGATCTTTAATTTCATTCCTAAGCTTTAATTTGTTGCCGGATTATTAAGGTGTCTTACTAATTAAATAGGAAGAAAATTATATATCAAGAGATGAGTACTTATGAAGAGTTCATCATGTGGTCTTAGTTGCTTCAATAGATTCCAAGTCTTCCTTTTACTTAATGAATTATCCTTGATAATTAAAAGAATATATATATATCTTTATTTATATACAAAAACTTGGCCCGCAAAGATAATTTTAAAAAAGTACTTTTCAAGTTGATGGGCTTAAACATAGTATGACATTAAACCATGTCAATTTATAAGAAAATATTTTGTGTATCCTTTTGGCTAAATTCAGCTAGCCTTTTATCGTTTTATACGAATAGTTCCTGCTTGCATATAATTAGACTCCAATCCAATTAACAACATTGCATATAATCAGTGAAAAAACTTTCAAATATACTCATTGTTCTGTATCGACTGTGACATACAAAAAACTGTGTGTCTATCATTATTATACAACTTAAATCCATGGGCGGCAGTCACATGTCAGAATAGGAAAAAGGTTAGTCACTACTGTAAATTATAATTCGTTGAATATATATATCCCTGCAATTTACTTCTGTCAAACACAAGATGCTATGAGATATTATTAACCACAAGGAATAGTTGATACAAAAGCATATCACACTCAAATTCCAACCATGTTGCCTACCCCTTGATCATAGAATTTCATATATTGTCGCCCCGCGTTTGAAGTTCATAGAACTGATAAACATTATATAAGAAAATCTGCGTATGCCGTGTATTCATGTGGTTTTGATTTTTGCATTTGGATGTATTTTACTTTCATGGAGTAGTTTGAGGTAATGTGGGGAGTTTTTTGCATTTGCATGTATTTTATAGTTGAAACATTAGTTTGCTTGGGGCCTCATTTTATTTTAGAGTTGTAAATGGGATTATTGTTCTGTTTTTGGGGGTTTGGGTTTTGGTATGCATGTGGTTGAATGTGGTAGTGTAGTGTTTTGAGTTTCAGTTTTTCTCCTACAACTGTTGTGTATTTATATATAACAAAGTTTCATGGGGATTAATAAACTTACGTCATCCATGTTCCCATAGCGATACTCCTTACGCTCATCTGCTAGACATCGGCCGTATCAACAGGTATGGGTCATTTGTAATTCCGGCTCGTTACTCATATTAACGCATATAACGTAGCGTAGTTGACATGCAAAACCTTTTTTCTTTTTTCCTTATATTACCATTTTAGCTATTTGAAATGGAGGACCCCGAAGATACGAGCCGGGATAATGTGCTTTGGGGCGATGCCATGGAGGAGATATTCATCGACATGCTCTACCAGGACGCACTTCAAGGTAGATTAAAGGGCGGAAAGATAACGTTTAGAGAGCATGGAGTTTATGCACAGCGACTCACTGCTGTTGGGAAGAAAGTGTTTGACAGGAACCAGGTCCGTGGAAAATTGACGAGGTTGAAGGGGATGCAGCGCTTGTTTACCGATTTGTTGAGCCAAACTGGTATGGGTTGGGATCCCGACACAAAGACAGTTGTCGCGAGTGACGAGTGCTGGGAGAATGCCATTAGGGTAAAATTTTAATTAAAGTTAACCATCTTTATTGCACCCTTCAAATTTGTTGTTTGAGCACTCGAGGTTTGATTATTAACTGCGTTTCTTCTATAATTGTTAGGTTAAATCGAAATGGGGGAGGTTTCGTACTTTTGGCTGCCCAAAGTACGAGGAGCTGTGCACCATATTTGGCGCGTCCGTTGCATACGGGACTATGCAACACGCATCAACACAGCTACCAGCAGATAGCGACGACGAGCGGCGCCTGGATGAGGAGATGCGAGCTCGACGCCCTCCCGCACTAGGCCATCGACAGGTCTTGCCCATTGGCAATGATGACTTTATTGACTTGATGGGGATCGGGTCACCTGCAGAGGATGCCGTGACTGGGTCATCACGCAGGCCGAAGCCAAGAAAGAAGAGCGATTTTGAGGTGCAGCTTTTTGAGGCCGTCGAGGAGGTTAAACTGACGCAGAGAGCGAGGCGTAAACGATATGAGGATGCAAAAGCTGTGGCATCATCGAAGCGCAGCAAAGAGACAGAGCCTAGTGATGGGACCAATGCGGGGTATGATCCGATTAGTCATTGTGCGACGTTGCTCAGCGAGCTTTCCCCTCCGTTGGAGCCATCCCAACTTGTTCGCCCAATCGAGAGATTACTGAACCCAGAGATGCGACTGTTTTTCTTGTCCTTGGATGCTGCAAGGAGGGACGATTGGGCCCGTAATTGTTAAAGTAGGGTCATTTTTAATTCTTAGGCTATATTTTCGATGGCATTGTCACCCTTTATTTTTCATGAGACTATTTGTATTCCTTTGATGAGTTTATAAACAGCTACTTTTCCAATGTGGGTTGTCTGTTTGATTTGTTGTAATCTGATTGAAATGAGGACGGATTATGGAGGACCTGTTTTAGGCTCTGTTCGGGTTCTGTATGATTATATTGGATTATGTTTAATATATTATATTAAGATCGTAGTACCTCCTTATTATTTTGTTAACTTGTGACAGATTATTTACAATGGTTGTTTTGATAAAATAGTACGAATTAACCCACTGTGCACACTGGGAATTGGTCAGCAGGAAGGTACTCGATGAACGTGAATCGAGATTCAGATGATACGTTCCCTAATGTGTGTTTGACTGATAGTAGTGAAGATGACCTTGCAACTGAGGATCTTGAGACACTCGCATTTCTTGCGAGGGCTGGTAGAGAAGCACAACAACAGCTTAGACAGCCACAACACAATATTGGATTACGGGGACATCAATATATTTTGGAAGTTTTGAATGGGAATCCAAGAAATTGTCGCGAGTTATTCCGACTTGAGGTTGATGCCTTCCGCGCATTATGCAGCTTGTTACGTTCAAATAGATTTTTGAAGGATACTAGAAAAGGGTTGACCGTCGAGGAACAAATTGGCATGTTCACATCGGTACTGGCAGCTGGAGACGAACAACGGATTGTGGGGCAGCGCTTTCAACATTCAACAGAAACTGTTAATGCCCATGTGAGGAACGTTATGAAGGCCCTGTGTAGGCTAGGGACACATCTTATTTACCCAACTCACACATCCGGGGTGCACCCAACAATCGCAGCCAATCCGAGAAATTATCCTTGGTTTGAGGTAAGTTGTTTATGGTAGATAATAAAATATAATTCTGTACATATTGGATCATTGTTTTGTAAATTACTTAAACCGTATGTATTCGTATGTATCATGTCCGCTTACTCGTTCGCAGGGATGCATTGGTGCAATTGATGGGACCATGATCGACGCTGTTGTACCTGCAGAGGTGCGTGAGGCATATCGCAACCGGCATGGCAAAGTTGCCCAAAACGTATTGTGTGTATGTGACTTGGACATGAAATTCACATTCCTGTACACTGGTTGGGAGGGGAGCTCGCATGATGCACGTGTATTCATCGATGCATTGTCTCAGGGCCGCAACGCATTTCCAATGCCTCTCGATGGTAAATCAGTTCGAAGGCCACAATTATTTTTGTCTGATTATATTGGGTCTTTATATCTGTTGTTTTTAAAAAGCTCGGGATTCGTTGCTTGGGGCCTGATTATCTCATAATGTTAATGGTTGACAGGTCATTATTATCTAGTCGATTCGGCGTATCCATGTACTCGAGGATTTATGCCCCCTTACCCTAGAGAGAGATATCATAGAAGTGACCGTCAGGGTCAGCGGGGATTTAGGGGGTATAAAGATTATTTTAATCATCGTCATTCATGTATTCGTAACGTAATAGAACGTACATTTGGGGTCTTGAAATCACGATTTAGAATTTTAAGACTCATGCCTGGTTATAAAGTTGGGAGGCAAGGGGATCTGATCATTGCATGTTGTACGTTACACAATTTTATTAGAATGGCGAGCCCGAATGACAGGTTGTTCGAGGAGTGGAGAGATATGGAGCTCAGTCCAAGCGGTCATGCATATAGCGACGCCGCAGTTTCAGGAAATCATCCTGACATGACCGTCGAATCAGCCCGAGCTATGGCTGCAATTAGGGATGACATTGCCAAACGTATGTGGGAAGCTAGGAGTGGTCATTGACTTATATTGATAAATATTGACATTATTGAGACTATATGCGGGTGTAGTTAGAGATTCAAATGTATTGCAAATTTTATTTTGGTCTGGCAATATATTACTAATTTATATAGATAGGGAAGTTTGTAGCAAATTTATTTAGAAATATGGTTGCTAATATTATAAGCTATATACGTAAATTTAGTTTCATAAATAATTGGTCGATATGTAAATTTTATCGTACACAAATTTACAAGGATTGATTTTATAATTTAATGATGTTATTTTCCTAATTGATTATCATTGACTATAATTGAAAATTAGAGGTAGGGAAAATTTCTCATTACTACGGTGAATATGGGAAATGAATTTAAGCACAGCTATTTGAAAAAATTATTTTATAATATATTAATATTATTTAACGTGTTTTTTGCAAACAATTACAATTGGGATTTTTGAATAAATGATTAACTTTATTATCGAAATTTTGTTGTATTTTCATTAGAAAAGACTATTGTAATCCAAAAATTTTTATTATTCACTTCATTAAAAAAAAAAAAGTACCTGGATAATTAATAATTTATTTAATACTTCTTTATCAATAATTTATATATAACATTTAATATAAAGTTAAAACCATATCAATTCATAAATAAATTACAACAACTTATAAATTATCTCAACTCATCTCACTACTATTCATAAATCATCTCAACTCATCTCACTACTATTCAAAACTCATATCAACTCATCTCAACCCATCTCAACCCATCTTCGAATCCAAACGAGGCCTTAGTGAGTCTAGCACAGACAGTTCAAGCCAAAGGAATAAAAGGTGAATTGGAGAAGTTCTTCTTAATAGCTTGAAGCATGTGGTATAGAAGAAATCAAACATGTATGAGGGCATTACACCATTGCCAGAACAGGTGATTGAGAATGCATTATCCCTCTATAAGGAACACAGTGAAGCACCAAGGCCCTCAAAATAGCACTCAAAATCAGGCTTTGGATGGCAACCCCCTCCTACAGGAACTGTGAAGTTGAATACTGATGGCGTTGTTTTCACTGAGCAATGCAAAGAAAACAACTAGTAATGAAGTGAATAAAGAAAACAACTAGTTCAATGTAAGGATCATTTTGAAGGATGAGAAGGGAAGAGTCCTTACGTCAACTAGTAACAAAGAAAATGAAGTGACTGGTCCAATGGAAATTGAACTACTAGCAATTTTGAGAGGGCTACAACTTTGCTATCACATGGGAATTATGGAACTTATAGTTGAGAGTGATTCTCTATTAAGTGTTAATGCGATTTTAGCCCCTCGTGAATCAATGTCTTTGCTGGGGAATCTGATTTCAAAAGTGAAGGACTTGATGAAGAAAATGCCTAAAGTCAAAGTGCAACGTGCAGGGCACATGGCCAATGGAGCTGCTCACAGTTTGGCAAGATATGCATTGAGTATTGACAGCCTCAGTTTGGTGGAACTCTATTCTAGTTAGTGTTTCACAAATTGTTTGGTCTGATCTCTATGATGTAAACTGTGTTTGATTGAATAAAGTTTGATCTTTCCATAAAAAATAGAAAAAAAAATATTTCATATTAACAATTATTATTTAACTAGTCTCAAATTACAATGTTATTATACTATACTATTACATGTTATTAACTCAATACAATATTTTCTACTAATTTCTAACTCATAAGTTATTCCTATAGTATTTAATAGGCAATTAGTATTATAGACTTATACCAAAATATCTAATTACATGTTGTTCTACTAAAGTATTACATAATATAATATTAGTTTCTAACTTAATTATATACCAGACTTAGTATTCTATGTTTAATGTTATTATACTAGTGATTATACATTAGTATACATGTTATTATACACTAGTTATTATATATTAGTATTACATGTTATTATATATTGGATCATTGATTATTATACACTACTATTATATGTTATTATACTTTAGTTATTAAACATTACTATTACATGTTATTATACATTAATATTACATGCTATTATAAATTTATATATTAGTGTTTATCCATTAGTATTACATGTTATTATATTTATAAATTAGTAATTTAGAGTTACGTGGTAGTAATTTGTAATAGTATAATATTTACATACACTGAACTATTATTAGTCAATTTAGTCTATATATATTATACTATAAATATATTCTTTTATAATAATTAGTTCATACTTGTATATTATTGAGTTTAACTAACTATATAAAATATAGTCATATAAAATTTATATGATTAATATATAGAAAAACACATATTTTTATAAAATATGTACAATATCGGAGGCAGAGTTAGAAGCAAAGTAGGAGTCGAAGTTGGAGGGCAAAGTCAGAATCAAAGTCAAATCGAAGCGGAGTAAGAGTTAGTCCACCTACACCTCCACATCCCAGACTTTCCAAAGGAAAAAAAACTTTGACTCCAACTCCGACTTGTCAAAGTCCAAGTAAGGCCGGAGCAGAGTCGAAGTCGGAGTTGGATTTTCAGATATCCTCATGTGGTTGCTATAGCCTCTATGTAGCATGCAGTAGTGAACAGGCTGGCATGAATGTAGGGATAGCAAACTAACATTATAGAGGTTGCAATGTGTGGCACAACCCATTAATCCAATACGAACACTACATGAAATTAATGAGCTTGAGTTTGATGTAATGGGTTCGGGTAAAAATGGGCTGACCCGTTAATACACAATTTATAAATGGATTACTAATGGGTCAACCCGCTTAACCCATTAATGACTGTTAAGATTGTTACTAAATTTTACATTTATATCCTCTTTAAAACCTAAAAACCAAAATACCCTAACCAAACTAAAATCTACATTAATATCCTCTTTAAAAACCAAAGCAAAATATCCTCTTTAATTGTAATATTGGATTTTGATTTGAATTTGTGTTTTTATTGTTTGGATTGTAATATTGATTTTAGTATATTTTAAAATCTGAAAATATTGATATTTTTCATTATTAGTAGGGATGGGCAACGGCGCCCCGCACACCGATGTCCCAACCATGTTCGCCCCACCCCATAGGGTAAGACATTGGTGAGGGCGGGGGGTGGTATGGCCCCAGAGGAGCCCCACCCCGTCCCCCATCCCGCACCCAAATCTTTTTATTATAAATATAATATATAGTTATATATAATATTTATTATTTTTACTATATATAAATATATTAATACGTATTAAGTATAACTTTTACTTAATACTTTGTGTAAGTTGTAGTGTAGTAGGGTGATCATTTTATAAATTACCTTAACAATACAAGTCTAATACTTAAGCAATGTGAGACTCTCGTATTACACTACAACTTACACAATATATACACTAGCAAATTTACAAACTACATACTTTTTAAATTCTAGTCATATTTACAAATCTAGATTTACTGCTTGAGTTTAGAAATTTATTTTTGATCACTTTTGGACACAGAAATAATTTTTGGGCCAAGTGGACTGTAATCCATTATTGAAGTGGGCAGGAGGAGAGGTGAATTGGGAGTCTAGCTTTGCCCACAGGATGGCAGGGCAGGGTGCAGGGAGGGGGCTACCAGCACCGTATGGTGCGGGTAGCACCTCTAATTATTAGTTAGTTTTATATCTTTGAGAGAAATTGTGATTTTAATTTTTATGTGAAATTATGTTAATAAGGTCAAATTGGTTATTGGGATAGTTCAACCTATTTACATAAAAAAATGTTAAGATGAGTCAAGTAGGGTCGACCCAGTTCTAAGTAATTAATAATGGGTCAAAACGGGTTGTGTCGTGTCAATTTGTTATTTTAATGGGTTGTGTTAGAGTCTAAAAGATAATATTTTATCTTTAAAGATTTTCAATGTCGTTTTTAGAAAAAAATTGGCCTTAAGAATCGCGGGCAACTGAATGGGATAAAATATCTCAAGCCCAAATAACTGGGTCCAGCCCATCAAAGGGTCCACACTAGAAGACAAGGGAATGAGAGATGAAGGGGAGACAAGGGAAGATAAGGTGTTAGGAGGAAAGTAAGGAAGAGACGGAAAGGAAAAAAGAAAAAGTGGAAAAAAGAGAGGATGTTAGACATGCAAGGGAAAAAGCAGTTGTTCTTCACCACTACAAGGGGCATGCGGAAAGAGGGATCAGATAAAAGGAAATAGCCAAATGACTCCAGAAGCACTTCAGCTTCTTCTTCGGCTTCTTCAACATGAGGATAAGGATAACAATAACGATATTTTTTATACCAGAAGATAAAACTCCGATCTCTATTATTCAATAAGGATGAGAGACTGTAAAACAAGCATATTATAGTGGACTTCCCCTCTCCAAACGCCCTATGGATGTAGGCAATATGCTTTATCACGTAAATATGAGTGTCTCCCTCTCTTTTACTTCTTTTGTATTTATTTTTCATCCATAGCCATAGATGTACGCATTGACACCGTAAATCTACATCGGACCACTCTCGAGGGCTCCAAACCATACCGATCGAAACCCGAGTCGTTCCAATGGGTCGGGAATGATTATTTTTCCCCTTCTAGTCTATTGTGTAATTTTTTCGACATTAACAAAGCCATTGTTATATTACAATAGGGATAAATTGTTGGCCAATGGTGACCACCATTTGTTGTTGTGAGTATAGTTATGAATTTCGTTCTATTTCAATCGAACGGTTGGAATTTTTTGTTTCTATAGTATTTGATATATTCTCATTCCATTCCATTCTTTATTTCAGCTTGTTTTGGTCAATTTTGAACTACATTCTATCCCAAATTGTTTTAATTAAAAATTTGTAATTTTTTTGAGTTTGGATTACATTTTTGCAAATGTCAAATCTAGATGACATTCATATAATTTTAAAATCTATAATTTAAATTTTTTTATAACTTGAAATATGTCTCCTCATTTTTTTTAAATCTCATTATTTTTAATAAATTCTCAACTCTTTTATTTATGTTCTTTTTTTTTTTTTTGTCTCAAATCAGTTTGTGATTTTTTTCATAGAGATAACTCTATTATCTCTACTCTTTTTATTGTTTTCAACATATATTCATTATATATATATATATATATACACACATATATATATATATGTATACATGCACAAATACATAAAGGATATACATTTACATATACATGAATTTTTTTTTTTTAATTATCAGTTTATATCATGTATCATGTATGTATGTGTGTGTGTGTGTGTGTGTGTGTGTGTGTGTGTGTGTGTGTGTGTAGTTAATTCGGAAACTATACATCGAAGCGTATCGATATCAAAATATTATGTTCCAACGCTTAAGCTTGGATGATCACCAAAAGGGAATTTAAAACATGAGAAATGATATTTACAATCCTAAAGTGCGCAAGAGCCACATACTCATTTTGAAAAAAATGAGTAAATATGTAACCTACATAAAAAATTAATTTTTTAAAAGAAATAATATTTGCAATCATATTGTGTGTAAGCACCACACACTTATTTTGAAAAAGGTAAGTAAATATGAGACTTACATGAAAAAATTAATTTTTTTATAGTGGATCTCACTCTTTTTCAAAATGAATGCACAACATTTGCACAACTCATGATTGTATCTAACATTACTCTTTAAATATTGGTAGTGGGTGATTATATATATATTAGGTGGGGAGCAACGTGCAAAGCATGTTTGCCTAGTTGAGTGAAACATATCATTATCCAAAGATAATATGGTTTATTTACAAAAAATTGATAAATGAATAATTTCATGCATAGAAAAAAAAAATTAGCAAATATCTTTGAATAATGATAGGTTACAGAAGTATAACAATTACATGTTTGGATAAATTAGAAAACTAAAAGATTAGTTCAAAATACACCATAGTTAAATACAAGTTTGTGGAGTAGAGTAACATAGACAAATTAAAGTCCTAGTTTTTTTCCAAAAGTAGAATACATTATGCAAATGTTTTTTTAGTACATGAAAATACTGGTTGGTTGGTTTGTGGGATAATTGGTCATCTTGTATGCGATCAATTGAGAGGACATTAAAATTTTTATGGCGCTGTTGCTTGAGTCGATCAGGGTCTGCACTAAGTTGAATAATTCATAACTTTTTCTGAAGTCTGTGTTGCATTGTTATCTAAATATGGTAAGTTTTCCTACATGATAGGAATTTGACAGTTCTGTATGATCAATAGAAAAGTAAAGAATCTATATGGAAAAAATTCAAAGTATTGTAAATTAATACAAACGTTGTAATGGAATGCTTGTAGTTAGATTATTATGCATGTTGTAGATAAAAATAACATTTCTTCCTGAGAAAGTGATCAAGAATAGAGTGATTAAATAGACTTTTTTTGCTAAATTTTTTTCTTATAAAAGGAAGAGATTGCATGATTTGAATGAGATTTTACACCTCAACAAAATATGACTTTATATTGTAGGATTAAAACATGGATAGCGTAGAAAATAACTCTTGTTTCGAAAGAGAAGACCATGAATGAAGGGGATTTCAATAAAATAATAGAGGATTTCGATTAAATGATTTTCACTTTTAGACGTCACATATTTATTTTCTTAAAAAATTTAATACTTTAACTTTAAATCCCACTTTTTTTATAAACCAAACATATAACAATCAAGTACTTTCTACAAAAAGTGTTCCAAGAAACAAAAAGACACTATAAAAAAAAAAAAAAAAACTAAAACGCCATCTATTTTTTCAGAAATCTGAAAATCAAAACATTGACATCACAGTACCCAAAAAAAAAAGAGGACCTAACAGATTAAGGCACATGTGAAATCACAATAATAGAGAAGAAAAACCAAACCAAGAAACTGGATTGAATAATGCAACAAAAATAAAAGATCAGATAAATATAAACCTCAAAGCAGCAAAAAATCTGTTTTCTTTTTTTTTTTTAATAATTTTTTAAATGATTTTCACTTTCAGACGCCACATATTTCTTTCTAAAAAAATTTACCACTTTAGCTTTTCATCCCATTATTTGGATAAACCAAACATATAACAATCAAGTACTTTATACAAAATATGTTTTATGTTTTACATCAAAAACTTACTGATCTGGGTCTTTCAACGAAAGTTAGAGAGAGAACGTCTCCCTTCTCTCTAAAACTCTACTAAAAAACAACCAGCTAGAGGGCGGTGGTTGCTTCGGCTCCTCCCCTCCCTCCCTCCCTTCATTTCTGCCTAGCCTTTGTTTTCTATATTTTGTTTTGTTTTGTGTGTTTTTTTTCAGGTAAAATAAAAGAGAACCGTCGATCAGGGATTTTTCGACAACCAAAAGCCCTCACGCGCCCCACCATGGTGTTCCCCAGTTGCTGATCTTCCAGAGTACCGAATGCATACACGAGCGGGTTGAAGGTGAGCCCGTGGCATGCACGTGCCACCACACAGAGTCTTCTATCGACCCCACACGCTGCTTTTCTGGGGCCATTGACGCCGAGATTTTCAAGATCCTAGAGTGGCGCGTGTCCCTCACATGCCACTATAGCCCCATTCCCAGTTTTTTTCTGTCCAAGTTTTCCTTTTTGTTGGTAGATCTGTTTTTTAGTTTTTTCTATGTATTTGCAGGTTTCTGTTGTTTTGTTTTAGGTAAAAATAAAATAAAAAGAAATAGGTTATTGGAGTTGGTATTCATAGCAACAAAGTCCCACTCCTCCTTTGGGAGGACGGAGGGTGATAGTACATCTCTTCCTTTGGAAAATGGTCGTTTAGTTCTGTTTTTACTGAGCGCTCTTATCTCAAACAAACTGGAAGGTTTGTTAGGAGAGAGTTTATAGAAGTTAAGACAATGTCCATCACAAATAAATTTATGTGCGAGGAGCCTCAAAGCATATGCGTAGTTTGGTTTGCAGTATGAGTTTTTCTCTATATTGATAAGTCACAGCTGTAACTTCGGTTTCATTGAATAAAATGAAGTCTATTTCTATAAAAAAAAATGTTACTAATCTTTAAAAAGGAAAAAAATTGGGACTTTTTGTAATTTCTACTCAACAAACAGAAATCATCAAAGCTACAGACTACAAAAGATGGAAAGCATACCAGGAAGCAAATGAGAGCTTACAAAATTGAGACACCAAATTCAAGCAACTGATAGAGCCAACTCATCGGATAAAAATCAACAACAAAAATGAAACAACTAGGATTTTTGTTTAATTTTTACTTAACAAAGGACCACTACAAAATCAACAACCCCATCATCATGAGTGTCCATATCCATGTTAGATAATGTACCAATTTAAAAAAAAAAAAAAAAAAAAACAAAGAAACCTCGATTCTTGCTTTTATATGTTCTTGGCCATACAATCTATTTAAATTTTAATTGATCAATACATGATCTTAACCCTTTTCGTTTTGTTTTGAATTTAAGAGTACTATATATGCTTTGATTTGGATATTGTGTTAAATAATTATGATATGAATACTAAAGGGTCCAAGATATCACGTAGAAGAAGCACAAGAACCAGCAAACCAAATGTCAAGTTGGCAGACTACGTAGCTTGATGCGTGGGACTTTATCTTTATTATCATTTACTGTTTTATTTGTTATTATTAGACTTTTCCTTGTTTGGTTGTTTTCTTCTATTGGTTAATGTTATTATGGGACTTGTTTCCGAGGTTGTAAATGGTTGCCTATATGGAACCATGAGATGTTTTGGAATGGGTATTGAATCAGTTTTGCAAATTAGCATTTGGTATTCTCAATACTGTGAATTGAAAGAAGGTTGGTTCTGCATCGTGAGCAAAGCAAACGTGTGTTCATACCTATCAATTGGTATCAAAGACACAACGATTCATTCCTTTCGCTGTCAATGGCTGATCTAGCAAAGACCAACAAGACTCGTCTGGAGCAACTTGAAGGAGCTGTCTCCGATTTACGTCATACTATGCAAGAAATGAGTGTAACTAATCAGTCCATTCTCCAGGAGTTGGCTAAATCCAACACCCGTTCATCGAGTCGGGATGAACGTCGTCGTAACGGATCTCCCCGTAAGTCTTCCAAAAAGTCGTGATTGTCATCCTTGAGTTCAGAGGACTCCGAGCCTGTTGATTCTATTAAGGGCGAGAGTGAAATGTCTTTTTCCTCTCAAGCGTCCGAAACAGGCTCAGAGGGTGATAACGCTAGGGAGAAATAGGAGACTCAGACCCTACGAGTGCATTCTCAGGTGAAACTTTATTTTCGACGATTTGCAGGTGAAGACCCCATTGTTTGGCTCGATCGTGCGAAGCAGTATTTTTCTACCCAGGAAATTCAGGTTAAGAAGAAGGTGGTATTAGCTTCTTTTCACTTAGAAGGTGAGGCAAATCAATGGTGGCAATGGTACAACCATTCCCACCATGGGAAGACCATTTCATGGCATCAGTTTGAAAAATGAATCCTCCGTCATTTTAGACCAACGAATTTTGAGGATTTTGATGAAGCACTTAGTAATATTTCATAAACAGGTTATTTCCAGGCTTATTTGTAGGAGTTTGAGAAGTTGGCTAACCGAGTGACGGGGTGGCCAAAGAAAGCCATTCTTGGTGCTTTTATGGGGGGATTGTTGAAGGATGAAATCGCAGTGGAGGTGCAGATGTTTCGACCAAAGAGCTTACAAAGGGCCATTGACTTTGCCAAATGTCAAGATGAGAAGTTGCAAAGAACTAAAAGAGCTATGGGAATTCGCTCCACCAATCTTACTACGGGGTCTACAACTTTAACTACTCTAAATTTTGTGCCAATCAGTACAAAGCCTCTACCAGCTTCAGTAATGAAGCGATTATCATTTGAGGAGATGAGATTGAAGCATGAGAAGAATCTTTGTTTTAATTGTGATGAAAAATTCACCCCTGGCCTTAGGTGTCAAGCTCAAACATGTTTGATTGAGGCCGAAGTTCCGATGGCACTAGAAGCTACAAAGGAAGAAGAATTGGAGGCTATAGACTCTCCAACTGATCCCCTTATTTCTCTACATGCTCTGTCAGGCAGCTTGGGTAATCGTACCATGCGAGTTCAAGATGTGATACATCACCAAGAACTTAATGCATTGATCAACAGTGGCTCAAGCCATAATTTTATCAACCAATTGGTGGTCAATCGATTAAATCTGGCGGTTACTCCTATTACTCCCTTTTGTGTTCGCATTGCTAGTAGTGAAAAATTAGAGTGCCATGTGAGATATGATAAGGTCCCCATTTCAATCCAAGGATTCAATTTTGAAACTACTTTATTTGGACTTTCTATCCGAGGTTTGGATCTCATCTTGGGTTATCAATGGCTTGAAGGGCTGGGATATGTGGGGCATAATTATGCACAACGATCTATCCAATTTATAGTGGATAATCAGCAATATTTCATCAAGGCCGAATCAGTTGGGCCTTCTAGGGTGGTTGATGCCAATTCTTTATTTCATGAATGGAAATAGGGTGCTGAGATGTTTTGTTTGACGGCTATTGAGGGTGAATCCGAATTTCAACACTCCAGTACACCAATTGTTGCCGATGAAATTACAAATTTGTTAACAGAATATTCCCAAGTTTTGGAGACTCCAAAAACATTGCCTCCAATGCACGAGTGTGATCATCGTATTTTGTTGAAGGATGAGTCTACTTCGATGAATGTGGCCCCTTATCAATACGCCCATTTCCAAAGAAGATGAGATCAAACGTCAAGTTGAGGAAATGCTAGCAATCGGGTTGATTCGTTCGAGTACGAGCCCTTATTCTTCACCAGTTGTGCTGGTAAAAAAATAGGATGGTACATGGCGATTTTGTACAAATTATCATGCTCTGAATGAGACAACTATCAAGGATCGCTTTCCAATCCCGAACATTGAAGATATGTTGGATGAATTGTTTGGTGCAGCTTACTTTTCCAAACTTGATTTACGAGCAGGCTACCACCAAATTCGTGTTCATCCTGATGATGTTCATAAAACGGCATTCCGGACTCATCATGGTCATTTCGAATACTTGGTAATGCCCTTCGGATTATGCCATGCGACTTCGACCTTTCAAGTTGTTATGAATTCAATCTTTAAGGTGCATTTACGCCACTTTATTTTAGTTTTTTTTATGATATTTTAATTTATAGTAAATCTTGGGTGGACCACCTTGTACATCTTCGGATTACGAAGGATATACTGGTTGCACATTCTTTTTACATAAAGCCTTCAAAGTGTATTTTTGGTCAAACTGAAGTTGAGTACCTCGGACATATTATTACCACGAAAGGGGTGAGACTCGATCAACGAAAAATTAAAACTATGACTCATTGGCCACGACCCAAAACCGTTACTTCACTGAGGGGTTTTCGCTGCCTCATCAGATATTATGGTAAGTTTGTGCAACATTATGGTCTTATTGCTAGGCCATTAACTCAATTGCTCAAAAAGGGGCAGTTAACATGGACTGATGAAGCCGAAGATGCTTTCAATAATTTGTAAAGTGTTATGACTTCTACTCCAGTTTTGGAACTTCCTAATTTTTTGGAAGAATTTATAATTGAAATGGATGCTTCCGGATTGGGTGTGGGCGACGTACTCTCTCAGAAGGACAAACAGATTGCTTTCCTTAGCAAGGCAATTGGTCTTGCAAAAAAGGCATGGTCTACATATGAAAAAGAGATATTGGCTATTTTGGAGGCAGTTAAGTTATGGAGACCATACTTGCTAGGAAGGAAGTTTAAAATTTGCACTGACCAATGGAGTTTGCTTTATCTTCTTGAGCAGCGCATCACTACTCCTGAGCAACAAAAATGGATTGCTAAACTTTTAGGATTTGATTATGAGATTATTTATAAATCGGGACAAGAAAATAATGCAGCAGATGCATTATCTCGTAGTGGGTGGCATTCTAAATTAACTGCTATTTCAGGTCCTACTTGGGAAGTTTGGCGAGAATTAAGCGCCACCACCGATCGTAATTCAGTTTTAGGTCCCACAATATCTAACATTACTCTTATAAATACTTATATTCATAATTTAGTTTTTAAAAAATAAAAAATAAAATCTTAAAAATCAATTGTTAACTGAATTTGAGTTCAAGTGATAGCAAATAGTACAACTAATATAAAAAACAAGAGAAATTATATTTTCAATTATAGAATACATAAGTGTGGTGTATTCTTTTGGGAAAATATAAATAAAGATAAAATTTACATTAAAATTAATTTTTTTAACTATATTACTCTTTTTTCTCAAAAGATACACTTATCACGACTCACAACTATGTTAGTGTTACTAAAAGAAATAGGAAAATTCTATTTATTATTCATATATCATATATTATACATAAGTTTTTATTTTTTAATAATTATGTGGTGTAGGAATGATGAATAGAAAATTTTAATTAAATTAAGTATAATATATAATGCGTGGATCATGAACAAGAAAGTAATAATGAAATGCAAATGCGTAGGATGATTCATAACCACTACGCCTGATTGATGGGACATCAGAAAAGTAGGTGTATGGCTTATAACAAGGGACAAAATACCAAAGGACCACCTGCATGAGGACTTGACAAATGACAAGACAATTTTGGATAGAAAAAAAGCTTACCACCAACAAGATGAAAATGCAGAAACACGAGATGTCGAATCTCTTGAACCAGCAAAACTTAAAAGCAACAACCCGAAAAATTCAGAAAAAATAATCACTTAACAAAAGGATGAAATACACAATAGAAGTTAACAAAAGGATAAAAGCGGCATAACAAAAACAATAAAGAAGAAAAAACGAATGAACAAAAATTACTGTTCATCATTGTTGATAAGTGATAGATGGATTTCGTGCATTGTATACTATAAACACAAGAGTACGGCTATGCAACAGCCCTACACTGCACTCCTATCAATTTTTATTTTCTTCGGTCATTTTCTCATATCTCGACAATTTCATTTCCCCATCCACATCAATCTCTCCTCGAAAGCTCTCCACTCTTTTAATCTCTCTCTCTCTCTCTCTCTCTCTCTCTCTCTCTCTCTCCTCAAGATTCAAGTCAGGTGAAGTTTTTTTCCATAGAGAGAGGAGCACGACTAGAAGAAAGTTGGGAGCTGCGAATCATGATGTGAAGGCCAAACCGGATTTGCCACGTCATAGTGTACGATATAGAAAAATTAGACCAACATAGTGCATGTCATAGTGTTTTTTTTTTTTTCTTATACTATTCTCGTGAGTTTTGCATTACAAATTTTCATTGAAGTTCATTAGTACCCATTTTCCAAAGAAAAATTATATTGATAAGTTTATGTTGATAACATATTTAATAAGAGAAATGATATTCAGTGGTATGTAAGTCTGGAGAACGTTTAAAGAAAAAGTAAGTAAATTTGAGACCTATATAAAAAAATTAGTTTTTAATAATAGATTCTACTTTTTTTCTTTCAAAATAAGTACGCGAAACTGTCACACTCTAAAACTATATCTAACATTACTCCCATAAATATTTATATTCATAATTTAATTTTTAAAAAATAAAAAATAAGATCTTACAAATCAATTGTTATCTGAATTTGAGTTCATGTGATAGAAAATAGTATGACTAATATAAAATGTAAGAGAAATTATATTTGTAATTATAGAATACCTAAGTGTCGCGTATTCTTTTGAGAAAATATAAATAAGGAAAAAATTTTCATTACAATTAATTTTTTTACTATATTACTCTTTTTTCTCAAAAGATACACCTTTCGCGACTCACAACTATATTAGTGTCAATAAAACTAATAGGAAAATTATATTTATTATTCATATATCATGTATTATAAATAATTTTTTACTTTTTAATAATTATGTGGCGTAGGAATGATGAATAGAAAATTTGAATTAAATTAAAAAAATAAGTATAATATATAATGTGTGGATGATGAACAAGAAAGTAATAATGCAATGCAAATGCGTAAGCAGATTCATAACCACTATGCCATGATTGATGGGACATCAAAAAAGTAGGTGTATGGCATATAACAAGGGAGAAAATACCAGAGGACTACCTACACGATGACTTGACAAATGACAAGACAATTTTGGACTGAAAAAAAAAATTACCACCAAGAAGATGAAAACGCAGAAACACGAGACGTCGAATCTCTTCAACCAACAAAACTTAAAAGAAACAACCCGAAAAATTCAGAAAACTTAATTACTTAACAAAGGGATGAAATACACGATAGAAAGTTAACAAAAGGATAAAAGCGGCATTACAAAAAAAATAAAGAAGAAAAAACAGATGAACAAAAATTGTTGTTCTTCATTGTTGATAAGTGATAGACGCTTTTCATGCATTGTATACTATAAACACAGGAGTACGACTATGCAACTACACTACACTGCACTCCTATCAGTTTTTATTTTCTTCGGTCATTTTCACATATCTCGACAATTCCATTTCCCCATCCATGTCTATCTCTACTCGAAAGCTCTCCACTCCCTTAATCTCTCTCTCTCTCTCTCTCCTCGAGATTCAAGTCGGGTGAAGTTTTTTTCCAAACAGAGAGGAGCACGACTAGAAGAAAGTTGGGAGCTGCGAATCATGATGTGAAGGCCAAACGGGATTCGCCACGTCATAGTGTACGATATAGAAAAATTAGACCAACAGCTGAATATAATTTATTTCTCATTAACACAAACAATGAAGAAAAATTATGTTTTGTATTTTTTCTTTTTCTACTAATCTCGTGAGTTTAGAATTATAACTTTTGATTGAAGTTCATTAGTACCCATTTTGAAAAGAAAAATTATATTGATAAGTTTACGTTGATAACATATTTAATAAGAGAAATGATATTCAGTGGTATGTAAGTCTGGCGAACGTTTAAAGAAAAAGTAAGTAAATTTGAGACCTATATAAAAAAATTAGTTTTTAATAATAGATTCTACTTTTTTTCTTTCAAAATAAGTACGCGAAACTGTCACACTCTAAAACTATATCTAACATTACTCCCATAAATATTTATATTCATAATTTAATTTTTAAAAAATAAAAAATAAAATCTTACAAATCAACTGTTATCTGAATTTGAGTTCATGTGATAGAAAATAGTATGACTAAAATAAAATGTAAGAGAAATTATATTTGCAATTATAGAATACCTAAGTGTCACGTATTCTTTTGAGAAAATATAAATAAGGATAAAATTTTCATTACAATTAATTTTTTAACAATATTACTCTTTTTTCTCAAAAGATACACCTTTCGCGACTCACAACTATATTAGTGTCACTAAAAGAAATAGGAAAATTCTATTTATTATTCATATATCATGTATTATAAATAATTTTTTATTTTTTAATAATTAAGTGGTATAGGAATGATGAATAGAAAATTTTAATTAAATTCATAAAAATAAATATAATATATAATGGGTGGATGATGAACAAGAAAGTAATAATGAAATGCAAATGCGTATGCTGATTCATATCCACTACGCCATGATTGATGGGACATCAGAAAAGTAGGTGTATGGCATATAACAAGGGACAAAATACCAGAGGACCACCTACATGAGGACTTGACAAATGACAAGACAATTTTGGACTGAAAAAAAAAATTACCAACAAGAAGATGAAAACGCAGAAACACGAGACGTCGAATCTCTTCAACCAGCAAAACTTAAAAGAAACAACCCGAAAAATTCAGAAAACTTAATTACTTAACAAAGGGATGAAATACACGATAGAAAGTTAACAAAAGGATAAAAGCGGCATTACAAAAAAAATAAGGAAGAAAAAACGGATGAACAAAAATTGTTGTTCTCCGTTGTTGATAAGTGATAGACGCTTTTCATGCATTGTATACTACAAACACCGGAGTACGACTATGCAACTACCCTACACAGCACTCCTATCAGTTTTTATTTTCTTCGGTCTTTTTCACATAAATCAACAATTCCATTTCCCCATCCACGTCTATCTCTACTCGAAAGCTGTCCCCTCCCTTAATCTCTCTCTCTCTCCTCTCGAGATTCAAGTCGGGTGAAGTTTTTTTCCAAACAGAGAGGAGGACGACTAGAAGAAAGTTGGGAGCTGCGAATCATGATGTGAAGGCCAAACTGGATTCGCCACGTCATAGTGTACGATATAGAAAAATTAGACCAACAGCTGAATATAATTTATTTCTCATTAACACAAACAATGAGGAATCATTATGTTTTGTATTTTTTTTCTGCTACTAATCTCGTGAGTTTAGAATTATCACTTTTGATTGAAGTTCATTAGTACCCATTTTGAAAAAAAAATTACATTGATAAGTTTACGTTGATAACATATTTAATAAGAGAAATGATATTCAGTGGTATGTAAGTCTGGCGAACGTTTAAAGAAAAAGTAAGTAAATTTGAGACCTATATAAAAAAAATTAGTTTTTAATAATAGATTCTACTTTTTTTCTTTCAAAATAAGTACGCGAAACTGTCACCCTCTAAAACTATATCTAACATTACTCCCATAAATATTTATATTCATAATTTAATTTTTAAAAAATAAAAAATAAAATCTTACAAATCAACTGTTATCTGAATTTGAGTTCATGTGATAGAAAATAGTATGACTAAAATAAAATGTAAGAGAAATTATATTTGCAATTATAGAATACCTAAGTGTCACGTATTCTTTTGAGAAAATATAAATAAGGATAAAATTTTCATTACAATTAATTTTTTAACAATATTACTCTTTTTTCTCAAAAGATACACCTTTCACGACTCACAACTATATTAGTGTCACTAAAAGAAATAGGAAAATTCTATTTATTATTCATATATCATGTATTATAAATAATTTTTTATTTTTTAATAATTAAGTGGTATAGGAATGATGAATAGAAAATTTTAATTAAATTCATAAAGATAAATATAATATATAATGGGTGGATGATGAACAAGAAAGTAATAATGAAATGCAAATGCGTAGGCTGATTCATATCCACTACGCCATGATTGATGGGACATCAGAAAAGTAGGTGTATGGCATATAACAAGGGACAAAATACCAGAGGACCACCTACATGAGGACTTGACAAATGACAAGACAATTTTGGACTGAAAAAAAAAAAATTACCAACAAGAAGATGAAAATGCAGAAACACAAGACGTCGAATCTCTTCAACCAGCAAAACTTAAAAGAAACAACCCGAAAAATTCAGAAAACTTACTTACTTAACAAAGGGATGAAATACACGATAGAAAGTTAACAAAAGGATAAAAGCGGCATTACAAAAAAAATAAGGAAGAAAAAACGGATGAACAAAAATTGTTGTTCTCCCTTGTTGATAAGTGATAGACGCTTTTCATGCATTGTATACTATAAACACCGGAGCACGACTATGCAACTACCCTACACTGCACTCCTATCAGTTTTTATTTTCTTCGGTCTTTTTCACATATCTCAACAATTCTATTTCCCCATCCACGTCTATCTCTACTCGAAAGCTCTCCACTCCCTTAATCTCTCTCTCTCTCTCTCCTCGAGATTCAAGTCGGGTGAAGTTTTTTCCAAACAGAGAGGAGGACGACTAGAAGAAAGTTGGGAGCTGCGAATCATGATGTGAAGGCAAAACTGGATTCGCCACGTCATAGTGTACGATATAGAAAAATTAGACCAACAGCTGAATATAATTTATTTCGCATTAACACAAACAATGAGGAATCATTATGTTTTGTATTTTTTTTTCTGCTACTAATCTCGTGAGTTTAGAATTATGACTTTTGATTGAAGTTCATTAGTACCCATTTTCAAAAGAAAAATTATATTGATAAGTTTACCTTGATAACATATTTAATAAGAGAAATGATATTTGCAACGCTATGTAAGTAAAGAAAATGTAAGTAAATTTGAGACCTATATAAAAAAATTAGTTTTTAATAATAGATTCTACTTTTTTTCTTTCAAAATAAGTACGCGAAACTGTCACGCTCTAAAACTATATCTAACATTACTCTCATAAATACTTATATTCATAATTTGGTTTTAAAAAAATAAAAAATAAAATCATAGAAATCAATTGTTAACTGAATTTGAGTTCAAGTGATAGCAAATAGTATGAGTAATATAAAACATAAGAGAAATTATATTTGCAATTATAGAATACCTAAGTGTCGCGTATTCTTTTGAGAAAATATAAATAAGGATAAAATTTTCATTAAAATTAATTTTTTAACTATATTACTCTTTTTTCTCAAAAGATACACGTTTCATGACTCACGACTATATTAGTGTCACTAAAAGAAATAGGAAAATTTTATTTATTATTCATATATCATCTATTATACATAAGTTTTTATTTTTTAATAATTAAGTGGTATAGGAATGATGAATAGAAAATTTTAATTAAATTCATAAAAATAAATATAATATATAATGGGTGGATGATGAACAAGAAAGTAATAATGAAATGCAAATGCGTAGGCTGATTCATATCCACTACGCCATGATTGATGGGACATCAGAAAAGTAGGTGTATGGCATATAACAAGGGACAAAATACCAGAGGACCACCTACATGAGGACTTGACAAATGACAAGACAATTTTGGGCTGAAAAAAAAAAATTACCATCAAGAAGATGAAAACACAGAAACACGAGACGTCGAATCTCTTCAACCAGCAAAACTTAAAAGAAACAACCCGAAAAATTCAGAAAACTTAATTACTTAATAAAGGGATGAAATACACGATAGAAAGTTAACAAAAGGATAAAAGCGGCATTACAAAAAAAATAAGGAAGAAAAAACGGATGAACAAAAATTGTTCTTCTCCATTGTTGATAAGTGATAGACGCTTTTCATGCATTGTATACTATAAACACAGGAGTACAACTATGCAACTACCCTACACTGCACTCCTATCAGTTTTTATTTTCTTCGGTCTTTTTCACATATCTCGACAATTCCATTTCCCCATCCACGTCTATCTCTACTCGAAAGCTCTCCACTCCCTTAATCTCTCTCTCTCTCTCCTCGAGATTCAAGTCGGGTGAAGTTTTTTTCCAAACAGAGAGGAGCACGACTAGAAGAAGTTGGGAGCTACGAATCATGATGTGAAGGCCAAACTGGATTCGCCACGTCATAGTGTATGATATAGAAAAATTAGACCAACAGCTGAATATAATTTATTTCTCATTAACACAAACAATGAGGAATAATTATGTTTTGTATTTTTTTTTCTGCTACTAATCTCCTGAGTTTAGAATTATGACTTTTGATTGAAGTTCATTAGTACCCATTTTCAAAAGAAAAATTATATTGATAAGTTTACGTTGATAACATATTTAATAAGAGAAGTGATATTTGCAGCGCTATGCAAGTCTGGCAGACGTATAAAGAAAATGTAAGTAAATTTGAGACCTATATAAAAAAATTAGTTTTTAATAATAGATTCTACTTTTTTTCTTTCAAAATAAGTACGCGAAACTGTCACGCTCTAAAACTATATCTAACATTACTCTCATAAATACTTATATTCATAATTTGGTTTTAAAAAAATAAAAAATAAAATCTTAGAAATCAATTGTTAACTGAATTTGAGTTCAAGTGATAGCAAATAGTATGAGTAATATAAAACATAAGAGAAATTATATTTGCAATTATAGAATACCTAAGTGTCGCGTATTCTTTTGAGAAAATATAAATAAGGATAAAATTTTCATTAAAATTAATTTTTTAACTATATTACTCTTTTTTCTCAAAAGATACACGTTTCATGACTCACGACTATATTAGTGTCACTAAAAGAAATAGGAAAATTTTATTTATTATTCATATATCATCTATTATACATAAGTTTTTATTTTTTAATAATTAAGTGGTATAGGAATGATGAATAGAAAATTTTAATTAAATTAATAAAAATAAATATAATATATAATGGGTGGTTGATGAACAAGAAAGTAATAATGAAATGCAAATTTGTAGGCTGATTCATATCCACTACGCCATGATTGATGGAACATCAAAAAAGTTGGTGTATGGCTTATAACAAGGGACAAAATACCAGAGGACCACCTACATGAGGACTTGACAAATGACAAGACAATTTTAGATAGAAAAAAAGCTTACCACCAACAAGATGAAAATGCAGAAACACGAGATGTCGAATCTCTTGAACCTGCAAAACTTAATGCAACAACCCGAAAAATTCAAAAAAAAGAATCACCTAACAAAAGGAGAAATACACGACAGAAAGTTTACAAGAGGATAAAAGCAGCATAACCAAAAAAGTAAAAAAGAAAAACCGAATGAACAAAAATTACTGTTCGTCGTTGTTGATAAGCGATAGATGGTTTTCATGTATTGTATACTATAAACACAGGAGTATGGCTATGCAATAGCCCTACACTGCACTCCTATCAGTTTTTATTTTCTTCGGTCATTTTCTCATATATCGACAATTCCATTTCCCCATCCACATCTATCTATCCTCGAAAGCTCTCCACTCCCTCTCTCCCTCTCTCTCTCTCTCCTCTCGAGATTCAAGTCGGGTGAAGATTTTTTCCATACAAAGAGGAGCACGACTAGAAGAAAGTTGGGAGCTGCGAATCATGATGTGAAGGCCAAACAGGATTCGCCACGTCATAGTGTACGATATAGAAAAATTAGAACAACAGCTGAATATAATTTTTTTCTCATTAACACAAACAGTGAAGAATAATTATGTTTTGTATTTTTTTTTCCTTATACTATTCTCGTGAGTTTAGCATTACAGCTTTTGATTGAAGTTCATTAGTACCCATTTTCAAAAGAAAAATTCTATTGATAAGTTTATGTTGATAACATATTTAATAAGAGAAATTATATTTGCAATGGTATGTAAGTCTGGCAGATCTATAAAGAAAAAGTAAGTAAATTTGAGACCTGTTTAAAAAAATTAGTTTTTAATAACAGATTCTACTTTTTTTTCTTTCAAAGGAAGTGCGCAAAACTATCACACTCTAAATCTATATCTAACGTTACTCCCATAAATACTTATATTCATAATTTAAATTTTTAAATTTAAAAAATAAAATCTTAAAAATCAATTGTTAACTGAATTTGATTTCAAGTGATAGCGAATAGTACGACAAATATAAAAAATAAGAGAAAATATAATTTCAATTATAGAATACATAAGTGTGGCGTATTCTTTTTGGAAATTTTAAATAAAGATAAAATTTACATTAAAATTAAATTTTTTACCTATATTACTCTTTTTTCACAAAAGATACATGTTTCACGACTCACAACATTGTTAGTGTTACTAAAAGAAATAGGAAAATTCTATTTATTATTCATATATCATATATTATATATAATTTTTTTTTTTGTTTTAATAATTATGTGATGTAGGAATGATGAATAGAAAACATTAATTAAATTAATAAAAATAAATATAATATATACTGCGTGGATGATAAACAAGAAAGTAATAATGAAATGCAAATGCGTAGGCTGACTCTTAACCACTTCGACATGATTGATGGGACATCAGAAAAGTTGGTGTATGGCTTATAACAAGGGACAAAATACCAAATGACCACCTACTTGAGTACTTGACAAATGACAAGACAATTTTGAATGGAAAAAAAGCTTACCACCAAGAAGATGAAAACACAGAAACACGAGACATCGAATCTCATCAACCAGCAAAACTTAAAAGCAACAACCCGAAAAATTCAGAAAAAATAATCACTTAACAAAAGGATGAAATACACGATAGAAAGTTCACAAAAGGATAAAAGCGACATAACCAAAAAAATAAAGAAGAAAGAACGGATGAACCAAAATTACTGTTCATCATTGTTGATAAGCGATAGACGGATTTCACGTATTGTATACTATAAACACAGGAGTACGGCTATACAATAGCCCTACACTACACTCCTATCATTTTTTATTTTCTTCTGTCATTTTCTCATATATCGCCAATTCCATTTTCCCATACACGCCTATCTCTCTTCTAAAGCCCTCCACTCTTTTAATCTCTCTCCCTCTCTCCCTCTCCTCGAGATTCAAGTCGAGTGAAGTTTTTTTCCATAGAGGAGGAGCACGACAAGAAGAAAGTTGAGAGCTACGAATCAAGATGTGAAGGCCAAACCGGATTCACCACGTCATAGTTTACAATATAGAAAAATTAGACTAATATATTGTACGTCATAGTGTATTTTTTTTTTTTCTTATACTATTCTCGTGAGTTTTGCATTACAGCTTTTAATTGAAGTTCATTAGTACCCATTTTCAAAAGAAAAATGCTATTGATAAGTTTACGTTGATAACATATTTAATTTTTAAAAAATGAAAAATCGAATCTTAAAAATCAATTGTTAAATGAGTTTGAGTTCAAGTGATAGCAAATAGTAGGACTAATATAAAAAATAAGAGAAATTATATTTTCAATTATAGAATACATAAGTGTGGAGTATTCTTTTTGGAAAATATAAATAAGGATAAATTTTGCATTAAAATTAATGTGTTTTACTATATTACTCTTTTTTCACAAAAGATACACGACTCACAACTATGTTAGTGTTACTAAAAGAAATAGGAAAATTCTATTTATTATTAATATATCATATATTATACATAATTTTTTATGTTTTAATAATTATATGGTGCAGGAATGATGAATAGAAAATTTTAATTAAATTAATAAAACTAAATATAATATATACTGCGTGGATGATAAACAAGAAAGTAATAATGAAATGCAAATGCGTAGGCTGACTCTTAACCACTTCGCCAAGATTGATGGGACATCAGAAAAGTTGGTGTATGGCTTATAACAAGGGACAAAATACCATAGGACCACCTACATGAGGACTTCACAAATGACAAGATAATTTTGGATAGAAAAAACGCTTACCACCAAGAAGATGAAAACACAAAAACACGAGACGTTGAATCTCTTGAACCAGCAAAACTTATAAGCAACAACCCGGAAAATTCAGAAAAATAATCACTTAACAAAAGGATGAAATACACGACAGAAAGTTAACAAAAGGATAAAAGCAGCATAACCAAAAAAATAAAGAAGAAAAAGCGGATGAACAAAAATTATTGTTCACCATTGTTGATAAAGCGATAGACACTTTTCATGCATTGTATACTATAAACACAGGAGTATGGCTATGCAACAACCCTATAGTGCACTCATATCAGTTTTTATTTTCTTCAATCATTTTCTCATATATCGACAATTCCATTTCCCCATCCACGTCTATCTCTCCTCGAAAGCTCTCCACTCTCTTAATCTCTCTCTCTCTCTCTCTCTCTCTCTCTCTCTCTCTCTCTCTCCTCGAGATTCAAGTCGGGTGAAGTTTTTTTCCATAGAGGAGGAGCACGAGAAGAAGAAAGTTGGGAGCTACGAATCATGATGTGAAGGCCAAACCGGATTCACCACGTCATAGTTTACAATATAGAAAAATTAGACCAACATACTGTATGTCATAGTGTATTTTTTTTTTTTTTTCTTATACTATTCTCGTGAGTTTTGCATTACAGCTTTTCATTGAAGTTCATTAGTACCCATTTTCAAAAGAAAAATGATATTGATAAGTTTACGTTGATAACATATTTAATTTTTAAAAAATGAAAAATTGAATCTTAAAAATCAATTGTTAAATGAGTTTGAGTTCAAGTGATAGCAAATAGTACGACTAATATAAAAAATAAGAGAAATTATATTTTCAACTATAGAATACATAAGTGTGGCGTATTCTTTTTGGAAAATTTAAATAAAGATAAAATTTACATTAAAATTAATTTTTTTAACTTTATTACTCTTTTTTCACAAAAGATACATGTTTCACGACTCACAACATTGTTAGTGTTACTAAAAGAAATAGGAAAATTCTATTTATTATTCATATATCATATATTATATATAATTTTTTTTGTTTTCATAATTATGTGGTGCAGGAATGATGAATAGAAAACTTTAATTAAATTAATAAAAATAAATATAATATATACTGCGTGGATGATAAACAAGAAAGTAATAATGAAATGCAAATGCGTAGGCTGACTCTTAACCACTTCGCCATGATTGATGGGACATCAGAAAAGTTGGTGTATGGCTTATAACAAGGGACAAAATACCAAAGCACCACCTACATGAGGACTTGACAAATGACAAGATAATTTTGGATAGAAAAAACGCTTGCCACCAAGAAGATGAAAACACAAAAACATGAGACGTCGAATCTCTTGAACCAGCAAAACTTATAAGCAACAACCCGAAAAATTCAGAAAAAATAATCACTTAACAAAAGGATGAAATACACGATAGAAAGTTAACAAAAGGATAAAAGCGACATAACCAAAAAAATAAAGAAGAACGGATGAACAAAAATTAATGTTCATCATTGCTGATAAGCGATAGACGGTTTTCACGTATTGTATACTATAAACACAGGAGTACGGCTATACAACAGCCCTACACTACACTCCTATCTTTTTTTATTTTCTTCGGTCATTTTCTCATATATCGCCAGTTCCACGTCAATCTCTCTTCTAAAGCCCTCCACTCTTTTAATCTCTCTCTCTCTCTCTCTCTCTCTCTCTCTCTCTCTCTCTCTCTCTCTCTCTCTCTCTCTCCTCGAGATTCAAGTCGGGTGAAGTTTTTTTCCATAGAGGAGGCGGACGACAAGAAGGAAGTTGGGAGCTACGAATCATGATGCGAAGGCCAAACCGGATTCACCACGTCATAGTTTACAATATAGAAAAATTAGACCAACATACTATACGTCATAGTGTATTTTTTTTTTTTTTTCATTTACTATTCTCGTGAGTTTTGCATTATAGCTTTTCATTGAAATTCATTAGTACCCATTTTCAAAAGAAAAATGATATTGATAAGTTTACGTTGATAACATATTTAATTTTTAAAAAATGAAAAATCGAATCTTAAAAATCAATTGTTAAATGAGTTTGAATTCAAGTGATAGCAAATAGTACGACTAATATAAAAAATAAGAGAAATTATATTTTCAATTATAGAATACATAAGTGTGGCGTATTCTTTTCGGAAAATATAAATAAAGATAAAATTTACATTAAAATTAATGTGTTTTACTATATTACTCTTTTTTCACAAAAGATACACGACTCACAACTATGTTAGTGTTACTCAAAGAAATAGGAAAATTCTATTTATTGTTAATATATCATATATTATACATAATTTTTTATGTTTTAATAATTATGTGGTGCAGGAATGATGAATAGAGAACTTTAATTAAATTGATAAAAATAAATATAATATATACTGCGTGGATGATAAACAAGAAAGTAATAATGAAATGCAAATGCGTAGGCTAACTCTTAACCACTTCGCCATGATTGATGGGACATCAGAAAATTTGGTGTACGGCTTATAACAAGGGACAAAATACCAAAGGACCACCTACATGAGGACTTGACAAATGACAAGATAATTTTGGACAGAAAAAACGCTTACCACCAAGAAGATGAAAACACAAAAACACGAGATGTCGAATCTCTTGAACCAGCAAAACTTATAAGCAACAACCCGAGAAATTCAGAAAAAAAATCACTTAACAAAAGGATGAAATACGCGACAGAAAGTTAACAAAAGGATAAAAGCAGCATAACCAAACAAATAAAGAAGAAAAAGCGGATGAACAAAAATTACTGTTCGCCATTGTTGATAAGCGATAGACGCTTTTCATGCATTGTATACTATAAACACAGGAGTATGGCTATGCAACAGCCCTACACTGCGCTCATATCAGTTTTTATTTTCTTCAATCATTTTCTCATATCTCGACAATTACACTTCCCCATCCACGTCTATCTCTCCTCGAAAGCTCTCCACTCTCTTAATCTCTCTCTCTCTCTCTCTCTCTCTCTCTCTCTCTCTCCTCGAGATTCAAGTCGGGTGAAGTTTTTTTCCATACAAAGAGGAGCACGACTAGAAGAAAGTTTGGAGCTACGAATCATGATGTGAAGGCCAAACTAGATTAGCCACGTTGTTTTGTATTTTTTTTTCTTATACTATTCTCGTGAGTTTAGCATTACAGTTTTTGATTGAAGTTCATTAGTACCCAATTTCAAAAGAAATTTTCTATTGATAAATTTACGTTGATAACATATTTAATAGGAGAAATGATATTGTGGTGGTATGTAGGTCTGGCAGACAATTGAAGAAAAAGTATGTAAATTTGAGACCTATATAAAAAAAGTTGTTTTTAATAATAGATTCTACTTTTTTTCTTTCAAAATAAGTATGCGAAACTGTCACACTCTAAAACTATATCGAAATTTTCTCCCATAAATACTTATATTCGCAATTTAGTTTTTAAGAAATAAAAAATAAAATCTTAGAAATCAATTGTTAACTGAATTTGAGTTCAAGTGATAGCAAATAGTATGACTAATATAAAACATAAGAGAAATTATATTTGCAATTATAGAATACCTAAGTGTCTCGAATTCTTTCAAGAAAATATAAATAAGGATAAAATTTTCATTAAAATTAATTTTTTAACTATATTACTCATTTTTCTCAAAAAATACACGTTTCGCGACTCAAAACTATATTAGTGTCACTAAAAGAAATTGAAAAATTCTATTTATTATTCATATATCATATATTATACATAATGTTTTATTTTTTAATAATTATGTGGTGTATGAATGATGAGTAGAAAATTTTAATTAAATTAATAGAAATAAGTATAATATATAATGCTTGGATGATAAACAAGAAAATAATAACGAAATGCAAATGCGTAGGTTGATTCATAACCACTACGCCATGATTGATGGGACAACAGAAAAGTAGGTGTATGGCTTATAACAAGGGACAAAGTACCAAAAGACCACCTACATGATGACTTGACAAATGACAAGACAATTTTAGATAGAAAAAAGCATACCACCGAGAAGAAGAATACCCAAAAACACGGGACATCGAATGTATTCAACCAGCAAAACTTAAATGCAACAACCCGAAAAATTCAGAAAAAATAATCACTTAACAAAAGGATGAAAAACACGATAGGCAGTTAACAAAAGGATAAAAGCGGCATAACAAAAAAATAAAGAAGAAAAAACAGATGAACAAAAATTACTCTTCATCATTGTCAATAAGCGATAGACGCTTTCTATCATAGAATAGATAGATATATATACATATATATATAAGAAATAGAGAGTTAGTGTTTATGCATTGTATACTATAAACACAGGAGTATGGCTATGCAATAGCCCTACACAGCACGCCTATCAGTTTTTCTTTTCTTCGATCATTTTCTCATTTCTCGACAATTCCATTTCCCCATCTACGTCTTTCTCTCCACGAGAGCTCTCCAATCTCTCACACTCTCTCTCTCTCTCTCTCTCTCTCTCTCTCTCTCTCTCTCTCTCTCTCTCTCTCTCTCTCTCTCTCTCTCTCTCTCTCCTCGAGATTCAAGTCGAGTGAAGTTATTTTCCATAGAGAGAGGAGCACGACTAGAAGAAAGTTGGGAAATGCGACTCATGATGTGACGCCCAAACCGGATTCGCCACTACGTAGTATATGGTATAGAAAAATAAGACCAACTGCTGAATATAATTTATTTCTCTTTAACACAGTGTACAAAAATTATGTTTTGTAGTTTTTTTTCTTATACTATTCTCGTGACTTTAGCATTACAACTTTTGATTGAAGTTCATTAGAACCCATTTTCAAAAGAAAAATTATATTGATAAGTTTACGTTGATAACATAATTAATAAGAGAAATGAAATTTGCAACGGTATGTAAGTCTGGCATACGTATAAAGAAAATGTAAATAAATTTGAAACCTATTTAAAATATTAGTTTTTAATAATAGATTCTACTTTTTTTCTTTCAAAATAAGTACGCGAAACTGTCACGCTCTAAAACTATATCTAATATTACTCTCATAAATACTTATATTCATAATTTAGATTTTAAAAAATAAAAAATAAAACCTTAGAAACCAATTGTTAACTGAATTTGAGTTCAAGTAATAGCAAATAGTATGACTAATATAAAAAATAAGATAAATTATATTTTCAATTATAGAATACATAAGTATGGCGTATTCTTTTGGGAAAATATAAATAAAGATAAAATTTACATTAAAATTAATTGTTTTTAACTATATTACTATTTTTTCTCAAAAGATACACGTATCACGACTCACGACTATGTTAGTGTTACTAAAAGAAATAGGAAAATTCTATTTATTATTCATATATCATATATTATACATAATTTTTTATGTTTTAATAATTATGTGGTGCAGGAATGATGAATAGCAAACTTTAATCAAATTAATAAAAATAAATATAATATATACTGCGTGGATGATGAACAAGAAAGTAATAATGAAATGCAAATGCGTAGGCTAACTCTAACCACTTCGCCATGATTGATGGGACATCAGAAAAGTTAGTGTATGGCTTATAACAAGGGACAAAATACCAGAGGACCACCTACATGAGGACTTGACAAATCATAAGACAATTTTGGATAGAAAAAAAGCTTACCACCAACAAGATGAAAACACAGAAACACGAGACGTCGAATCTCTTGAACCAGCAAAACTTAAAGCAACAACCCAAAAAATTCAGAAAAAATAATCACTTAACAAAAGGATGAAACACACGATAGAAAGTTAAAAAGAGGATAAAAGCATCATAACCAAAAAAATAAAGAAGAAAAACTGGATGAACAAAAATTACTCTTCGTCATTGCTGATAAGCGATAGACGGTTTTCATGTATTGTATACTATAAACAAAGGAGTACGGCTATGCAATAGCCCTACACTGCACTGCTATCAGTTTTTATTTTCTTCAGTCATTTTCTCATATATCGACAATTTCATTTCCCCAACCACGTCTATCTCTCCACGAAAGCTCTCCACTCCCTTAATCTCTCTCTCTCTCTCTCTCTCTCTCTCTCTCCTCGAGATTCAAGTCAGGTAAAGTTTTTTTCCATACAGATAGGAGCACGACTCGAAGAAAGTTGGGAGCTGCAAATCATGATTTGAAGGCCAAACAGGATTCGCCACGTCATAGTGTACGATATAGAAAAATTAGAACAACAACTGAATATAATTTATTTCTCATTAACACAAACTGTCAAGAATATTTATGTTTTGTATTTTTTTTTTCTTATACTATTCTCGTGAGTATAGCATTACAGCTTTTGATTGAAGTTCATTAGTACCCATTTTCAAAAGAAAAATTTTATTGATAACTTTACGTTGATAACATATTTAATAAGAGAAATGATATTTGCAACGGTATGTAAGTCTGGCAGACCTATAAAGAAAAAGTAAGTATATTTTAGACCTATATAAAAAAATTACTTTCTAATAATAAATTCTACTTTTTTTCTTTCAAAATAAGTACGCGAAACTGTCACGCTCTAAAACTATATCTAACATTACTCTCATAAATACTTGTATTCATAATTTTGTTTTTAAAAAATAAAAAATAAAATCTTACAAATCAATTGTTAACTGAATTTGAGTTCAAGTGATAGCAAATAGTATGACTAATATAAAACATAAGAGAAATTATATTTGCAATTATAGAATACCTAAGTGTCACGTATTCTTTTGAGAAAATATAAATAAGGATAAAATTTTCATTAAAATTAATTTTTTAACTATATTACTCTTTTTTCTCAAAAGATACACGTTTCATGACTCACAACTATATTAGTGTCACTAAAAGAAATAGGAAAATTCTATTTATTATTCATATATCATATATTATACATCATTTTTTATTTTTTAATAATTATGTGGTGCAGGAATGAAGAATAGAAATTTTAATTAAATTAAAAAAAATAAGTATAATATATAATGCATGGATGATGAACCAAAAAGTAATAACGAAATGCAAATGCATAGGCTAATTCATAACCACTATGCCATGATTGATGGGACAACAAAAAAGTAGGTGTATGGCTTATAACAAGGGACAAAATACCAAAGGACCACCTACATGATGACTTGACAAATGACAAGACAATTTTAGATAGAAAAAAGCATACCACCAAGAAGATGAATACCCAAAAACACGAGACATCGAATGTCTTCAACCAACAAAACTTAAACGCAACAACCCGAAAAATTCATAAAAAATAATCACTTAACAAAAGGATAAAATACATGATAGGCAGTTAACAAAAGGATAAAAGCGGCGTAACAAAAAAATAAAGAAGAAAAAATGGATGAACAAAAATTACTGTTCATCATTGTTGATAAGCAATATACGCTTTTTATCAAAGAATAGATAGATATATATATATTATATATATATAAGAAATAGAGAGTTAGAGTTTAAGCATTGTATACTATAAACACAAGCGTACGGCTATGCAATAGCACTACACTGCACTCCTAACAGTTTTTATTTTCTTCACTCATTTTCTCATTTCTCGACAATTTCATTTCCCCATCTACGTCTTTCTCTCCTCGAGAGCTCTTCACTCTCTCTCTCTCTCTCCCCCTGAGATTCAAGTCGGGTGAAGTATTTTTCCATAAAGAGAGCAGGACAACTAGAAGAATGTTGGGAAATGCAAATCATGATGTGACGCCCAAACCGGATTTGCCACGTCATAGTGTTTGGTATAGAAAAATTAGACCACTGCTAAATATAATTTATTTCTCATTAACACAAATAGTGAACAATAATTATGTTTTGTAGTTTTTTTTCTTATACTATTCTCGTGAGTTTAGCATTACAACTTTTGACTGAAGTTCATTAGTACCCAATTTCAAAAGAAAATTTCTTTTGATAAATTTACGTTGATAACATATTTAATAGGAGAAATAATATTGTGGTGGTATGTAAACGATTGAAGAAAAACTAAGTAAATTTGAGACCTATATAAAAAAAATTAGTTTTTAAAAATAGATTCTACTTTTTTTTTCAAAATAAGTACGCAAAACTATCACACTCTAAAACTATATCTAACATTACTCCCATAAATACTTATATTCATAATTTAATTTTTTAAAACTTAAAAAATAAAATCTTAAAAATCAATTGTTATCTGAATTTGAGTTCATGTAATAGAAAATAGTATGACTGATATAAAAAATAAGAGAAATTATATTTTCAATTATAGAATACATAAGTGCCGTGTATTCTTTTGAGAAAATATAAATAAAGATAAAATTTACATTAAAATTAATTTTTTAACTATAGGCATTACTCTTTTTTCTCAAAAGATACACGTTTCACAACACACAACTATATTAGTGTTACTAAAATAAATAAGAAAATTCTATTTATCATTCATATATCATATACTATATATAACTTTTTATTTTTTATTAATTATGTGGTGTAGGAATGATGTATATAAAATTTTAATTAACGGAATGAAAATAAATAAAATATAAAAATAAATATAATATATATTGTATGGATGTTGAACTAGAAAGTAATAACGAAATGCAATTGCGTAGGCGGATTCATAACCAGTACACCATGATTGATGGAACATCATAAAAGTAGGTGTATTGCTTATAACAAGGAACAAAATACCAATGGATCACCTACATGATGACTTGACAAATGACAAGACAATTTTGGATAGAAAAAAGCATACCACCACAAAGATGAATACCCAGAAACACGAGACGTCGAATGTCTTCAACCAGCAAAACTTAAAAGCAACAACTCAAAAAATTCAGAAAAAATAATCACTTAACAAAAGGATGAAATACACGATAGACAGTTAACAAAAGGATAAAAGCGGCATAACAAAAAAAATATAGAAAAAAACGAATGAACAAAAATTATTGTTCATCATTGTTGATCTGGGATAGACGTTTTTTATCATAGATATATATATATATATATATATAAAAGAAATAGAGAGTTATTGTTTATGCATTGTATACTATAAACACTGGAGTACGGCTTTGCAATAGCCCTACACTGCACTCCTATCAGTTTTTATTTTCTTTGGTCATTTTCTCATTTCTTGGCAATTTCATTTCCCCATCTACGTCTTTCTCTCCTCGAGAGCTCTCCACTCTCTTAATCACTCTCTCTCTCTCCTTGAGATTCAAGTCGGGTGAAGTTTTTTTCCATTAAGAAAGGAGCATGACTAGAAGAAAGTTTGGAAATGTGAATAATGATGTGACACCCAAACAGGACTCTACATTTTTTTTTTCAAAATAAGTACGCGAAACTGTCACACTCTAAAACTATATCTAACATTACTCCCATAAATACTTATTTTCATAATTTAATTTCTAAAAAATAAAATCTTAAAAATCAATTGTTATCTGAATTTGAGTTCATGTGATACAAAATAGTATGACTGATATAAAGAATAAGAGAAATTATATTTTCAATTATAGAATACATAAGTGTGGCGTATTCTTTTGAGAAAATATAAATAAGGATAAAATTTACGTTAAAATTAATTTTTTAACTATAGATGTTACTCTTTTTTCTCAAAAGATACACGTTTCACAACTCACAACTATATTAGTGTTACTAAAATAAATAGGAAAATTCTATTAATTATTCATATATCCTATACTGTACATAATTTTTTATTTTTTAATAATTATGTGGTGTAGGAATGATGAATAGAAAATTTTAATTAACTTAATAAAAATAAATAATATATAAAAATAACTAAAAATAAGTATAATATATAATGTGTGGATGATGAACAAGAAAGTAATAATGAAATGCAAATGCGTAGGCTGATTTATAACCACTGATTCATAACAACTACACCATGATTGATGGGACATCTGAAAAGTTTGTGTATGGCTTATAACAAGGGACAAAATACTAAAGGACCACCTACATGATGACTTGACAAATGACGAGACAATTTTGGATAGAAAAAAGCATACCACCAAGAAGATGAATACCCTGAAATGCGAGACGCCGAATTTCTTAAACCAACATAACTTAAAAGCAACAACTTGAAAAATTCAGAAAAAATAATCACTTAACAAAAGGATTAAATACACGATAGATAGTTAACAAAACGATAAAAGCGACATAACAAAAAAAATAAAGGAAAAACGATTGTACAAAAATTACTGTTCATCATTGTTGATAAGCGATAGACGCTTTTTATCATAGAATAGATATATATATATATATATATATATATATATATATAAGAAATAGAGTGTTATTGTTTATGCATTGTATATTATAAACACAGAAGTATGGCTATGCAATAGCCCTACACTGCACTCCTATCAGTTTTTGTTTTCTTCAATCATTTTCTCATTTCTCGACAATTTCATTTCCCCATCTCGTCTTTCTCTCCTCGAGAGCTATCCACTCTCTTAATCTCTCTCTCTTTCCTCGAGATTCAAGTCAGAGGAAGTTTTTTTCTGTAGAGAGAGGAGCACGACTCGAAGAAAGTTGGGAGTTGCGAATCAGATGTGACGCCCAAATAGGATTCGCCATGTCATAGTGTACGGTATAGAAAAATTAGACTAACAGCTGAATATAATATATTTCTCATTAGCACAAACAATGAACAATAATTATGTTTTGTAGTTTTTTTTTTCTTATACTATTCTTGTGAGTTTAGCATTACAGCTTTTGATTGAAGTTCATTCGTACCCAATTTCAAACAAAAAGTTCTATTGATAAGTTTACGTTGATAACATATTTAGTAAGAGAAATGATATTTACAGTAGAATGTGAGTCTGGCAAACTTTTAAAGAAAAAGTAAGTAAACTTGAGACCTATATAAAAAAATTAGTTTTTAATAATAGATTCTACTCTTTTTTTTTCAAAATAAGTACTCGAAACTGTCACAATCTAAAACTATATCTAACATTACTCTCATAAATACGTATATGTATAATTTTATTTTTAAAATATAAAAAATAAAATCTTAAAAAGCAATTTTTATCTGAATTTGAGTTCATGTGAAAGAAAATAGAAATGAAACGATAGTTGCAGTCGTGAGCGTGCAAGCGTTGCACAATCAATTTAAAAATGTGAATAAATAAGGGACCCACATGAAAAATAAATTAATTTTTTAATAGTAGACCTCATTCTTTTTCAAATCAACTGCATGACGCTTTCAGACTCCACTACTATACGTAGCATACTCAAAATAGAATTATTGATATAAGAAATAAGAGAAATTATATTTACAATTATAAAATACATAAGTGTCACGTATTCTTTTGAGAAAATATAAATAAAGATAAATTTACATTAAAATTAATTTTTTAACTATAGACGTTACTCAAACAAATTGCCTTCGAGAAATTACCTTTTAATTTTCATGATGAAATGGAGACTGCTACACAAGATATTTTAAATTTCACCTTTTATTCGAACGACTTGCCTTCTTGAAATTACCCAATTACCAATGTATTCTATGACCACATTCTACCAATTCAATCTACAAATTGGTTAATGATCAATAATGAAATAATTTGACAATCAATCAAATATATAAAGTAAATAAATTGCATAACACCAAGATTGGTATCGAAGGAAAATCCTTTAAATAACTCTTTAAAAGTAAAACTCTATGAGGGAGCCACACCCAAAAAAAGTCAATTTTATTATTTCAAAATCAATTATAAGTAAAACTTAATTACAAAACCTTTATCAATTGACTGTCTTACTTGACTAGACAAACAATCTGTTTGTCTTCTACCGCAGTAGCTGCCAGAACCTATGATAATCTTCAAATATTGGTTTTTTTCTTGGAACTCCAGTAGTTGAAACTCGACCAATCAATTCTCCAACGTGGAGCATAAACTTCTTTGAGAGAAACAATATGAAAATTCTCCAAGGATTTTTCTCACCAAAATATGCACTGGAAAGTGTTTTAAAAAAAATCCAGATATGAATCTCTACAGATTCTAACTAGTAGGATCTCTTAAATAAACAAACTGAAAGCAGTTTTAATTTCAGTAAGACTCTGTTGTCGGATTGAATTTGTCGCGAAGACGTCTCCTGATGGAAAGCTGACATATGCACTAAATCTTCTCTGCAGTAACAGATTTCAGTTCAACCTCTTCTCTGGATAAGAGCAGATTCATTGTGACTCGATTTTCACACTTATGACTTATCTAAACAACCTCTAAAATCTCCTAGATAAACTTAATATTGTTATAGATAAAGTCAATAAATAATTTACATTCATCCAAAATTACAAACGTAATTATAGGATAAATTTTATCATTTTAGTCACCTAGTCCAAGCCAAAATCTTGTATTTACAAGCTCCCCCTTTGACAGATTGGTGACGAAACCAACATGATGAATGTAAATTCCCTATAACAATTTCAAACAGAAAACCAAGGAAAACACAAGCAGAAATTTCTGAACAATCATGATTCACTAAAAGTACTGACAAACTCAACGACACTGTCAAGGTTAAACAAGTTCTAAGTATCATCAGAATGAAACATAACCCAATAAAAAAAACATATTGTATCTTAATTACATTGCAAAAACAACTGAAAATAAAAGATAAGAAGGATAGATTTTCTTCTGCTGCTCTTGCTGCTTCCCCTCAACTTCTTCACCCCCTTTTTCTCTGCAATCAGCCATGGAGTTTTATTGCTCAGCATCCGAACTAGCTACATGTTCCACTACTTGTTGCATATCCAAAGATAGCTAAACCAGTCTATCATTGGCTTGTACGCAATCAGAACGTACAACTACTATTTGATGCTCTAATTTGGACTGACTCGCCTCCCATTTAGCAGTGAATACCTCAAACTTTTGGGACAAAAGAATGATCTGCTCAAGAACTTGAGCAATAGGTATGGAAGGCTCAGGAGATGAAGAAGCAAACTCAGTGCTTGGGTGTTTTTTCTTAGTAATCACTACCACAGACTTGACCACTGTAAAAGCTGAGATAGAACCAACCATCTTCATTGTAGGCTCATTGTCCCTAAGAGGGACTTTGGCGTTCATAGCCAATTTAGTGATCAAGTTGCCAAAAGGCGAATTCAGCGCTTTCTCCTCTTCATAGCCAATTTAGTGATCAAGCTGCCAAAAGGCAGATTCAACTCTCTCCCCATGAAAGCAATGAATAATGTCTATAACACGACGTGGGAAAGCAAATGTGAGCCCATTAGCCAAAGCATAGTACATGAAATAAGTTCTTTATAGTGTGATTTTAGTGTGCCGGCTAATGGGCCAAAAGTTAGTGAGCACAAATTTTGCAAGTAGCCTAAATTGAGGTAGCATATGATTTAGAGGAAGCCTATGTGTTTTAGCAGTCCACTTTGGGCCATCAGGGCCAACAAAAATATTGCACATGGTAGTCTTTGTGGGAGCCCACATGCCCTTGTAAGGATATAGCAGTTCCTCTACCTCAAGAAGATCAAAAAGCTCTCTAAGAACAGTTAGGGATACCTCAATTTGTGTTCCCTGAACAATGGAGATAATGCTATGATCATCAAGGTTAAAATGTGCAATATTTGAATAAAATTCACGGACGACTTCAACACAACTTGTGGGAGAGGAGTGAGTGAGTTTTTCCCAACCTCGTTTAGTGAAAATACGGCAGATGAGTTGAAAGTCATTTGTAGAAAAATCATTAATGCTTACCTTGCGTTTACCCAAAACAGGTCATTTGGCAAACGTAATTCTATATGCAGTCTTAGCTTCAACAGTTGTGAAGCATTCGAAGGTAGCACCTGATGGTGCAGTTACGAGTGGCGGACGAGGAGCTGATGTCTCTCCTAGCTGCACTGGTTCTACATAGATTCGTCCTCGCTTGAGCAATTATCATAAGAGACTAATGTAGGAACTTTCTTTCTCTTTGCTCTTTCCTTGAACCTCATCTGAATCATTATGTCAACAAGATCAAAATAAAAATAGCCAAGATCAGAATTGAAGGAGTCTGAGAACACTAAAGAGCAGGACATTATCAATCCCTCGATATTAATTCAACTTTCCACACAGACTATAGCAAATAGACACAAATAAGGAGTGTGACTTGATTGAGGAATAAACACAAACATTTAGTGGGCATTAGTTAAAAACCGAAATCAAGAATGCCACAACCCACCACAAATCATCCTCAAACACATGCATACTATAGATTCATGTAATCATATGACTAAATGCATATATGACCCAACAACAATCCAAGCCCCAACTCCAACTAACAAAACTCAACAACTAAATCTCCATATATATGCGCCAAACCCTAGAACATGAGAGTGAGAAGGATTTGACTAAGATAGAAACCTTACCGTGATTAAGAGATATAGACTAGAAGTATTTGTTCTGTGTCTTAATCACGAGAAGCACAAAACCAATAAGTTGTGAAGTGGGATACGGCTAGGGCTTGAGAATGGAGAGTGTCATGTGTTTGGGTGAGTTCCCAAAAGTGAGAGGGAAATAATATCGGTAGGGTGGAGTTGGGCATGTTTTTAGTGATCGTACACGTGTTGTGTGCATTAGAGTCCCATTTGGACTAAGGTACAAAACAAATGCCCATTCTACCTCTACCAGACTTATGAAGCAAATGCAACATCAACTCAACATTGACCCAAACCAAAATATATTTTATATCTTTATATTTATTTTATATACTCCAAAATAAATAAAGAAAATTTAATAAAAATTTTATTTATAAATATATATATAAGCAATGAGACAAGTAACATGTCTAGATGCATCTTAGTTCAAACACAGCGTTACTCACAAACAAAATTCAATAGAGTACACGCTCTTATTTGCAACAATCACTATAGATGTTCACACCTCATAAGATCATCAATGTCAAATTTCATGAGAGTGTGTGAGTGAGCAAACTTATATAGAAAAGTAACTTTTTATTTCTTTTTCTCTTCAATATATTTTTTATAATATTATTCATATGTATTTTCTTCTTATAGATGCTCCCAAAAGATTGTTACTCACCTCAAAAGTCAAACTTTATGCTAGGGACTAGATACATGAGTATCTCCTCCGAACACTAGTTTGCACAACCCCTTTTTTTTTTACGTCCATTTTTGTTTCTCATCTTTTTTCACAATGATTTGAATAGCGATTCTTTCTATAAGGACTTAAGGGACAAATCCGTGTAGGGCGTTTGTCTTTTTTTCACAATGATTCAACATCTACTTTTTCTATATAGATTAACTATTTGTGTTTGGCAATGGGAGATCCATTTATTATTGTATTAGGTTCAATTAATATTAGTCAATTCAAGGCATGGACTCCCTCTATGGTGAATATCTCAATATTGAATATGAAACTTAATTATAATGAACATACATATAAGTTCTTCACAGTGCTTGTAAACGAATTTTGTCAAGATGACTCATAGGATTAGTTTACACAAAGTGGACTGCACAAAATAGAGAGATGCATAAGTACTAGAGTTTACCATGTGAGAACACAAGTGCTCAAACCTTGACATATCAAGCATGCACTTTCCTTTAAAAATTAGAAACAAAACAGAAAAAAATAATAATGTATTTTAAACTAAAAAACATAAACATAAAACTAAACTAAACAAAAATGCATATCCTAGACTAATGATATGCAAGGAATGCAAAAACATGCAAGTGATCCTATTAATGTGACACGTCATCTTCTTTGATTACCTACTTTGCTTTAAATTTTAGCCAATTTTTTTCATCAACACCGCTTTGCATGATCTTTTCTCTGTTGTGAAGACAAAATTCTTCTAGTTCACCAAGGTTGATACTTATGAAGGTGATTTGTTGACTCATCTCATGTCGTTCCCCTTCTTTTTAACTTTCTTTCACCTCCAATTTTCTTCACTTTATTCAAGTTAAAGCAATATGGACTTATATGGCCAGTAACACCACAATGATGACAAGTAGGAATAAACATACATTCATACTTACATTTCTTCAGTCTTTTTGTGGTTGATTTTCCATGCAGATCTTTTGAATAAACTGACTTGGATACAACATGATTTCGAGCATTTATACCTTTACTTCCTTTGACAAAAACAAAACCTTTAGAAGTAGTGGCAACAGATGATGAGGCTTGATGTTCTTTGCCTTTGGAAGTTGTGTATCCTAGGCCAGTTCTATCACAACTCAACATTTCTTCTAATTTATGTGTTGCAGCTTTTTGTTTACACTCCTGAAATTTTCTTAATTCTCTTTCTAGTACAACCTTTTGATCATTTAACCTTGATACTTTAACATCAGAAATTTTCAGCGCTTCAGCAATGTTATTCTTTTCATTCTCCACAGCTATGAGTTTATTGTATAACTTCTTGTTGAGTTTTTTCAGCTTGACCACTTCTTCACATAAATCATTATATGCTTCATATACACTCAGCTCATGCTCAGCATCAACAATAGCTATATCTAAGTCACTATCATCAAATACTCTTTCAGATTTTATTTGCACAATATCAAAAAAATCATTAACAATAGTAGAAAAAAGTCATAAAAGAATTTTCATCATCAAATGATGAATATGAAGTTTCAGATTCTGAACTGTCACTAAATGTGACATTCAGTGCTTTTCCTTTGTTTTTCTTAAAATTTGGACATTCAATTCTTATATGACAATATCCTAAGCATTCATGGCACTTTACTTTATCAATTTTTTCAGATTTTTCTTTATTCCATTTTTCAAAATATTTTTTCTTTGCATGAAATTTCTTACCTCATTTTTGCTTTCCACTAGCTTTTTTGTTAAACAAGAATTTTATGAATTTTCTTGCAATGAGATCTATAGCCTCATCGTTCAAATTTTCTTTATCAGAAAAATCATATTGATCCTCTTTTACTATTTTTAAAGTAATGGACTCGCATTTTCTTGTTTGAGGAAGTGATGACTCATATGTTTGCAAGCAGCCAACCAGTGTTTCAACCTTAATTGCATCAAAATCCTTACTTTCCTCAATGGCAGTAACCTTTGGGAGAAATCTTTCTCACGACCTTTGAATCCTCCATCTTTTCGCTGAGATTAACCTAGAATTAACAATATCATTAAGTCTAGCATGAAAATCATTAAAACTCTCATCTTCTAGTATTTTAATCTCCTCAAATTTAGATGTTAGCATTTGCAATTTCGAGTTTTTTACAATTCTTGTGCCTTCATGTATAACGTCCAAAATATCCCAAGCTTCTTTGGCAATCTCGCATATTGAGATTCTTTTAAATTCATCAAGAGATATAACCATAAAAATAGTGTTAAGTCATTTGCTATTCCAATTGCAATTAGTGATCTCATCTCTAGTCCAAGTATCAAGAGATGCCTTAGGCTTAGTTCATCCTCGTTCAATTGCATACCACACACGTTTATCTAAAGACTTGAGGAAAGTCCTTATACGAACTTTACAATAAGCATAGTTTTCCCCATCGAAGTATGGCAGGATATATAACGATGAAGGCATGATCTACAGGGGCACGGATCATACTCGAATGAGTGAATCACGCTCTAATGCCAATTGAAATTACCCAAATACTCTTGTATTATATTACTACGTTCTACCAATTCAATCAACAAATTTGTTAGTGATCAATAATCAAATAATTTGATAATCAATCAAATACATAAATTAAATAAATTGTATAATACCAAGATTGATATCAAAGAAAACCCTTTAAAGAACTCTTTAAAGGTAAAACTCTACGGGCCGGCCAAACCTAGAAAAATCAATTTTATTATTTGAAAATCAATTACAAGTAAATCTCAATTACAAAACCTTTGCCAATTAACTCTCTTACTTGACCAGACAAACGACTCATTTGTCTTCTACTACAGTAGCAGCCAGAATCTCTGACGATCTTTAAATATTGATTTTTCTCCTGGAACTCCAGTGGCTGAAACTCAACCAATCAATTATCCAACATGAAGCACGATCACACTCTTTGATAGAAACAATATGAAAATTCTCCAAAGATTTTTCTCACCAAAATATGCATTAGAAATTGCTCTAGAAAATATTCAAATCTGAATCTCTACAAATCCTAACTATTAGGATCCCTTAAATAAACAATCTGAAAGCAATTTTAGTTTCTATTGGACTATGCTGATGAATCGAATCTATCGCGAAGACATTTCCTGATGGAATGCTAACATCTACTTTAAATCTTCTCTACAGTAACAAATTTCAATTCAATATGATCTCTGAATAAGTACAGATTCCTTAGGACTCAACTTTCACACTTATAACTTATCTAAACAACCTCTAATACCTCCTATATAAATTTAATATTGTCATAGATAAAATCAATAAATAATTTACATTCATCCAAAATTATATTTTAGTCACCCTCCAAAATCTTGTATTTACACTTTCGACGGCCGTACGTTGATCATGAGTTGGGTTTACAGTTTAGACGCATTAAAAGTGGATTTCTTGCCGCTCTCCGGCATGTTTTTCAAAAAGAAATCCAACTCCTTGACGAACATTTCCATTGCTGGGGCTGGCAAGCAAACTCCCACGGCTATCCCATCCTCTCCCTTACTGTTCTTACAAGGAATATAGAAGCTCCCCGTTCTAGGAATACTTCTCACAACACATTCGGCTGGCCCACCATAAGCTAGCTTGCCCCACCCAAAGTCCACCTTTCCAAACCCGACATGTGTCACATCCGACACAAGGAATGACCCCACCACGGCTAGGACTGGCCTGCCTCTAATCACCATTAGATCAACCACCGACCGCATATACTCCTCGTTCACTTCTTTTTTTGCCTTCCTCACCAAATCCAAAGCATAACCCAAATTAGTGTTCTCGTAGAGCTTTCCGGCAGTCGTGACTGCTGCTGGGTACGCAAAAACGTTGCCGTAGTAACCACTCGGTAACGGAGGATTGAACTTGCCACGCGCGTTGACAAGGGACATCATGCGCACCTCCTTGTTGCGGTCGAACTAGAATGCGATGGTGCGGCATCGCCAAAGGCACGCGATGATCACCTCAAAGGTGATGGACTAGCTCAAGTGATGCGGCACAAACCTACGGATGGTAGACACCTCAATACGGCCGAAAAAGGAGCGGCAAGCCATGTCTTCAAGCGGGGTGATGGTGCCAGTACCCTAGGTGTCGATCACCTCGTCGTACTCTCGGTGCATGCATGTCAAGCATGTTGGGTCCCTCGCATTTAATAGATGTCTCTGCCATACAGGTAAGACGAAAGGGGCGCACGCCCCCAGCGCCACCTCGCCCACGGCTGTCATGAACTGGACCAGACCAACGACATCACTCATCGTGTGGTTGAGGCGTAATGCGAAGATGAACCTGCCGCATTTGAGCCGCGTCACCTGTATGCAAGTCATGAAGATGCCAAGACAGGATCAACTTTAGGGGGAGAAAACTAAAAAAATTCACGAGTTCCTTGGCAGAATTTATACCTGAATAAGCAGTAATGGGCAATGAAGAACCCCTCTAGAGCCTGGAAGGTCAAAAAGAAGCTCCTCCAAGCACGGGAATGGAGGTCGAAGAGCATCACCAAACTACTCAAGTGTAACATCGGCTTCTGCCTCGATGAATACGGCACCCTCACTCGTGCATTCTACTACAAGTTTCCTTCCAGGCCCTTCTCTAAGCCTACCTGCAAATGGGTAGTAAAACACAAGTGTTTGAGCAAGTGCCTTTCTGATGACTTTCACAAGGACTCCCTTGCGTCGAGGGATCGTGTCTATAAAATTGTATCACCGGGATTTGAAATCGGAAAGCCTCTTGATCGTCGATATCAGAAAGTTGTCTGAACTCGTGGGGTGTGGGCTTAGTTGGAGCAATTAACTCGGGCTTGCACCTTCGTACTGTGAATACCAGAGATTGAGTTGGTGCTGCCATGGCAAGAAAATGGTTCTTAGCATACTAATAAAGTTGGGGAAAGTTTGATTTGGAAGCTAAACTCATCTCAACTAATCATTAAAACTTTTTTAAATTTCAATACAAAATATAATAAACAATTTAACTTTTTTAAATCTCAAAATAATAATAATAATAAATAATAATATTATAACAATATTTTATCATCTCAATTCAATTCAACTCAACTCAATTCAACATCTAAACACAATTTAAGATTCTGTAATGTGGGTGCACTCTGCGCCATAATTCTTTCTTCGCTATTTATATTAGAGGTGAAGGATCGTACAACTTGTCGGCATTGCCGTAGACCATCTACCGAAGGAGCAAGTATTCTTAAATTTGAGCTAAAAATCATATTTTCTTAAAGGGTGGTGCCACTCCCATGAAAGGAGGCCACCGAAACAGCCGCCGAAGAAACATTATCTTTTTTTTATTTTTTTTGTTTTAACATTTTTTAAATTCATTAAATAGTTTTTTAAAAGAAAATAAAAGTCAGAAATTTATTTTAAAATCATTACTTAACAATTAAGTAAAAAAATAAAAATAAAAAAATTCAATCAGTGGACCACCTCGGGAAAAACATTTTTCTTTCTTAATATTTTTCTAAAACTTTGTTCTTTCTACCTCGTTTATTTTTACAATTCATTACAACTCATCTCATCTCATTTTATTTAATCATTACAACTTTTTTAAATTTTCATACAAAATAAAATAAACAATTTAACTTTTTCAAATCTCAAAATAAAAATAATATTAAAAAATATATTCTAATAATATTTTTTTTAACTTTTAACTTTCATCTCAACCTATCTCATCTTATCTCATCTCACCTCTGAAAACAAAACTTCCTACACCTCACTATTTTTCTTCCTATATTCTATTCAAATAATTTTTCTTTATTTCATTTATATTTTTTTCTCTCACTTCTCTTTATAATCTTAATTTTTCACTATTTATATTTTTCCTCTTTTCTCAAACCATTAATCTCTAGCGAATATTTAAAATAATTTTTTTTGCAGGTACAATAATATTTTTAAGAATAATATAACTTTTTGTCAAAGTTTACTTTTTTCCAACGATAATATGATGTAATGATTAAATTTTAAAAATTAGTAAGCAATTAAAATATATAATTAAATTCGAAATAAAAAAAACTAAATTTATATAATTATTTAGAAATTGAAATGGTACAAAGTAGAAATGTGTGCTTGTTAATAAAAATTAGTTAAATGTTTAATAAAAATGAATTTATTTAATATTATTGAAAAATATACAAACAAATATAATCTGCCTCTAATTAATAAAAATAAGAAAATTTGATTTTATGATATTGTTTTTAGTTTAAATAAAAATAACAAATATTATTAAATATATTATTAAATTAAAAAAATGATTTAGAATTGATATTGTTGCTTTATAAGTAATCTGGCATTTTCCAACGCTCAAAATTATCACAAATATTCCCAATAATCGCTATTTTGATCATTTTCGACGATTTTAAAATCACTGCATGTTCGACGAAATCAAAGCGCCACTTTTGATCAATTTCAACAATAGGCAAAAATCATCACAAAAAATTACTATTACCAGCGATTTTAGTCCATCGCAAATGTCTCAAAAATCAATGGAAATTGCCTTTCTGTTTACCATTAAAATCGCTGAGAAAAGTTAATTTCGTCGATATATATATCGTCGCCATTATGTATTTCAGTGATTTTGAATTATCGTCGCCATTATATATTTTCAGTGGGTAACTTTTGCCGAAATATACTTTTTGCGGCTATCTAATATCGCCGCAAATATCTTTCTACGACAAAAAATTATTTTCAGAAAATTTTACTCACCAGAAAAGGTGTTTCAAAAAATTCACAAAACAGAACACAAAAAATATTATACACAAATTATATGTTCTTGCTCAAAAAAATAATTGCACAAGTGAAAAGCACAAAACCATACTTGCAAATAATCTAAAAACCAATGACTATTCTCTAGCCGGTGGAAATCATGTGAACAAAGATAAAAATTAAAAGAATATGTTAAGGTAGCAAAAGAAACAAAAGAAAAAAATGAACTAACCCTCTTAGCTTTAAGAACTTGCTCCCTTCTAATAGGTTCTATTCCTAATCCTGTGCATGAAACTAGGACAAAGTCTGTTTCTTGCCCAGTCTGCAAGACATCAGCTATCATATTAAAAACACTGAAAATATATCTATAAGTCATTCTCCCAATATGAAGCTAGCACAAAAAGCTCCCATTGCAACTAATTCTTTTGAGAGATTTCACAAATATGGCGTCACACATCCTCAGCTCATGACAAATGGTATAAGAACCAGCTTAATAACTCCATGTGGCTCAGGGTGCACACAATGCATATTCACTTGAAGATGTGTTAAGAAAAAATAATTATGACAAAAGCAGATGGTGGATCATTTTTTAATTTATGAAAAAATGGATTTTATAAAATATTTTATCATATAACTTATCACTTATGACCCTGGATTCTTCGATAATGTTGTCATAGTAAAAATTAACATGCAGAACATAATGAAAATGAAGAAGTTACGAAAAGTAATAGATATAAGATCCAAGAAAATCACAAGCTGTGTTCATGCAAAATAATGAAGCAAATCCCACCCCTCTACATATTCATCAAGTGCAATAAATTGCATGGCAAAACCATCACTGGAAAACAGCACTAGCAGCCAGAGAATCAAAATTAAGAAGTATAAATATCGATTGAGAAGGCCAAGGAAAAAACAGTAATACACCCCCATAAACACACAAAGCAATATGGAAGTAAACAAAACAAGTAAAAAGGTGACTCGCTACTTCAAAACATTATAACTCTTGTGACCTGAATGGTAAAAATCAATTGACACTTTGGTTTTATGAGTTAAAGAGTTGGGTTATTTGAAGTAAAAAGGATATCAGTAGGGGCATGACCCTTTTTCCTAAATCATTTCCATGGAAGCTCAGAGGGTGGTGGTGATCCAGGATGCATCAACAAAAGTTATACAAGCGTAATCGGGTGGGCACTGCATAGGTTATCTCCGAAACCTGGAGATAAGGTCATCCTACTTGCAATCCTTCATCAGGTTAAAAATCCTAGTACGTTATCTTTCATGGGAAGCAAATGGCAGGTAAGAATTCATGTCTTTATTGCATTAAAGGAGACTGAAAGAAGGAGAAAAAGGAAAGCCATACACGGAAGAATTTTAAGTCATGTAGAATATATAACAAGCAAAATGCAATGAATAGCTAGCTCTCTCTCTCTACTGCTGCACTTTTTTTTAGTATATTATTTATTTTTTCCTTCATTATTATGTTCTTCTTATATATGTTTTTCTCCTTTCCCTGCAGTGGGATTTAACACCAGAGTGGGATCCAGCTCAATATTCGAAGCAAATGAAAGATTCCTGGAAAGAGAAGTTTGTAGGATGAAGAACAAGTATCTTAACAACTCGGACATTACTGAGATTTCCAAAATGTATGAACAAAACTAGGTACTGCTTAATGCAACTGCTAAATGAAATGCCACTATCTGTCACTAGAGGCCACCAAAACGCTGCAGATAGCCAGATATATGATGCAACTTCTCAGCAGACATGTTGGAACATATAAGTAGTAAATATGCTAAGGAGAATGTACAAGGAATGAACTTGAATTGCTTACCAGTAATTCTTCCAAGTTGTTTATGAAGTTGTCAATTCTCCCTTACAAATAGACCGGGTTGTACTTGGAAGATTGAACAACAAAACAAAACCCAAAAACACGGTATGTCACTCGTGGGCTACATTGAACAACATACCCAAGCTGCTCCTTTGTCCTATATTCAAGTACAGTTAAAGAATTTTAAGAATGTATACAAAAACCAATATAAATCCATGAAGAAACTCATTTCCATTTGTTTAAAATTGTCTTCCCGTAACAGGTAAGTCCATAGCATGGAAAAGGGAGGCATGTCAATCATATACATCATTCACACTAGCAGCACCTTAGCACATTGTTGTATACCAGTATATACCATGACCCAATCAAAGAGATTCTTTAGACGAGTAGAGATATCTATGGACAAACACGACCATCAGGAACAAACAAATGTTGGCCTTTTTTTTTTTTTTTTTGCAAGTGATTAAATTCCTATTCATAAGGAAATAGGCAAAGCCCGTGTACACACAAAAAAAAATATGGACCTTCATAAATGCCAAATACCCTTCACTGCCCCCAAAAAAGAAGAGGATAAAAAGTAGCAATAATTTGGCTACTGCCTGCTGTTCAGCTCAGTTTTTGGAGCTAGAATTCAAAAACCAAAAACATAAAGCTTCATCCCTCAAAACCAGAAAAGAAAAAAAATACTCCTACTTTCAGCATCAAATAAAATCACCTCAGCTGATTGAAAAGTGGTTCTTCCACAATTTCATCAAAAAGGGCTATCAAAGCTTTCAATTTGATCGAGTCCATCCCAACATCATGCTCAATTTGAAAATAAAGCTGCAAGGCAAAACCAAACCGAGAAAAAAGAGAGGTCACAAAGAAGTCAGAGGAGATCAAAACCAACATATATAATTGATATAGAAAGCTAGTTGTTCTTCCTAATTACTAGAACAATCTTACATATATATATATATAGAGAGAGAGAGAGAGAGTTCATGTATACAAACGACTAATACCTCAGCACGTGTATTTTTTCTCTCTTTTTTTTTTTTTTTTTTTGCTGTACTAACTTGAGTATGGTTCTAGAAATGAAAAACTTAATATCAATGACTAATATGTCAAATGTCTCAAAAAGTTGGTTGGTTCCTAAGGAAACAAAAATGAAAGTAAATAGTAGAACTTATACTACTTACAAAACTTTAAAATTAAAACTCAAGAATTTTTTTACCAACCTTCTGGAAAATGCAAATAATCGTGCTTCCACCAAACGAGAAATATCCAAACTGTACAAGACAATAAAATTCCAATCAGAAAACCAAGATGATAAACTTCAAACACAACTTAAAAAATGGTGAACATGAAAGGGGAGAAGACCCATGAATTATAAGATTGATAGAAGAATGTGACCAAACATGGATATGAGGGAAATGCCTTGGCAACCACCCAATTCATCACGTTCAATTCAAATTTTCAAGGCTTGAGCATAACAAGTTATGAGGGAAATGAAACCAACATTACAAGGATGTGGCCAAACTTGAAACCAAATAGAGCAGAAAAAATGCCAGACACTGCTCATAAGAAAGTGATGTGTAAGGCAATGTTACAGCTAAAATAACTTAAAATTTAAAGAGTAATGCATAGAATTGTATTCTGCACAAAGGCATATAATTGTATTATGTACTTGAGCCAGGAAAGTATTCAAACTAAACCCACCACCCCACGAATTTTAAACCTCCACTACAACCATATTTACCAAGTCCAACACTACCCAATGACCAAAAGCTCCCTAATCATTCCTCAAATTTGCACACACTTGCCCCTTAAGCCTGGCTTTCCATTTCCAGGCTGCCATGGCCATCACTGATAACCACAATAATCTTCCATTTCCAATAACAACAACAAAAAAGTGAAAACAGAAGCACTAAATAAAAATAAAAATAAATAAGAACATCAGAGATTGAAGGAGAACACGATCAATCGAAGAGAATTTGATCTTCCACAACAATCCATCTGTCTCTCTATTTGTCCCTCTCTTTCCCTCACTCTAAGGTTGAGAGAAATTCCCCATCTCTGTGAGATTTCCAACAACATTAAATTCCAACCCGTAACCAATACCCATATTATTTGCCCAATCCTAACATACCGATTCTAAAAAAAATAGATAAATCCAATTTTTTGTAATTTCTGCTAAACAAATGACCACCACAAAATTAACGACACCACCACTAACAACAACAGAAATAGAGGAACACAACACAAATAATCTATTTTACACTAAAATCTAAAACATACTAGGAAAAGAGGCCAGAAATATGCAAGACCCAATCCAACCCATTTGTAAGAACACTCCGAGCGAGTGAAATGTTTTCTTCGTATACGCTAGTGTTGGTCCTCGGTGAGAGGAAGTTTTCTTCGTCCTTGTCGCTTCCCATCCGAGGAAAAGCAGATCGACAGTGAGAGAGAGGGATAGCTTCGGTGGAGGGGCTGGGGACCATTGGGGGGTAGCTACGCCTGTAGCTGGAGGTGGTGCAGCGGCTGCGGACGCGGCGCAACTGGGAATCCGAGGGAGAAAGGAATTCTAGGGAGAAGAGAGAGGGAGATCTGCGGGAGAGAGAGAAGCAGCGAGGGAGGGGCTTGGCTGGGTAGGCCGGCGACAGTAGAGGTGGACGGTGACGATGGGTCGACGGCGGTGTGCGTGGAGGCATGAAGAGTGGGGATTGGGGGAGAAGAGGGATTGGGGAGAGACGGGAGGGGGAGGAGACGGCTGGAGGGAATTAAAGGCATGAGGGAAAACGGGCGATTTTAAATTTCACGCTTTTGTGCGGCGCTTTTTATTCGTCGCTAATAAGCGTAAATGGCCAAATATGAATTTTACGACAACAATATTCGCTGCAAAAAGCTTTTACGCGGCGATTTTCAACTTCGTCGCAAATACAGTTTAAAGTCTTGTTACAATGACAAAGAAATCGCCACAATAGGAATAATAGTAGTCGCAAAAAAGTAAACAGTAAATTATTCCTCAGTATTTCTTAGAAATCGTCGCAAATAGAATCCTTTTGCAGCGATTTTTTTCCGACGATCTTAAAATCGTTGCAAAGAATCTGATTTCAAATCTGACGTAGCTGACTTCTCATATTTGTTTCAATAATTTAACTGAGAGCATTGTGTTTTTTTTTTTTTTTTGAAAAGGAGCATAGAGCTCATTCATTCATTAAGCAAGAGATCCGAAATACATAAGGGAGGATCTTCAATGTCTACAATAGTTTCAGATGAAAATAGAGCCTTTCTAGCTAACACATGAGCCACTCTATTGGCTTTTCTAAACACATGCTTAACAGACCAGACCTCATATAAAGAAGAGAGTAGTTTTTGTGTTTCTTGTGTAACCATATCCGTTTGAAATTCATTCTTGTCCTTTGTCAAAAGAGCCGACACAATTTGTTGGGAATCACCCTCTAAAACAACCTTGGAGAGCCCAAGCTGTAGACCAAACTTTGTTGCCTCGTACGCCCAGCAAGCTTCAGCTAGTGTAGGATCTGGATACAGGGGTCTGCTCATTCTCAATGCAGCAATCATAAGCCCTTTGTGGTCTCTAATGATAACCCCTATTCCAACTCTGCCTCTATATTTGTCCACCGAAGCATCCCAGTTCATTTTGAACAAAAATTCAGGGGGGGAGTCCACCTTTCCTTTTGGTCTTCTATTGGTTGAATGCTTCTTGTGATCTTGCAGGTTTCCATCTCGATCAAGGCTTCTGAGGCTTGTCTAATCACTTCATTAGGATGTAAGAAAACTTGTTGGAAAATAAACTTGTTCCTTCTATTCCATATAAGCCTCGACACAGTAGCAAATTCTTCTAGTACCTTCATATCAGCAACTTGACATATAAGGTTCCATAACTCTCTAAATGACATGAGGGGGAAGGATCTCTTTTGAAGGAACCTTGAGCACTGGCCCCATACGTCCTGGGCTGCTGGGCAGATCCAAGCCATATGAAAAACAGTTTCCTCCTCATTGAGACACATTGAGAGCATTGTGATTAGTCAAATACATTTTTATCTTTAAATTTAATAAATATCATCTATATTTACTCTACATTAAATTAACTAAATTATTTTCATCCAAATTATAAGCTACAGTAAACCTATTCTTCTTTTCAAATATAAAAATAACTATAACAAGTCTAAAAATATTTTTTTTAATTATTATATTATAGATATAAAATTTTTATTCATATGAGATTTTACCTTTTATATACATATAAGATTATTATATTATAGATTGTTAAATTATGAAAATAAAAATGAATATGATTTGTTGGAGATTATTAAAGATTTTGAAAATAAAATAAAAATTAATTAAAAAATATAAAAAATAATAATATTTTATTATTATAGAGAATGTGATGACTAATTCAATATAGATTTTAAATTTTAAATAATTAGTTAAAAGTAAAAAAATTATATATTAATTAAATTTTAAAAAATAAGATGATCAATTCAATATTAATGCTAAGAGGGGAGGCGTATGTGAATGCTATAGTAGCACGTGTCCTACGCATTGTGGTGGCCACAAGTGCCAAACACCTCTAATTTGCATCAATTAGCCAATAAAAAACTAAATATTATATTGTCAAATCATTAACTATTAATATTAAATTTCTATTTTTAAATTTGATTATAATCGCGACGTGATCTTACCTTTGTATCTTTCCACCAACTTCGGGTTTTAGCAGCAGTCCCTTACTTCTACTAGATTGTTAACGCAAGTCAAGCAAGTCTCTAATTCAAGCAAAATCAGATCACGGCACGCATGTTTTTGTAGTGAATTCCGAGCAGCAATCCTGGCCAACACAAATAGGACAGTTGACAGCATTTTATTTCTTTCCTTTCTAGTTGCAAATATTCTGAAAGTACTTTCTTTTTTTTTTTTTTGTAAATATTTCACCATTCACTATAACAAAAAAGATATTTTAGGACAATTTTATTTTAAAACAAAATGAAAATCATCCTAAAAAATGAGATTTATGAATGAATTTCATATTTCGTACCCAAAAAAAGACAGAAGAACTATACCATTCGAACGTTATAGTTGGGGATGAAATATTTTATCCCTAATGATGAAACCATTCGAATGTAATGTTTTAACGTTCGAACGGTTAAATTTAACCGTTTGAACGTACATTTTAGCTCGTTAAATAAAATTATTATAGTGAGAAATTTGTTCAACCTTTCGAACGTACAAATTTAACCATTCGAACGTACATTTTGGCGTGTTAAGTAAAATTATTATAGCAAAAAATTGCTCTACCTTTCAAACGTACAAATTTCACCGTTCGAATGATGAATCAGCATTGTTCGAACGGTGATCAATTTTTTTTTTAGAGAATTATATTTATATTAACTAGTAATTATAATAAATTTATCAATTAAATAATAGAAATAATATAAATCAATAATTAGTTTAGAAAATATAAAATAATACTAATTCATAATTAAATACTGTTGTTGTATAAATAATATGTTGTTATTGTTTGACATATGTTAGCATATCTTGCATTGTTTGTTTATCAAAATAAACCTTAAATTTGTTTGTAGATTTAAGCTAGTATAAGATGATTCCATTAAATAGAGAAGATATTGAGACTGAAATTGTTGATGCAACAATTGAGGAAAATGTTGAATCATCTAAAGTATCTACAGATGATAAGAGCGAATTATCAAATGAAACTTATACAGATTATGATTGAACAATTATGTGTTAACATTATACTTGATAACAAAATTATATGCTACATCGCACATTGATCGTAATGGAGAATAGACTCATCCTGATGCCCGTGAAAATTATATAAGTATTATAACTTGTTTTAATTAAATATATTAGAATATTTATGACGATATTAATTCTTTATCTTATATATGTCTAGGATAAAATGGTTATCTTACGTGCTGAATTTACGTCAGATCAAAATTCATCAACAAGTGATATTGATATTTTTACACAAATCTTGGGTCAACGTTCAGGATATTTGAGGAATTTGGGTCGCTGTGTAATGCCTTCTCCCCTTCCTCTTCTTCCTGATTTGCCTCTATGACTTCTATAACGTTAGAGAATGCGAATTCCAGAATCAAAGAATTGACTGTAAGGCAGTATGAGTTAGAGGCTCAATTTGCGAAACAAGTAGACATGGAGTTGCGCATCAAACAACATGAAGAACAACAGGAAGAGTTCAGAAGACAGATACAACTCCAAATGCAGCAACTTATGCAACAGTACATGCCTCTAAGCAACTAATAATTTTTTACGTACAAATTTTAGGATTATCTATTTATGTACAAACAATGCCAGTCTCACAGTTATTTATTTAGTTCGCACTTATTATGAAAATTTTGTAAGTATTAAACAGTTTCTAATGTATTTTTTCAAATATTATGAATGTCTATTTGATTTTTTATTATTGAGTTTAAATAAAATGGTTATCGTTCGAACGACCACATAACGTTCGAACACCATTTATTAAATCATTCGAACGTCATTTATTTTCGTAGCATTTAAACATAATTTTTCCCGTTCAAACGCTTATTCCATTCAATTTGTTCCTTTAACGTTCAAACGGAAAGCTAAATTTATACTGTTCGAACGGGTGTATAATTTATTTTTGTTCGAACATATTTTGCAATCGTTCAAATAAATTAATCCAGTTTGAACGAAAAATTGTAACCGTTTGAACGATATTCTGTGACAAACTTCAACTATGACAAAAGAAATTTCCCGTTCGAACGGTTTCCTCCAAATTCATCCCAAAAGATATTTTGGGACGAAATTGTGATTTTCGTCCCAAAATATCTTTTGGGACAATGTTGTTAGAACAAACTCAGGACAAAATGACTATAATTGGGGACGAAAAATTTCATCCATAAAGAGCATTTCTATTGTAGTGATTACTTGGCTGATTAATTTTGTGTACACTTCAATATATAAATAGTCATTTTCTCGGCTCTGGCTAAATAATTAAGTCAAACCCTTCTTCAAAACTTTCTTGGTATCAGAGAAAGTGGGGATCAACATAACCACGTGGTTATTCAATATACACCTCCTCATCAATGGTCCTATGTAATAATGCATTGGAAACATCCAATTGACAAATGTTCCAACTAAAGTGAACGGCAATAACCAAGACTAGCTAGACAATAGCAGGTTTGATAACAAGGCTAAAAGTCTCCGAGAAATCAATGTCTGGAACTTGTTTAAAACCCTTGCTACCAATCGAGCCTTGCGACGATCAAGAAACCTATCCTCATTTTGTTCAGTTTTGTACACCCATTTAGTATCAATAATATTCTGGTCAGTAGGACGTGGACAAAGGGTCCAAGTATTATTTTTCACCAATGCAGCATATTCTTGGTCCATGGCATTTCTCCACTCATCAGAAGTTATGGCTTGAGAAACTGTTTTGGGGTCAGATAAGGAAGTGGTTGTATTAAGAGCAAGGAGTGGATGTTTTGTTGAGTAAATGGAAGTGTAATTAGGGAAAGATTTTGGGCATAGAGAGCCGGTTTGGGAACGAGTGGTCATGCGTGTAGAGGGAGGAATTTCAGGTATGGAAAGTGTGGAAGGATAAGGAATCTCGAGATTGAGGGAAGAGTTTGACTAAGGGGAGATTGTATCCGAAGAAGGAAGGATGGGAGAGGATGTTTCGGTGAGGGGAGAGATTATAGAAGATTGTTGAATTAATAGAGATTGGGAGGAGTTATTATCGAAGGAATAGGTAGAGAGGAATTGGTGGAGTGATTTTCAGTGGAGGGATTTATGGGTGAGTGATTTTTGGTGGAGGGATTTATGGGTGAGTGGTGTAAGGGTGAGTGATTTTCGGTGAGATGTTGGCTTGAAAGAGGAAGGTGCAGTTGAGATATGGAGGGAGGGATTACCAAAATTGGAGATGGAATTGTGCCAGCCGAATTTGAGGATGGTAGAAGCAGAGTTTGACTTGAGGGAAAATAAAGAGGATCACGTTGGGATGAGCTGGAGGGTTGAGAGACGTCCATTTTTCTCTATGCAGGAAATAAATGCTCATCAAATACCACATGCTATGACAAATGAACTTTTTTTTATATCGGATCAAGACAACAATATCCCTTATGGTTAGATGAATAACGTAAAAAGATACATTGTTTGCTTTTAAAGGCAAGTTTATTGGCCGCATAGGGTCTAACAAAGGATAGCATGTGCACCTAAACATCCTAAGTTAGGAATAATTAGGCGGTTTTTTAAACAACTTACTGTAGAAGAGAGTGGCCAATCTCCATGATATGCTTGTGTTTACGCTCAACAATCCCATTTTGTTATGATGTATAGGGACAAGTCAACCAATGGTGAATCCCATTTGAATTTAGAAAAGTGATAAATTGATTGGATGTGAATTCACCACTATTGGTAGATTAAAATTGTTTAATCTTGAGCGAGAAGAAATTTTCAACTAAAAGCTTGAATTTAACAAAGCAAAAAAAAAAAAAAATCTCATTTATGAGAAATAGGATACAACATGTAAATCGAGAGTAGTCGTCAATAAAAATTACATAATAAAGACAACCACGTTGAGATTTAATAGGTGATACCCATACAACGGAATGAATAATTTCCAAATGAACTAGAGACACCCTATTAGAATCATTGAAGGGAAGTTTCTTTTACTTTTCGCAACTGGCAAGCGGAACAAAGATATTGTTGAGAGGTCGACCCTTAGAAAGGAAGCTTGAAGGAATTTGTGACACACTAAGTAATTTGAGCTGAAGGATGTCCTAGTCTTGCATGCCAGACGTCTAAGGAAGTTTTAACACAAAAAAGAGCTACTCGTGCACGACACCTTTTTATGGTATTTTTGTTGAGATGCATAGGTGATGGGTACCAATATGAACCTAGTCTTAAAGATCCTTTGCAAGTTCTAGATTGGCCAATTACAAGGTCAAGAGCCAAGAAGATCAAAGAGGCAATGCAAGTATTGATGCAATCCATTTGAGACGAGTTTAGCAAGAGCCCAACATTCAAAATGGGCTTGAAGGATGAAGATCCAGTTTTGATTCATTTGATACAAGCTATGGAAGAAGTCAACAACATGACTTAAAAGTTTTGGGCACTTGAAGGTTTTCAACTTGTTTAATTCATTTAAATGACTTATTTTATTAGTTTAGAATAATTGGATTTATTATGAGAATGACTTAAGAGGTAGCCGTACTGTAGATGCGGTACTATTCATTCAGGAGTATTTTTGGAAGATGTGCCTTTATTTTGGCTAGGGTTTTAATTAGGTTTTGGTTTAAATACTCTTTGTAGTCTCATTTTAAGAGTTAGACAATATTGAATTTTAATTGTGAGTTGAGTTTACTCCTCTTGTTCTTGATTGAACTTTTGAACTTATCAAATGTGTGGCGTTCCTCCTTATAATCTGAGTTCTTGAGATGGGTTCTTCAACGGGTCTAGATTTTAATATAATCTAGATTATTGAAACGAGTTTTCAACGGGTTTAGATTCTCCATCATTTGACTTGATTCTGACTTTCTTGGGTTGAATTTTCCAATATTGTTGTTGGGTCTCAAAGCGAGTCGATTTGGGTTCATATAATTTGGTATCAAAGTCAGGTTTCCAATCAAGTCTGATTCTATCTTTTAATTCTTGCATCTTTAAATTTAATTCTAGGGTTTTATTGTTCTAGGGTTGCAAAAAAAACAAAACAAAACAAAAAAAGTAGGCTACCGAAATTCTTAGGGTTTTTATTTGGCTGAAATTTGCATCACATTGGGTTTCTTGCACCTCTAAGTTTGTCCATTGCTTGGAGTGCCGTTTCGTTTTTTCTCTTCTACTTCATTGTCAATTCTTATGTGCTTGAATTCAATTGCTTGATTTTCACAATTGAATATTGTTGTTTGTGATTGAATTAGAGAAAATAAAAGAAAGGAAAAAAAAAACAAAAAAGAAGAACCTTTGTGGCCTTCTTCCTTGTAATCTAGGTTTTTTAGACGGGTTCTTCAACAGGTCTAAATTTTAATATAATCTAGGTTCTTGAAGGAATTCTCAACGGGTTTTCAAATGGGTCCATAGCTTGGGTGAGTTTTCAAATTGATTGTAGGTTCAAGGGATTACATTTCTGCAAGTTCATATCATTGAATGATGGGCACCAATATGGACCTAGTCTTAAAGATCATTTGCAAGTTCCAGATGGGCCAATTATAAGGTCAAGAGCCAAGAAGATCAAGGAGGTAATGTAAGGATTGATGCAATTCACTTAAGACGAGTTTAGAAAGAGTTCAACATTCAAGATGGACTTGAAGGATGAAGATCCAGTTTTGATTCATTTAATACAAGCTATGGAAATGGGCAATAACATGACTTAAAGGTTTTGAGCACTTGAAGGTTTTCAACTTATTTAATTCATTTAAATGATTTATTTTATTAGTTTAGAATAATTGAGTTTATTAGGAGAAGAACTTAGGGGGCCTATTCAAGGGCATGTTGGAAAAGTTATAATTTTGTTGAACTAGGGTTTCAAGAAATTACTGTAGCCGTACTGTAGATGCGATACTATTCATTTAAGGGTATTTTTGAAAGATGAGGTTTTATTTTGGCTAGGATTTTAATTAGATTTTGGTTTAAATACTCTTTGTAGCCTCATTTTAAGAGTTAGACAATATTGAATTTTAATTGTGAGTTGGGTTTACTTATCTTGTTTTTGATTGAATTTTTGAACTGATAAAAGATAAATCACAACTCTTGTGGCGTTCCTCCTTGTAATTTGGGTTCTTGAGACGGATTTTTCAACGGGTCTAGATTCTAATATAATCTAGGTTCTTGAAACGAGTTCTCAATGGGTCTAGATTCTCCATCCTTTGACTAAATTATGGCTTTCTTGAGTTGAATTTTCCAATATTGTTGTTGGGTCTCAAAGCGAGTCGATTGGGGTTCATATCAATAGGATAGAGGCCATCTCTACTCGGACCCTCCAGCAAGGTGGTTACTATTTTGTTGTCCTTGATAAAGAAATAGGAATTCGTTAGAATAAAAAAGCAATCATTATCAACACTAAGTTGGTTTTTGGAAAGAAGGTTGGTCATGGCATCATGACAATGGAAAACACGGTTATAGAGTAAATTTGTTTGTGGAGTGTTTAGAGAAAAGGAACATGTGTTTTGGATTGTAAGACCATTACATTACCCACAGCTACCGTTTCAGTGCCACCATAAGTCTCCTGAAGAGTGAGATTTGCTAAGTCATTCATGATACGTTGATTGGTTCCACTGTTAGCAAACCACGTGTTGTCTTCATGGTGTGCATTGTTATGTGCCACCATAGCATCAAGTTGAGAGGGAGGATGTCTTCCTTGATAGTTGTAATTCATCCTCTTATAGTTGTCCAAGGCACTACGGTTAGATCTTCCGCAGATCTGACGAGGTACACGTGCAGGAGGAGAGTAGTTGTGCTAAGGAGAATGCTAACTGGAAGTGCCATTAAGGTTCGGCTGCTACATTAAGGGCCTGAAGCTTTTAGGCTTTGGCTGCGAGGTCCTCGGTGGAAATTGATTCCGGTTAGGAGAGAAGTTGCTGTTGTTTTTAGGCTTCCTTGGACCATTCTTAAATTGATTTTTAGAGGCTGCCACCGTAGCAAAATTATGCTGCTCCATAGTTCTATGATGCCGAGTTTGATTCTCAAGAAGAATCTCATAAGACAGGAGAATTTTGCTATGGTGGCAAGATACATTAAAGGCTTCCAAGCTCATCATATTATTTCATAGAGCAAAATAGCATGATACGGTAAAGGGATTAAAGGAAATAGCTTTTTATTCATCATTTTTACATTATACTTATTATTTGTTTTTTGTTTTATATTTATTAAATAAAAAAAAATTCTTCTACTCATCATTCATATACTACACATTTGATAAAAAAAATTAAAAAGTTATATGTGGTGTATTGTATAAGAATGATAATAAGAATATTTCAATTATAAATTAAATTTATTGTTGGAACAAAACTTTCACTACATGCAAGCTTTCTGGTCAGAGTAATGTTATATAGTATGAAAGTAGGTAAAACTTGGGCTTTTAAAAACAAAATAAAAAAAAAAATTATAAGATTCATGAGAAAAAAAATTAAAAAATCCATGTCTTTTTCATGTACACATAACACGAAATATACATATATATACCACGTTAATTTTTCATTTTCTGTTAATTGTTCCTTTTCTGAAAATGGTTGGCGATTGAATGTCTAATGAAGTCAGGTACACAGGGGTGGGCTGGTTGCGGGCATGCAGATTATCTTTCATATGAAAGGAAAGATACACCTTTGTTCTTTCGTCGCTGAAAATGGTTGGCGTTAATGAATGTCTAACGAGTTACTCGGTGGTCGTCATGCGAATTATCTTTCATACGAAACACAAGATACACATGTCTGTTTTTTCCTTAATTTAAATAGATCCTCATGTGGTGTAATATGTAACACGACTCATTAATCCAAGACAAACACGATACAAAATTAGCAAGTTGAGTTTGATATAATGGATTCAGATCAAAACGAACTGACCTATTATAAGGCACGTTTTATAAACGGGTTACTAATGGGCCAATCCGCTTAACCCGTTATTTTTACTAAGGATTACATTTATATCATCTTTAAAACCTAAGAACCAAAATCACCTAACCCTAACTGTAATGTTGGATTTTAATTTGACTTTGTGTTTTTATTATTTGAATTGTAATATTTTTCAAATATCTGAAAAATATTGATATTTTTTATTATTATTTAGTTTTATATTTTTGGGAGATATTGTGATTGTAACTTTTACGTGAAATTATGTAACTCAAGTCAAATTGATTATTTAGGTTAGTTCAATCCATTTACATAAAAAAAAAAAAAATGGTTGAAACAGATTAGATTGCGTCGACCCAGTTATAAGTAATTAATAATAAGTCAAAACGGGTCGGGTCGTGTCATGTCATTATTTTAATGAGTCATGTTAGGGTTTGAAAGTCTAACGGGTCGTGTTTGGGTTGACCCATATGGTATAATGTATATGATTTGACACGATACGAACACTACTCATTAACATGATTTGCCACCCTTACAATGAATTGTAGGTTCGTGCCCATTTTAATTTGCTTAAGGAGACTATTAAAGATGGTTTGTGTTGATCTTACTAATGGACTAATCAATTATAGCTTCAAACTACATAGTAGAAAAACGCTGCAATTGACTGTTTTGGTGCATTTTGTAAAAAAAATTCACTTCCACTGCCACTAATGTTTTCTTTCAGAGAAAGCATGAACATAGTTGAATAACTAGATATAGAAAGCACGATCACCAAATGCACCAAATGAGCACCAACCACTGTATCGGTGCATATATAGGGCTCATGTGTTGGTGAGGATGAAGTGAGGTCAATTATATTTTGAAAGGCTAAGGAATCCACCAGTGTTGTGTGTGTAGACTTTGGAGGCGTGAATTCGCAGTGGTACATAGGGCTCACATGTTGACCAAGATCAGCACATGAACCACACCCGTTGATTAGACAACGGCAATTCCTTGCCCATCCCGTAGATCAACGCTAAATGAGTGGGGTGATGCGGTGCGTATACAGATTTGGTAGCTGAAAATGTAATAAATAAGGCATTTTCAGACCTAGTAGAGAAAAAATAACATTATAAACATATAGAGAAGAAGAAATGATGGAAAGGAGAGAAGGGAGAAGCAGCTCCCCAGACAAGAGAGAGAAGTTCTGGGTTTCTAGAGAGAATGAGGAGAAAGAGTAATGTTGATTATCATTTATTTTATTATCATCATCTCTTCATCTTATAATGAATATGAAATATGAGGATAAAAAAGTAAAATCACATGTTTTTAAGTGGGTGTGCAGGGTGTGGGGCTTATATTTAGAATTTTTCTTATTATATTTTACTTATGAACCTATAATTTAATGTCACATCAAGGGATGTTGAGAGGATGATGATAAAACGAAGGATAAATAAATTTATCTGAGGAGAAGAGAAATGTTACTCATCATCCTTTTTACCATCATCTTTTCTTCATTCTATAATGTGGTATTATATGATTGAAAATTATTTATTATGTTTTATTTGTAGATATATCATTTAATGCCACATCAAAAGATGTTGAGATATTTCTTACTCTGGAGTTCTACAAATTATTTTACAGAGAGAAGGGGGAGGGAATGAGTCTAAACCTCTTTATTGCTTTAGAATTCTGCAAATTAATTTTTTTAAAAGAGAAAATGCTTGATTTAAACAAAATATTATAAGAATAAACTTATAAAATTTGGTTGGGACTAAATATTTATCTTTTAAATATATAGTATGCCTAATGCGCTTCAATAAGAAGAGAGTATGGACAAAAGGCTGAGAAGGGTGTCAGAAGGAAAATAGGAAAGTTGACATAAAGGAGAGATAATGTGACATAAAGATCAGGGGGTGAAGGAACGTAAAGTAGGCAAAGGGCAAAGGATAAAGGAAAGGGACTTGACTTCGGCTTTAGGGCGGAACGACTTCTTTAACCTCACGAGAGGGACTCCAGGAACGAGTGCTCCATTGGAAAATAGAGATTTAGGTTGTGTTTGGATAGACAGTTCAGATGAGATGAGATGTTTTGAATTGTAGTTGAATAAAATATTGTTAAATATAATTTTTTAGTATTATTTTTATTTTGGAATTTAAAAAAATTCAATTGTTTATTATATTTTTGTATGAAAATTTAAGAACATTATAATGATGAATGACATGAGATAAGTGAGTTTGTGTATCCAAACCCACCACTCTATTGTATAGTGAGCATAAGAGACTATAAGAGACTGTAAAAACAAGCATATTATAGTAGATTCTCCCATCCCAAACGACCCGTGGACGTAGACAATATGCTGAATCACATAAATCTCTCTCTCTCTCTCTCTCTCTCTCTCTCTCTCTCTCTCTCTCTCTCTCTCTCTCTCTCTCTCTCTCTCTCCCTCCCTCCCTCCCTCTTACTTTACATGTATTTATTTCCTGTTCACTGCTATGGATGAATGCACGGACACCATATGGCCGCATCGGACCATCGCCGGGGGCTTCACACCACATTGATCAAGGCCCAGATCACCATAGCGGGCCGAGAATGACTCTTTCTTCCCTTCCAGCTTTTTGCACCAATTTTTTGGGTTAATAGTTGATACCGTCTATGGGATCAATTTACTTTCTACACTGGAAGCAGGAAAAGGACAATTTTCCACCGTGTCAAAAAATTCCCGAAATGGTAAGTGAAAGTCTCCCACATAAGTATTCTCAATCTTTTTACTTTTATTTTTATAGGCAACACTATTGCAAAAACTGGGCAGGTAAACCTTTTCTCGCTCAAGTGGGAATCTCAAGTTACACGCCACTTGAATTGCAAATGCCCAATACCCTTTAAGGGTATTGTGCAAAAATAGGGAGTATGGGAGAGAGGATACAGTACATTTAGAGTACACAAGCAGGAACAAACAAGTGTATTGTGCACAGGATGCACGTACCATGCATGGCACTGTTCATGCCATGCAAGGTGGGGCCCCGAGGGGGGGAGGGGTGTGCAGGGGTGCACGTTACCATGCACCCTGGGCTCCCCTTGCCTACCGGCCACCCCTTGGCTTGCCGGCATGCTCTGTCGACACAAAAGTGCTTGCCAACCACCTCGGCCCCACAGCGAGGCACGGGACATACTCGCGGGAGCATGCCACGAGCTACGTGGACTTGCTGGTTGCAACCAAGCTGACCGCCAATGTCATCTGAAGTCCCTGGAGTGGTCCTCGACCACCTTCCTCTGGCAAAGATCCCACCGCACCAGCCAAGTGCACGGAACTACCCATGGTCGTGGACCCCTCGACCCACCCCTTAGATCACTGGTGTCATATGTCCTTGCCAGGGTGTCGTCGGAGTGCCCAGACCCATGGTGGGCAAACGTGGCCACTGGCCCTACATTTGCTGGTTCACTCTAAGGCCACAACAGACCACAGTGAGCCCCCTGCTCCTGCTGACGGTCACCACTTGGATTGTCGGCGTCTTCTATCTAATAAATGACGGTCCCCGAACGCCACGACAAACTCGTAGCAGTCCACAACCTCACATCTATACAAAGCGACTCACGGCAAAGAATGTCGTGGGCCCACGGCCGACCATTGGAGGACCTCCCCTCCTTGGTCTTGCCACTTCTCGGCCATGCACCACGACCGAGGTCTCCCCTCAGCCCTTGATTTCTGGCCCACTCCCAGTGAGCCTCCTCCTCGACTCGACTACTGGTCCCCCCGCCCACGGATTCACCTTTGTCAACCAAACTCCTCACCCATGACTCAACAGAACTCCTTGCCCAAGCGGCCTAGAAACTCATCGATCAAACTCCTCACCTGTGGTATGCACCTCCTTGCCCAAGCTGTCCAGCAACTCATCGGCCAACACCCTCGACCATTAACTCGTCAGCCGTTGCAACTAGGAGCTCAGCCAACCCAGTCACTAGGTCCTCTCCTCAACATGGACTAAGAAAATAAATAAATAACAACTAGTAGCAAGAAATTTTGGTCAAACAAAAATCGGCTATAGTGGATAAACACTCCAGTTTGTCTCCCTAAAAACTTATGCAGTTTTTTTTTTTACTAACATAATTGATTCCTATAGCGTGAAACATCGGCTACATAGCCACACTCGGACACCGTTCGAACATCTCAATATGTCTCCATTGGAATAAACTAATTGGCATTCACATGCACATGGACAAGCACCTCTCCTACTTACCCTCCTCGTGAGAGTCAATTGGTGGGTCCAGCCCCTTCGGAGGCCCGATCTCCCTCACAGAGAGGACCTTGGCTACTCGACAACTTACTTTCCTTGTAGGCATCAATAGGCAAGTCCAGCCCCCCATGGCCCAACCTCCATTACGGTGAAGTGTGAGACCAGCTCAACCTTGCCCCATACTTACTGTCCCTGTGATATCAACAAGCAGAGCGTGTCCAATCTCAAACTGCCCGACACTTAACTCCCTGTAAGGAAAAAATGGGCAAGTCTAGCCTTAGGCAGCTCAACCCCTCTCATAGAGGAGAGCGGATCCAGCCTCTCGGCTCTCGGCTGCCTGGCAACTTACCCAAACTCCCACCATAGCATAGAGCTAAATCAGTGCCAGCCTGCTCAACACTTACATTCCTTGTGATGTCAACGGGTGAGAGCAGGTCCAGTCTCAAATTGCCTGACTTACCTCCCCATGGGATCTTGAGGGCGAGTTCAATCCTTAGTAACTCAACCTCCCCTGTGGAGAAGAGTGGGTTTAGCCTTTCGGCTACCCAACGACTTACCCTGAGTCCTTGACCCCCATCACGGCCAAGAGCGAATTTAACTTATTAGCTGTCCAAAAACTTACCTCCCCATGGGGACCAAAGAGGTGAGCATAGCCTAAGGCACCTCGACCTCTCCCACAACGGATTGTCCGACATTACTCTTGGAACAATATCTCATTCAGCGAACATCGAGCACCTACAATCACACCATAACCGCTGCCTCAGACCGTCACCACACTCCAGCAAGATGAGTTAGGTTTACAAATTTCGCACTTTTGATTGGAAATTATTTACACTAACCAATTTGACTTTTGCAGTAGTCTCAAACATCTTCTACTTACCTCCCCATGAGACTCTAAGAGGCGGGTTTAGTCTCTAAGTTGTCCGACCTTTCTTACGGCAAAGTGTGGGTTCAATCTTTTGACTACCCGATGATTACTCCGAGGATCACATCTCCTCCAACAAACGCCGAGCCACAGGCCTTTGCCACACTCTAGGACGATGATTCAGGTTTGCACATTTCACACTCATGACTGAGGATTATTTACACTAACTGATTTGGCTTTTGTAGCACAGTCAAACATTTCCTGCTTACCTTCCCATTGAAGGTCAACAAGTGGGTCTAGCCGTATGGCAGCCTGGCCTACCTCACAGCGAAGTGCGGGTCATGTCTTTCAGCTGCTTGACATTACTCATGAGACGACATCTTCTTCAGCAAACGCCTAGTGTTTACACTCGAGCCATGACCGCCTCTCCTGAGTTATTTTCAGCAACAAGTCAACAAACAGGAAAGGTCAGGGACCGTTTGGCTCCCCAGACGCCCAATAGGTGGGCAGGTCGAGCTAACTTCCCGCTCCTCTCTCCAATACTAGCTCCGCGCTCGCATCTTACACGGTCGAGTGTATCTCCCACCAAAAGTAGAGCTTCGCGCTCACACCCTACATGGTCGAGTCTATCTCTCGCTTATCTCGCTAAGTCGAGCCCCGCGCTCGCACTTAATGTGATCAAGTCTATCTCTCGCTTATCTCACCAGTCCGAGCCCATGCTTGCACTCTAGGTGATCAAGCCTATCTCCTACTTATCTCTTTAAGTTGAGCCTCGTGCTCACACTTAACATGGTTGAGTCTATCTCCGCTTATCTCGCTAAGCCGAGCTTCGCGCTTGGACCTTACACGGTCAAGTACATCTCCTGCCAAATGTTGAGTTCCACACTCGCACCTTACGCAGTCAAATCTATCTCTCGCTCAGCCTCCCACTTATCTCCCCAAGTCGAGCCCCGCACTTGCACTCTGTGCGGTCGAGCCTATCTCCCGCTTATCTCTCTAAGTCGAGGCCCATGCTCTCACTTAACAAGGTCGAGCCCATCTCTTGCCTAATCTTGCGCTCAAAGATCTTTATCACTTAACGACGTGAAACGGATAACTAAGGACCAGCTCCTGGAATTTATTTCTCTACAGACTTAGGCAGATCAGTTTGATTGCATATTTTATCTTTAAAGATTCTCAAGGTCATTGTTGGAACAAATTGCCCTTAAGAATTGCGAGCAACTGGAAGGGATAAAATATAACAGTCCCATGGTGTTTTCTAGGCCCAACCCAAAGTAGAAGGACTCATAAGGAGAGAAGAATAAGAAGAGGGAAAAGACAAAAGGATGAGAAGGGTGTCACAGTGTCAGGAGGAAAAGAGGGGCGTGGACATAAAGGAGATGTAATATGACATAAAGGAGGGGTGAATGGATGTAAAGTAGGTAAGGGGCAGAGGATAAACGAAAGGGACCAGACTTCAGTTTGGGGGGATTGGCTTTTTCAAGCTCATGAAGGGACTCCAGAGACGAGTGATCCACCAGAAAATAGAGTTTTAATCTCCATTGTATAGTGAGGACGAGAGATCGTGAGAGACTGTAAAACAAGTATATTATTGTAGATTCTCCCCTTCCAAACGACCCATGGACGTAGGCAATTTGTGTATCTCCCTCTCTTTACTTTCCCTGTATTTATTTCTTGTTAACTGCTATGGATGTATGCACAGACACCATACAGCTGCATCGGACCATGCCAAGGGTTTCAGACCACACCGATCGAGACCCAAATTGCCATAGCGGGCCGAGAATGACTTCTTCTCCCCTTCCGGCCTATTGTGTCGATTTTTTGCGTTAATAGTTACGTTTAGGTAGTGATGTAATCTCAGCTTATCTATGAATAGTAATGAAAAAATAATAAAAAGTAATAATAAAACATTAAATAGTAGTATAAAAATAGTGAAAAATAGATAAAACATAACGATAAAATATTGAATAGTGATGGAATGATCGATCCAAACACAACCTTAATCCCCGTTTAGTAAAATTTGGCACCAAACAATGTATGTTTTTCTATATTTTTTCTTTTATTCTTGAGAAGGAGATTCTGCCATACCAGAATTATGCCATGTAGCAGATGAAAAATTATTTATACATAATATTTTTTTATAATATTTTACATAATTATGTTTTAAATTAAGAATATTTTCATAAAGTAACTTATAAAGATAAGATTGTTTTATAAAAATATCTTAAATCTTTAAAAATATAATTATAAAATATAACATGAAATGTATTGTATTGGTATGATTTTTTGCAGCATATAGCTATCCCTTTGCTTGATTTTGAGACGAGGACTTTTGGGGATAGGGCTAAGTTTCATGAAGTTTTAACGTGTAATGTTTGATACAATTCATACAAGTCTGCACGTTATTTTTGAAAAAAAAAATGAGATTTTAAAAAAAATTAATTAATTTTTATATGAATTACATATTAACTCACTTTTTTTTTATTATAAAAGAAAGTGTATGATATTTGTGCACTATATAACTATATATATTATTTATCAAATTTAATGGCGTGGCTATTTTTTTTAAAAATAATTTTAAAATCATACCAATACTTGTTTTCTGTAAGTCAAAATCATTTTATTTTTAAAATTTTTTAAAATTATAAAAATATCCCTTCTAAATTGATATTTTTTTTCATTTAATAAAAAATTTGTAAATATAATTTCTAAATAAAAATTGCAAATAAAATTCATCTTAAAAAAAAATATCGATAGAAATACTCAGGGATCCAAAAGGGGAAAGCCAGGCATTTAATTCTCATTTAACTGCAAGTGGCGTGCAGAACAGGTTGAAAAGGATTCAATGACACATGTCCTTGTTGAAGTTCAATCCAAGAAGCAAGATTTTAATAACTTTACCATTTATAATTTGTTTTCTAATTTTTTTTAGATAAGGTTGACGAAATTGATCTGTCGTATCAAATTTTTTTTATAATTCTCTTTTGAAAAAATAACTCAAATACAAGATATTTTTTTAATTTTTTTATCTAATTATTATCTAAACACAAAATCTTAAATAATTGTTCAAATTTTTAAATAAAACACAAAAAATAATATAACTTTTCAAATTCGCAAAACAAAAGTAACGTTAATTTTGTAACTTTACAATATTTTTCTTTCATTTTTTTTCCTCTCATTTTTTAAAATCTAATAAAATATCTTAACTCAAATTATTTTTCTAATATCATAAACTATTTCACTATTATTAATAAATTATTTCACTATAATTTACAAAATTCTTACAGTCTTCTGCATAGTTGCTGCCTAATATTCTTATAGCCAAATGTAACATTGGGAAAGAATATTTCTGCTCTTCAATATTACCTTGATTTGGTCAATATTGCTTATATCATCTACGGAAATGAAGAGAAGAATGACTTGGTCTTTTTTTTTAGCTGGACTTTGGAGGAATTCTAGCCACAGAAATATAATTTTTATTAACAAAATCGCTTTGCAGTGGTCCATCCGAAGGTGAGGCATTAACAGCCTCCAATAATATTTCGCCACGTCAGTAATTTCACATAAATTACAATAGACTCATTACACTGGAAAATAAAACATATATTCTCTTCACCTTATTCAGAAATCGATTTGAGCCCCCATTCAGAAGTCCTTCAAGCACCATCTCCCCGTCGCCCACCACCGCTCGACACCATCACCAGTCCGTCGACACCAGTTTCGTCACTAGTCTGTCGTCACCAGCCCATCGCCCACCAATTAGAAGATTTACTCAAAGTATTTCCTCTCTCTCTCTCTCTCTCTTTCTCTCTCTCTCTCTCACACCTCGAATCGTTTTTGTCTAGGTTTTTTTGGCAAAGCACCGAACACGACACTACTTCCCATTGATCGGCACCACCAGTGGCGACCCGTGGTTCACCACTTCCCATTCCTCCTCCTTATTCTTCTTATCTCTGGCTTTTTGTGTTTTTTGTTTTTCCAAATGAATTCAAAGAGAAAGAGAAGACTGGAGAGGTAAAGATGATCGATAGAAACCGATGTGCCCAAATTTAAGAAAATAAAAGGAGTACTTCTTTTTTATAAGTGAAAATAAAAAGAGAATTAATAGAGGGATGATCACTTCAAGGGGATCGGAACTTCGCAGGTTTGGCAAGTGGGATGAGACACAAAATTCTTATATCATCTCATCATTATAATTTTTTTAAATTTCCACATAAAATATAATAAACAATTTAATTTTTTCAAATCTCAATTCAATTTTTTCAAATCTCAAAACAATAATCATATTAAAAAAATAATATTTTAAACTTTCATCTAAAATAAAAAATTATCATCTCACTATCCAAACCTACCTAGTACAGAATCTACATGCTTAAATATAAGAAAATCTGCATGATTGAGAATAATTTCACAAGAGAGTGTCACTTGGGAGAGGGTGGGCGGAATAGATCTAGTGCTTTTCTTGCCACCGTCAAGAGAGGGGGGTTTTGCTCTGGAGGAGGCCGTGCGAGAGGGTGAGGGCACATAAATTCTTTTTTTCGTACGAGAGGGGGGGAAAGGGGGATGAATGGGCAAGGGGATGAATTTCAAATTCCGTAATGTGCGGCCACATGAAATATAACCTATGATGTCTACGTGTCACTCGCACATTGAATTGCTGTTATTTGAGAGATATTGGATTGACTGGTTAGAAGATTTACTCTTTTATTAAAATTCTATTTTTAATATTTATTTTTACAAAGTGACGTTATCACATTATTTGATTGTAAAATGAATTGTAAATTAGTCATATAAATATCATTATTATTTTTATTATAATTTCCTTAAATTTTCAATCAGATGAATTGGCGAGAGTTAATTTCTCTGGAAATGCAGTTTTTTGGAATTAATTTTTTTTAATCAGATTTATCCAACTTGTGGGGTCTTCCATGACATTAAGTTTTAAAAAAATCAATTTATTGAGATTAAGGTTTATAAAATTAATATTGCTACAAATGATACATGAATAATCTACGATGTCTAATGAACTGTACGTAATGGATCTTTGCGAGTGAAGTCCCATGGATTATACCCGTGAGTCCGTGACGTGTTCGGGTAATTTATGGACTACACCGTACTCCCTTAACTGGGCTCTTAATTGTCTTTTTTTTTTTTCCAACTTTTTTTTCCTCTCTAAGCCATTGTTGTATTACAATAAGGATACATTGCTGGCCAATTGTAACGATCTGATCTAATATTATTAAAAATAAATTATGAATAATTTTATTGAGCTTAAATTAAGTTTAATGGACCAATTTAGAATAGTTCACGGGCTATTAAGATTTTTTTGTAAGTCATTGGATTTTTTTATGGGCCATATTGGATTAGAATGATTAATTCTTGGGATTTAGTTAGGCACAAACCGAAAATTTTTATTTTAAAGTTTGAGAATTTTAGAAGAAATTAAGAAAATGATAATTTAAAAATCCAATTGAAATTACTGAATTTTAACCAATGAAATGAATCCTTGGGCCAATACTGGTTTCTCTATAATTATAAGCCACGTAAGTCTCCACTTTCTACTAAAATTCACGCTTCAATAGAAGTCTATACCAACAGTGTTACAACTTTACAAATCTCTTCACTCTAGATTTCCTATTAATACTGAACTCCATGCTCAATACATGCATCACATTCTTCTTCAAGTCCACTTTAATTCCTTGAACTACTCACTCACGCATGCACAACAAGTCACTCACGCACAACACCCATTTCACAAACCACCTCCCTTCAGCCCTATAGCACGTCGGAAACCACCCACCATTTCTTCCTCCCTCACAGCTCACGGCCCCCACTCTGCTGCTGCCACCTTTCCCCTCAAACTAACAAATGTCCAAGCCACTCCTCCATATGCTGTGAACCACCATAGAAACCAGATCCACAGACCCAATTTCTGCACGCACATCACCACCATCGAGAGCCTCTATTTTAGCCACCTCCTCCACACCGCGACCGCGCAGCTCTGAGAACCACTAAGATGAAGCCTAGCCATGACCCAACTCACCGATACGCAAACAAGCCTGTTCTTCACACCAAAAATAGAGCACTCGGAGACTACGCAAACCAGGCTCTTTCAACATCGGACACCTCTAGTTGACGTCCAAAGCACATCCAACAACTCCTTCGCGCCTACTTCCTCAGTCGTAGATAACAAAAACCACCACCGTGCCAAGACTACACCGTAAGCCTCCATGTTATCTCTCTGCCTTTATTAGTTTCTCTTCCTCCCAACGTCAAATACTAGTCTTATGTTAGACTCTCCACTACAAGAAATAAGACTTTTTGCGACGATTTTATGTCTGTTGGAAATAAAATCGCTACAATAACCTTTAATTGCATCGATTTTTTACATCATTGCTAATTTTTTACATCAAGTTGGAAAATGGGCTTTTGCGGCGATTTTTATACTTTTTGCAACGAATAAATTCAATGCGAATAATAAATTGGTCTTTTGCAGCGAATTATCAATTTTTACGACGAAACATTCGCCGGAAAAAGTAATATCATTTTTTGCGACGGTTAATTAATCGCTGCAATTACAAAAGTGGTCAGTTGCAGCGATTTTTTGTATTTAACAATCGCCAAAAAAAAGTATTTGCAGCGATTTTAAAATTGTCAAGCTTTTAAGCTTTTAGTCTCTCTAACTAGTGCCAGCCCTCAGTCTTGAGCCATCGACGAACCACCTAGAGCCCATCGTAAGCCACGGACGTCCAAGCTCTGATCTCCTCTGTAAGTGATCTCTCTGTCTCTCTGTCTCTCTGTCTCTCTGTGATAAAGCGCAGTACGCCCCCTCCCTTGTGTGATCAACATATTAAGTCCCATGGCTTTGATATATAGGTTGGAGTAATTACATAGTACTTACATAGTGTACTGTATAGGTAATATAGACTTATTATTAATGGATGGAAAGATTTATGTGTTGGGCTTAATGGGATATAATATATATATATATATATATATATATATATATATGCATATTGATTTAAGAGAGTTACACACGAAAGGTTAGACTATATTAGGAAAACTGAGCAAACGGCGGGAAATTTAAGTGGGACATATAAACTCTAGATATATAGAATTGATGTCAATATTATAGAGTCAATATGATTTTAGAGTTATGAATGATCAATATTTATGAAAATATAGGTTAATTTATAAATTCAGGTTTTGATTACGAAGTACGTGTTAAGTTAGAAATTTACGCAGGTTACATGTATTTTATAGGTAATCAGTCGCGCCCAGAAAATATTGGATTAGCGTTACCAGGTAAGTAGCATGATCATACCCTTACACGTATATACAGTAAACATCATGCCTTTATAAAAATATTATGCATGTACGTCCTCCATTGGAAGCCTATTTTTACGTACCCAAATCATGATAAAATTATGAAAAATCTATGATTTTACGTGAAAATTTATGCATTAAAATAATTCATAAAAAGCCATGCATGATTTTACGTACCCAAATCATGATAAAATTATGAAAAATCTATGATTTTACGTGAAAATTTATGCATTAAAATAATTCATAAAAAGCCATGCATGATTTTAGGTGAAGATTTATACATTAAAATATTAATGAAAGTCATATGATTTTATGTGAAGGTTTATGTATTAAAATATTTATGAAATGTTATGATTTTATGTGAGAGTATGCATTAAAATATTTATGAAAAATCATGAATTTATGTGAGGAGTTATGTTATGAAGGAATGTGATTTTTTTTTAAATTTATGATATGGCAAGTATGCAAGTATGATTATGATAAAATATGAATGATACGATATGTAACGACCAATGTTATGATATAAAGATGGTACATTTGTTATGGGCAAATTGCATTGCCAAGTTGTACCAACAGTGCACCCAGTATATCTTCCTTATGTATGGATTCCACAACCCGCAGCCACGGGCGGAATCGAAATCTACTTAAACTCGCTAACCCTAACTCACGGGGGTCAAAAGTGGGTATCGACCATTGATAAGTGAAAGATAAGTTTATGTTCATGTTATTTACGTATGTATTTATGAACATGTACGTTTTTCAAGAAAATTCGATATTTATTATGTTTACTGTATGATGTGTTGTTTATTGAGTATTCGACTCATTTTTGTAATTTTTTTTTTTATGTTTTTAAACCACCCCAAGTGATGACATTTATGAGGATGAGACTGTAGGACTGGACTTTACCCAGGGAGGCGAGGCAGAGGCCTAAATAGTTTATGTCATGTTCAGTTTATGATTTAAGGTTTAAATAAATTATTTTGATAAGCACATGAGACTTTAGTATTTTTTTAAAAAATAAGTGATTCTGCAAACTCTATTTTGGATTTTAAGTATTTAATAAAGTTTGTTTTATTTATGGAATCTTTCGCATCTGGCGCTTCATTAAGAAGAAAAAGTTTTTAAGTTCAAGTTTTGTAGTGTTGAGAAATAATCTCACATTTTCTGTGGACAATGTCTTAGGCATGTTTATAAGGAATGAACAATCCTCTCTTGTAGAACCGATTTTATGAGGTGAGTTACGCCCATGAATTTCTTCATGGTATCAGAGTCTGCTACAAAACGAGTGGGGGCCCACACTACTTACCTTGTGACAAGGACCAGAAAAAAATACTAGCATGCATATGAGAGAATGTGTTGAGAAATAATCTCACATTGCCTATGGACAAGGTCTACGACATGTTTATAAGGAATGAACAATCCTCTCTTTTAGAACCAGTTTTATGAGGTGAGTTAGATCCATGAATTTATTCAAGTAGCACACCGATTTCCTAAAAATTCTAAAAATGTCTTTATTGAGAAGCGAAGTGTTACACCAACGGTGACCACCCCTTGTTGTTGTGAGTATAGTTATGAATTCCTTTTTGTTTGAATCGGAACAGTCGAGTTTTTTTGTTTGTATAGTATTCGATTCTTCCTCATTTCATTTCACTCTTGATTTCGGTTTGTTTCGGTCAATTTTGAACTACATTCTATCCCAAACTTTTTTAATGATAAATTTGCAATTTTTTTTGTGTTTGGATTACATATTTGTAAATATCAAATCTATATGATATTTATGTAATTTTAAAATCTAAAAATTATTTTTATAAGTTTAATTATTTTTATAACTTTAAATATATCTCCTCATTCTTTTTTTTAAATCTCTTTATTTTTGATAAATTCTCGAGTCTTTAATTTTTTTTCTTTTCTGTTTTTGTGTCTCAATTCAGTTTGTACTTTTTAATATTATATTTTAACACTATTATCTCAACTTTTTTATTATTTTCTAGAAGGGATAAAATATCACAGGCCCATATTAGGTTTCCAAGCCAAGCCCAATGTGAGGGGACTCATCAGGAAGAAAGAAAGTGTAACACCCTGCTCCCCATGGTTAATAATAAAGTTACTTTTAAAAATTTTCAGGGAAGCCGGAGTGCTACTGAACTGAACTTGAGTTTAAAATATTTTCTTTTATTCTAAAGAAAGCGCAAGGTACAAAGATTTTATAAAATCATTTTTTAGAAAAAAAAAATATTGAGATCATAAAAGGGAGTGTACGGTAGCATTTATTAAAACTTCTCAAAATCTATGCCATAAAAATTATTTAAAATCTTTGTACATGACCTAGGCCACTATTACGCATCCCTGAACAAAGTCTTGTCCTGAAACTCTACCTTCATAAATATTTTGAACAGAGATGGTTTAAAAATATAAAAACAAATTAAAATGAGTTGATGACTCAATAAGAAACTCATCATAATGTAAACATACTTAATATAAGGTTTTCATAAAATATTTTATGATGAGCTTAAAATTATGACTGATTATACTGATACTTATGTTATGACTGACTAATTTATCTGAATTAACTGATTGGCCAACACACATAACCTTGTGTGCAAAGTTGTGCATCAGTCCCAGGTCCTGCGGCCGCAAGGGGAGTCCCTGATAGTATTCTGACATACTATGGCGGACTTCGCTTGAGTCTGTGGCTTGCATATCCATCCTGAAACTGTATTGGTACCATACATCTGAATGACCATCTGATTAAATTGATCTGAGTTTATCTTACACTTGATCTTATGAAAACTTACGTGTTTTATACAATATCATATGCATGAGATGCGTAATACATATATAACTACAATATGCAGAATGAAATATGATGAATGACGTGCTTGCAAATGTCATGACATGCGTGGTACATAAAAACTGGCTTTAACAATTATATATATAACTAGCTGACGTATACTAATTCTAATTTATGATCAAGCTACTTACCTTGTAGAGTTTATTCCTAAAATTTTCAACACAAAATCGATCACGGTGCGATGGAGGGATGACGGTGGTTGTAACTAGGAGGGAGGAAGATATGATGGTGGCCTTACCGTGTTTTATGGTGGGGGAGATGAGGCAACGACATGCTGAAGGTAAAAAGAGAGCTAAAAAAAAAAAACCTACACTTGAAAAGGTAGGTGCACGTACAGTGCATGAGACTCTATTTATAAGATGATATGAGTTGGGTTTAGAAATTTTAAGGTGAAAAGGATTCAAGAATTGTAATCCTATTGTGTTTGAAATTAAAGACATACTCTAGCATTTCATTTAATGTAGGATTGAGAGTGACTTATACTGTGTAGGAAATTTCAATTATTGATAATTTTAAATTGAAATAAATTTCTAATGGTCAATCTTTAAATTTTAAAAAGAGTCTAACTCTTTCAATAAATAATAAATGAGATATAACCTAGTTATTGAGCCTACTTAAAACTTCTAATCAATTTAAATAATTTATCGTTCGTGAGTTTATCCAATATGACTCATTAAATATAATTTAGGTCCAATAATAATTATCAATATTCTAACCTTATAATTTTGGACCAATTGTTACAAACTCCCCTCCTTATAAAAATTTCATCCTCTAAATTTGTTAGACCTCAAATAACATTCAATACTTATTCGCTACATGCTTTTCATGTCTCTATACTCCTCAATCATTTAGTTGAACCTAATATTAAAAAAATTTCTGATCGTGATCATATTTTGGTCTGATGCCTCACTAATCCTTTAGGCGTACACGTTAGCATGCTACATGTTAACACTTAACCATCATACACCCCAAATCCAATTCAAGCCTAAACAAATATCAACCTTAACAATGGGATTGGTAAACTCACCCAACAATTATCTTAACTCCACATACAATAATAACTAACTAACTCCACATAAATAAAATTCTACACATGACACAATAATAATAAAATTTCCCACCTAAAATGATAACCTCAATAAATCGTAACCTAAGACTCTCTAAAGCTTGGGTCCTAAATCTTACAACTCGTAGTTGGCGATAGAATCGTGTTACTTATAGAATACAAGAGTACCACCAATCATCATGAAATACCATTTACTATACATAAATTTATGTCATAACTTCAAAAATCTTCTAAATTCATTCTTAATTTCTTCAAATAAAACTCCACAAAATTATAAGACTATTTCCTCATGAACATATGCATCGTTAATCTTAAAAGCAAAACTTTCTTACCTCACCTTTACAAACTTCCATATCTCATGCTCTACAACTCTTTTATGTAGTAGGTGCATACGTCTAAAAGTATATCTGAAACTTAATTATAACAACAAAACAGTAATAGTTCAAGATACCTACTGCAGAGCGGGACATGCCTTGGGGAGACTTTGGCCTATATATATATATATATTTTTTAAAATATCGTTCTTTGAAAAATTTTCCTTTTTTTTATAAAGTCTACAGAATCTTCAACCTGTTTCTGATACCAACTGTCACACCCCGGCCCCATGGTTAATAATAAAGTTACTTTTAAAAATTCTCGAAGAAACATGAGTACTATATTAAATTGAAATTGACTTAAAAATATTTTATTTTATTCTAAAGAAAGCGCTAGGTACATATATTCTATAAAATGGTACTTTATTAAAAAAAAATACTAAGATCATAAGAGGGAGTGTGCGTAAGCATATATTAAAATTCCTCAAAATCTGTGCCATAAAAATTATTTAAAATCTCTGTACATAACCTAGACCACTGTCAACGCCTCCCTGGACTAAGTCTCATCCTGCAACTCTATCTTCATAAATATTTTGATCTGTGATAGTTTAAAAATATAAAAATAAACTAAAATGAGTCAATGACTCAGTAAAAAACTCATCATAACGTAAACATACTTAACATAAGATTTTCATAAAATATTTTATGATGAGCTTAAAATTATGACTGATCATACTGATGTTTATGTTATGAATAACTGATTTATTTGAATTAACTGGCTGGCCAACACGCTTAACCTTATGTGCGAGGTTGTGCACCGGCCCCACATCCAGCAGACATAAGGGGAGTTGCTGATAGTATTCTAGCAGCTATAGTGGACTACGCTTGAGTCCGCGGCTTGCATATCCACACTGAAACTGCATTGGTACCATGCATCTGAAAGACCATATGAGTAAACTGATATGAGTTTATCTTACACTTGTTCTTATGAAAACTTATGTGTTTTATACAACGTGAGATGTATGAGATAGATAATATATATATATATATATAACTATAATATGCAGAATGAAATATGATGAATGACGTGCTTGCAAATGTCATGACATGTGTGATATATAAAAACTGGCTTCCAAAGAACTACCTTTAACAATAATATATATAACTAGTTAACGTATGTTAATCCTAATTTATGATTAAGCCACTTACCTTGTAGAGTTGGTTCCTAAGATTTTCGACACAAAACTGATCATGATGCGATGAAGGGACGACGGTGGTTGTGATTAGGAGGGAGGAAGAGATGATGGTGGCCTTGCCATGTTTCATGGTGGGGAGATGAGACTACGTCATGTTGAAGGTAAAAAGAGAACTAAAAACAAAAAGCCTATGCTTGAAGAGATAGGTGCATGTGCAGTGCATGAGACTCTATTTATAGAATAATATGGGTTTAGGAATTTTAAGGTGAAGAGAATTCTAGAATTGTAATCCTAATGTGTTTGAAATTAAAGACATACTCTAGTAGTTCATTTAATATAGGATTGAGAGTGATTGAAATTGTGTAGGGAACTTCAATCAGTGATGATTTTAAATTGAAATAAATTTTTAATGATCGATTTTTAAATTCTAAAATGAGTCTAACTCTTTTAATAAATCATAAATGGGCTTTCACCTAATTATTGAGTCTAATTAAAACTTCTAATCATTCTCAATAATTTAGGTTCAACAAAAATTATCAATATTTCAACCTAAGAATTATTGGTCCGGGTGGTTACAGAAAGAGAGAAGGAAGAAATTGACAAAGACTTGAGAATGAAAAGAGTGTCAGGAGAAAAAGTGGAGATATGACGTAAATGAGAGAAGATGTGACATAAAACAATGGAAGAGCAGAGGATAAAGGGGGATTCTGCCATATGACTAGGGGCACTACAACAAAAAATTGCTATTGGGACAATTTTTGTTTGGAACGAAATGAAAATCGTTCCAAAAAATGAGATGTAGGGACGAATTTCAAATTTCATTCCTAAAAAATGACGAAAGGTGTTTACTGTTTGAACAGTATATTTTGGGATGAGAATTTTTGTCACTAATAAGATAACTGTTCGAACATCCAGGAAAAAAGTTTGAACAGAATAAAATTAGCATTTGAACGAAAATGATATATGATCGAATGATAATTTGGAGCGTTTAGTGAAAACATTTAGCGGGTTATTGACTTAATGTTCGAACAACATACAAAAAGGTTTGAATTCTAAGGTTAAACAATGTTCGAATAGATATTATTTATGATTGAATAGTAAATTGGCTTCTTCAACTTCAACTTCTTCAGCTTTTTCAACATCACGAGAGGGACTCTAGCATCGAGATCTAAACCAGAAGACATAACTCATATCTCCATTGTAAAACGAGGATGAGAGACTATGAGAAGACTATAAGAGATTATAAAACAATCACTTTATAGTGGATCCTCCTCTCTCCAAAACCCCCGTGAACGTAGGCTTAATGCCAAACCACGTAAATCTTTGTATCCCCGTCTTTTATTTTTCCTGCATTTGTTTACCACTAACCGCCATGTATGTACTCACTAGCGTCGTACAACCATACCGGACCACCGCCAGGGGCTATACGCTACACAGATTAAGGTCCAAATAGTTTCACCAAGCCGAAAATGACTATTTCTCTCCTTCCGGCCTGTTGCGCTACTTTTAGGCGTTAACATTTTCAATATATATTCATTATATATATATATATGTATACACACATAAATACATACATGCTTTACACAATGGCGATATTTCAATACATAGAAATATCTCTCTCTAATTTTTTCTTATAACTCCTAGATTTATATAATTTCTATATACTATCTATTTTCAAGGATGATGCCCTACTAAAATTAAATTAAAACTAAGATTAGGAGAAATAATAAACTATTGACATTGACCTCAAAATTTTTTATCATATAATATTAAGTTTCTTAATATAGAATCCAAAGTGAAAATACAAGAAAAACCATTTAATATTGATGATTTATATAAAAAATAGGAGAGATGATTTATCCTCTAAACTTCATTGAGTAAAGAAAAACTTATTTAAGGTCCCGATTGTAATATTCTATGGCGCTTAATGTGACACCAAAATAGATAGATTTTGAAATTTGATGAACAAGCTTAAATATTAGAATGAAAGATGACATTTTAAAAGATCACTTGATAGTTTCTAAGAAGAAAACAATCCCTAAATATTTCATATTTACAAAAATAATAATGGATGAATATTATTCTATGAAATATTATCGTAAAAAATTTGAAACAGACATTAATTAAGTTATGTTTTTAAAATTTTATTTATACATTATTTGGCAAATTATCGAGATTTAATTTTATATACAGTTATGTTTTATGGTTTTGTAATATTTTTTCATTTTACATAAACATCTTATTCGGTAGAAAAGCTGCCTAAGAAAAATTACAGGTTCCACCATTGCAGTTATATATACATGTATTTATTTTATTAATTATCAGCTTATATCATGTATATGTATGTGTATTTAGTTAATTCCGAAACGGTGCACCGAAATGCACTGATATCGATATATTATGTTCCAATGCTTAAATTGGAATGATCATCGGAATGAAAGTTTAAAATATGAGAAATGATATTTACAGTCATAAAGTGCGCAAGCGCCATACACTCTTTTTAAAAAACTAAGTATGAGACTCATATGAAAAAATTAATTTTTTAAGAGAAATGATATTTGCAATCATAGAGTGCATAAGCGCCGCACACTCATTTTGAACAAATTGAGTAAATATGAGACTTATATGAAAAAATTAATTTCTTAATAGTGAATATCACTCTTTTTCAAAAGGAATATGCAGTGCTTGCACAACTCATAACTGCATCTAATATTACTCTTAAGTATTTAGTATTTTGAAGTTAACTTATTGAATTTTATTTTTCTTCCTATTTTAATGTTTAATTTTCTATGTCCTTTTATCTTTAGTTTAGTTAAATTTTAAAGTGTTTTCAAACTTCTTTTATATTTTATTGATTTATTATTATTATTATTATTATTATTATTATTATTTTATCATTTTTTTATACACGTCCTTTTCTGTTATTTATTTATTTATTATTATTATTATTATTTATAAAGTGGTAGTTGTATGTTATGCTTGCATTTTTCATTTACTAGACTAACATAGTTTTGAAGGGGAAATCAGTTTGAAATGCCAATACAATGGTCTATTTTGAAACTTTTAGACCACAAGTACTAATTTGAAAATATTTCAAACTTCAATGACTTGTAACTAATTTACCTTTGAAATAAATCGAGAATATAAGAGGAGACAGGCAGGTTTGAGAGGTGAGATGAGAATTTTATATTTTATTTTGAAGTTTAAAATATTATGTTTTAATATTATTATTGTTTTGAGATTTAAAAAAGATGTATTAAGATTTGAAAAAGTTGAATTGTTTATTATATTTGGTATGAGGATTTGAAAAATATGTAATGATAAAATGAGATGAGATGATAATTTATGTTTTGTCTTGTGTCCCAAACATGTCCTAAGATCTCATTTGGATGTTGAGATGAGATAAAAAATTTATAAATAGTAATGAAATTATTTAGAAATAGTAGTAAAATAATTTGAGTTAAGATGATTTATTAGGTTTTAAGAAATGAGAGAGAAAATATTGAATAAAAATATTATAAAGTTAAAATATTGTAAGAATATAATTTTTTAATATAAATTTTATTATGAAATTTAAAAAAATTGAATTGTATTTTGTGTTTTATTTAAAAATTTAAAAAAATTATAATGATTAGATAATAATTAGTTGAAAAAATTAAATATTTAAAATTGAAAAATATATTTATTTTAGTGATATTTAAAAATAAAATAAAATAATATAAGATAAGAGGCGTTGAGATAGTTATACAAACGTGAAACGACACCTAAAGAATCCCAACAAAGATTACATTCAAAGACGCAAAATGAAGATGACAAGGAATACGGAACTGAATTAATTGGTGCTTGTAGCTAAAATGGGAACTGCCTAAAGCTATAATTTATAGATTGCCCAACTGGTGAACTACGGAGATTCGAATGAGACCTTAATAAGATCACACGTGGCAGTATTACCATTACCGCCGGGTTTATACCTCAAAGATCGTAAGGATGACTTGCAGTTGCAATTGAACTCTTTTTTTTTTTGAAATCGTTAAATATTCTAAAAAAATAATATTATATATAGTTTTAAAATATATAAATTTCGTATTTTTTTTTTACAAAAAATAGATTTTATTATTCAAAAATAATTTCATTATATGAATTACTCATTTTTTTAAAATTAGAATATGTGAAATTTAAATACGTAATCCGTAAAATTGTAAATATTTATTTCTGTTCTAAATGTTTTGTTTATCTCTCTCAATTTAAACCATTCAATTGAATCACAAAATCGATGACAATCTAATAGAAAAAGGAAAATAATTGAAACAAAACGAAAATAACGTAGAAATGGTGCGCAGAGTGTGTGTAACTTATTTCTTAAAATTTTCAACCTAGGATAGATAGTGCTTGGTGTCGTGTAATCTGTGATCAACAGCGGTTTTGTTTCCATAAAATAACAAATCTAAAAACTATTTTTTAGAGGAAGAAAGTCGGTGTCTGTCGCCTCTAACAACCAATTCTCACACACGCATCCCTCTCTGTCTCTTTCATCTCCCCCAGAATTCCTTCACCTATCAAGCTTGTTGTTGGGTCGCAAGTTTATATCATTTATATATAATATCTCTTGTTGTCGATATCCAATCCTTCTTCTCTTCTTCCTGTTGATTTGTTGTTGTTGAGAGCTTTCTGTGATTGTAAAGTTTGAAAATTTATCATTAATCTGATTGATCACGTTTGATGGTTCTTTTGGGAGCTGGATTGTTGTGAGAGCGATTCCTGTTAATGAAGAAGGATGGGATTGGAATCGGTTGGGGTTTGGGTTCGTTGAATTGGAGGAGGAGCTCGACGCCCAATTCGACAATCGGGTTGGCGGGTTGGTCCGATCGGTAATTGGTTGATTGAATCGTATTTTTGTCGCTTTGTATTTGTTGTGTGCGAAGAAGGTTATTGTGGAATCAATGTTGGAGGCATTGGGTGAGGTCAGTTTCTGGGTCGGTGCTTGATTTTGGGACTTCTGGGTCTGTGCCATGGATGAGGTCGGCCGTGTCAATGACACAAAAGAATCGGGAGGCTGTGGTACCAAGGAATTACCATCGTCATCGGCGGCGGTGGCTGGGGGCTTTGTTTGGAAGCCGAGTCAGCTCGTGTTTAGTCCTTATGAAACTGTGAACAAGGCACGAACTTTGCGCGTTGTTGTCCGAAAACCTGTAAGTGTATTGGCTTTTAGTTTCTGTTGCAAGTCTCTTCAGTTTCATTTTCATTGTGCATGTTAAAATATGGTTTTGTGTATCCTGCCTGTTGTTTATAAATTGAGTCCTCCATTGGCACATACTATGATAGAGCAGCTGCCTTCACAAGTGAACCGTGGGTCAATTTTGGAGTAGGTCTAATGTGGGGGGCTTAGAATGTCCTGATTCTCAGAGTGCAAGTAGAAGAGGGGTTTTTCATTTTTTGTTTTTTAACATCGAAGTTGTTAAGTAACGAGACGTTTTTTTTTTCCTTTTCTAATTGGTAACTAGCCTACGAACCACGTGATATTTGAACCTATGACCTCACCATCATTCCCTTCTGGTTTTGGCGGGGGGGAGCGGCGGGGAGGAAGGAAGGGGGGATTGGAAATGCCATTTGGCCTGAAGGCCTCTGACATTACTCCCTCAATGTTCAAGAATGCTTGGAGAAAGATTATGTCAAGCGTTTTCATTAAATAGAGGTATTTCAGAAGATTGGAAGGGCCAGAATGTTTAAGATAGTTAGGCAACTTGGGTTTAGAGGAACCATATGTTTAACGGGGTGATTTTTATCTAGTTCTACTGCCATTCAATCAAGGGTTTCCACAGACAGAAAAGCCAATAAACAGAAGTATCTACACTGACTTCCTGCATACTTGGGCTACACCTATTTACTTGATTTAATAAAATTTCATTCTTACTTATCAAAACAAAAATAGTATTGCTCAAAAAAGTTTGCTTTATGCAGTTCCTTACAAAGAACTTTCAACTCCATTTTTAATAATCTGATTCCTGAATATATTCTAAGATCGAACTTCTTTAAGATCATGTCTCAACTACAAGATCTCTCTCTCTCTCTCTCTCTCTCTCACACACACACACACCCACTTTCTTTTTTGGTAAGTATGGTCATTTTGGGTAAACATTTTCAATAATAGAGCTCGATGTATGAGTTGTAGTAGGGTAACCATAACACTAACTTTCATAGAAATATGTTCACCAGGAAAAATGTTAAATTTCCTTCCTCAGCCTCCCTTCCCTAAAGAAGTCCCTTTGAAACGTATGTATAGATTCAAGACTAGTGAAAGTTGGCATGATGTTTATGATGAGTTAGAAGACAGTTGTTGTGGTCTATATAAATATGGATGGTGGAAGTGATAATACTTGATTTTTTCTTGCTATATCTTCCTATGCAGATTGCCAGATTATATCGACCCTTTGTTCTCTTTTAGTGGCTTGCCTTCTCTGTTGTGCTACTGGCATATTGGTTTGCATCTCCTTGGTGTTACTGAAGTCATTTATTTGAAAATAACGATACTGATGGTGCTTTTTTATATTTCTTGGTATCGCTGTGCTCTAGCTTGGTAGGAATCCTTATGGCATGTCATTTCCTTGTAATTGGTCAAAGGTCTGTTTGGATTAAATGAGAAGGAAGTATTAGGCTCCATGTACTCTTGGGAAGCTATATGGCCTTTGGAAAATCTCAAATTTGGTATCTGATTTGGGGAAAGAATATAAACCTTTGAAGGATGCTACTTACTATCCAACTTCTGATTTTGATGTCTGATTCCTCATATTTTAATCCCATTCTGAGTTAGATATAATGGATTGATTGTAGATTTTCCATATTGATTGCTAAATCATAATTTACTCCTATGTCCAAGGATGCCTCACACTTTGTGGATGTCATAACTTCCTTCTAACTTCATCTATATCACATGTTACCTCATCTTCCATCAAATGTTCTTCCTTGAACAGGGGGAATTTCCCCTTGAATTATCTGAGATGCACTTGTGGAAAACTCCTTGCCGAGGGCCTATGCACCATAGGATTAGTCGGGACTTTGTTCTAGACCCCTGATGCCAATAAAAAAAACAAAATGTTCTTCTCGGAGAAAATTATATCAAATTTTATCTAGTTGTGGCTTTTGTAAGTCAAAAGATTTTGACACCTTCAATTCTCTCAAGGGCTACACAACATGGTTGGAATATGGGGATAAAAGAAGGTTTTGAGATGATTGGATGAGAGATTGTGCACATGTCATGGCCGTCTCCTCTACCTCTATAATTATTAAAGATGCAGAGGGTACTACTTCATTGAACCTCTCAACTATGAAATGGAAATGCCAATAACGCTCTAAACTCTCCTCTTCAAGCTTGAGTTAGATGTCCATCATGCATATTTTGATATAGGTATCTAAGAGGTTTAGATGAAAACATCTCCTAGCTAACAATTTAATTTAACTTATATGCCATAACCTTCTTCATAACTGTTTCTTGCTCAAAGTGATAGTCAACCTCAATATACTTTGTCCACATTAAATATATGATTAAATTCCCACAAGTTGTGTATGCAATGGCCCTACTCTCTACCTTCTCGTTAATGTCACGATGTTATTTTATTTTATTTGAAATTATGCTTCCAAGCAGCAATGTTACCTCCATACCAAGCTTAGACTTCCTATCAAGACAATCACTTGTGTAATCTACATCTATAAAGCAAATGATATCAAGATTATAAGAGGTTTTAATAGAAAACCCTTTTAAGAGTAGAGTAATTGTATATACTACTCTCCTCTCCTATTTTTATCACACTTTGTAAATGTGGCCCATTCCATCACCATTGGACCATCTCTTAAATTTTTTTTTTAAAAAATAATTCAAAGGTTGGTGGGCAAAGCCACTTCATAATAGTGGGATAAGAACAAGATGATAATGTAGTATATTGAATTTTCCTTAAGAGTATTATTCAAATATCTCAACATTCGACTCACATCATCCCAAACTTTGCATCTTGGGTTTGCGTGAATTGACTCACTGTGCATACAACTGTGCGTACAACACAAATGAGATAAGTCAAATGGTAGTTGAGGGATTCAGTTACCCCAAAAGTCTTCTATTGTTCCCAGGATTTGTATACTGTATCCTTATATTTAAGAAGCTCGATACAAGGTGGATTTCTATGAGAATAACTGTATTCTTTAGCTTTTAAATCATTTCACACCAAAGTTCTCAACCAATATAGATGTGCGGTTGATCTCTTTCATTCTGATGGCATAATAATGACATGATTTATTAGTGTAAAAAGATGAGTTCCTATATTGGTTTTGATTCTTTCCATATGAATCTCTAACTTTTAGTTTTAGGGTTTGATATGACTGTTATGTAAAGCATACCTTGGGAAGGAGAGTGAACTCGCGATTAACATGTGTAACCCTTTGCATTGTAGAAATCCAAAGGGATTTTCAAACTGGGAATACATGGGTTGGGGAAAGGGAATCATGGACCCCAACTAGGCTTGTCAATCTTTTCAATGACTTGGGATTTTCACTTACCTTAGGAGCTAAGCTTGGATATGGAACATAAAAAATTAATTTGCTCAAAAGTCTGATCCTTTAATCTGATGAATACTATTATGTTTTTTTATAAGTGAGATAAGAATTATTAATGATTAAAAAAAAGGTTCAAACAGGCACAGTCGAAGTACACTGGGAGTATACAACACATGTAACTAGGTAGAGAAAGAAAAGAGCAAGCAAGCCTTGGAAACTAAAGCCGAAGAGACATAATTTGGCTCTCATATAATCTTAAAGTGCATTAAAAATTGAAAGCTTTAAGATCTTCATTTTTTCTTCCATATGCACCACATCACACAAATCGAAATCATTCTCCACAAGGGATCATTGTGGTGGCTACCAATTCGCTCATTCTAGCATGCTAACAATTCTACCATTCGACTAGGCTCCATCCAACTTAACCCATAAAATAAACACTGCTTGCCATAATGTGCTAACTACCTTGCAATAGAGTAGGAGATGATCCATAGATTCCTTGTTCTTCTTATATGTACAACACTATTACGTGTCTCTTCCTAAGGTTGTCCATGGTAAGAATCTTTCCAAGTGCAGTCATCCAAACAAAGCCAAGTGCAACTAGTAATATGTAAGTCTGAACTCTAGTCTTACAGACTGTTTGGATACGTGGAAAGAAAAGGGGTGACCAAAACTTGGGGTACATTCCCCTGTTTGGTTGTGGTGTTTAATGTGTGTCGACTCCCTTGGCATCATTCTACCTAAAAGTGGGTAGATATTGGATTCCCCATACTTTATAGGACATTTCCTTATTAACAGGATTTGATTGACTTGTCGCCGATAAAAAAAAAGACTTAACTAACTTGTCAGGAAAAAGCTATTGTGCAGAATCTTGTTTGAACCCTTCATCAATACAAGCGTAGAGTGGCATAACTCTAGTACACAGAAGGCATGCAGAAGGAAATGCCCCAACTAGTAAGAAAAAGAAACCTGATATAGGGGCACTATTCGTTATTTCTAATCCCCATTGAGAAACTTGATAAAAGTCCCATTTACAATAGCCGATAGTTTACATATAATGGGGATAAAGGATTCCCTTGTTGCTGAAGAAACCTACTAGGATGGCGTTTATCAAAATTGAGAAATGCACTAAAGAATATAGTGCGCTATCCACTTGCACCATCTCTCCCTGACATTCCTTGAGTAATTATAGCAAGAAAGACTTAAAGACTTAAAGTTCAAAACTGAAAGCTCTAAAAAAATACTTAAAGCTTTGGAACATTCAATCTTTTGGTGACATAAGGGAACGCAAGAAAATCAAGTTGGAGGAGATCCAGGCGTTAGAGAGGATACAAGAGGATCGGGTTCTCTCCCAGGAAGAACAATCTCGAAAGACAGAGTTGGTCTCAGAGTTAGAGAGGGTTATCTTAGTAGATGAGATCTCTTGGCATAAAAAAGCAAGAGGATTGTGGTTGAATCGAAGCACGAAGTTCTTCCACAAAATTGATCTCTCTCATAGTAGAATCGATACCATTGAGATGCTGAAAATCGATGGTGTGGATTGTAAGGAGGATTAGGTGATTCGCGATCATGTTGTTGACTTTTTTGAACATTTGCTTACAGAACAAGAGGGGTGGCGGCCAACGCTTGATGGCCTCGGTTTTGAGTCTATTGAGCCGCAAGATGTCTCTTGGTTGGAGAGGCCTTTTAAGGAGGCAGAGCTTCATGATGTGGTGAGGAAAATGGTAAAAGACAAGGCACTGGGTCTTGGTGGCTTTTCTATGGGCTTATTTCAAACATGCTGGGAAGTAGTGAAAGAGGATCTAATGAAGGTGTTCCAGGATTTGTTCTCGACTGGAAAATTTGAGAAAAGCCTTAATGCCACTTTTATTGCATTGATACTTGAAAAGTTTGGGGCATCGAAGGTAAGGGTGTTTCGGCCCATTAGCCTAGTGAATGGGGTATACAAGATAATCTCCAAGGTGCTTGCAAATCGCCTAGTGGAGGTATTGGGGAAGATTATTACAAAACTCCAAAATACATTTGTAAGGGGTAGACAAATCCTAGATGCAATTCTCATCACCTATGAATGTCTGGATAATAGACTAAAACCTGACACTATAGGGATCCTTTGCAAGTTAGATATTGAGAAGGCCTATGACCATGTCAATTGGGACTTCTTTACTTTACTTACTTGGGAGGTATGGATTTGGGGTGGCGATCATGGATTAGATGGTGTATATCAACGGCGAAATTTTGCAGTTTTGATAAACGGAAGTCTAGTTGGGTTTTTCAATAGCACCCAAGGCTTAAGACAAGCGAACCCATTATCCCCACTTTTCTTTATCATTGTAATGGAGGCACTTAGCAGAATGATATCAGCATTGGTTAATAATGGTTTTATGGCTGGTTTCTCAATTGGTGACCCAAATAGGGGAACTATTAATATTGCTCATTTGATGTTCGCAGATGATACATTAATCTTTTGTGAGGTAGACCAAAACTAGGTTCGGGCACTGAAGGCCCTTCTACTTTGTTTTGAAGTAACATCCGATTTGAAAGTGAACTTTGACAAATCAGAAATGGTGCCAATTGGAAGTGTTAACAATGTAAGGCAATTGGCTAGCACACTGGGTTGTAAGTTTGCTTCTCTTCCCATGAACTACCTTGGCCTTTCGTTTGGGGCTGCCTCAAGAGCTATTCCAATATGGGACAAGGTGATCGAGAAGATAGAGAGGAGATTGACAAGTTGGAAGAGATTGTATCTCATAGAGTGGGAGTTTGGAAGCACATAAGACGAGGATTTTTGGGGGGGGGGGGGTTTACTCGACATACAAGATTCGTTCTGGGTGAGGGCTCTAGGATTAAATTTTGGAGCAACATATGGTGTGGCAATAGTGCTCTAAAGGACTCATTCCCTTCTGTTTTCTGGGTTGCATGTGAAAAAGAAGCTTCAGTGGCTGATCTTATGGTGATATTAGGAGAGCAAATCCAATGGAACATCAATTTTAGTAGGGCGGCCCAAGATTGGGAAGTAGCCAGCTTCGAAGACTTCTTTAGTTTATTGTATTCCACAAAACCGAGCAACCAGTGAGCTGATATGTTGTGGTGGATACCCGCAGGCAAATGTACATTCTCGGTTCGCTCTTTCTATACATCTCTCACACACTCACCGAATACTCAGTTTCCATGGAGAAGGATTTGGCGACATAAGGTGCCTCCCAAAGTAGCATTTTTCATGTGGATTGCTTCCTTGGATAAGATGTTGACAACATATAACTTGAGGAAACGCAGGGTGATCATAGTGGATTGGTTGAAAGAAATGTAGTGGGGCAGTGGATCATCTCTTACTACCTGCGAGACAGCTAGAGTGTTATGGAATGAAGTCTTCAACAAATTAGAGTTAGCTTGGGTCATGCCTCCTATAGTGGTTGCACTTTTGACAAGTTGGACAAATTTAAGAGGCATTCAACAAATCAAAACTGTGGAAGATGATCCCTATCTGTATTCTATGGTGTTTGTGGCAGAAGTGAAATGACCGGACGTTCGAAGATAATGAGCGCTCAATGGAGGAAATAAGAGCTTTTTTTATTAGAACTCTATGTACATGGGCCATAGCTGTAGACTTTAATGGCCTCGATTTACATGACTTTCTTGCCTCTATTGCTTCCACTTAGATAGGGCATACCTTTGTATATCTTCTTGTGTACTTGGGCTATACCTATTATTTAATAAAATCGTTTACCTAAAAAAATTATAGCAAGAATTCCCTCTACACATTGGTTTATGGCTTCCAAATCTAGTTTACATAAAACCCTTAATACCCGGATATATCTTTTTTTGCCTTTTCATTCCATTGTTTTATGTTTGAAACATCCAATCGAGGGGTAGGAAACATCCCTTTACTTTTTGTTCCATTCTTTTTGCTTAATTTGTCATTTCCTTTGGATCCCCTTCTTTTATAAACTCTACAACATTATGTAATGAAGATAAACTATTATGCTCTTAATGGTCCCTACTTTTTGCTGTGATGATATTAAAAGAATCTGGAACTTATCTCAAAGTCTTGTTGGCTATGTGCCTCACCTGGTTGGATGTTTGATTTGGGAGAAAAAACCAGTTGCCACTTTTATATATAGAAGCTGTATCAATGCAAACGGCAAAACATATATAATTCTAATAGCTTAGCATCATTTGACATTTTGTGGTTGAAAGAATGTCTAGATCTGAGTTTTTTGAAGCAGATATATGTAATGACATTTAGCTTTTTATTGTGCAGCTGGCGGCAAGACTAACCAAGGAAATAGTTGAGACGTACCAAATATGCAATCCTCAGTTTAAGTATTCAGAGGAACTAAATCCTAAGAGATATTTGACCAGCCCATCCATTGGAGTCCAAAATGATGGCTTTGATAATGTGAACTCGGATCTTATCCTGACTGTGAACTTTGTCTTGGTCAATTCAGAAACACAGCGAAGGTTTGTTATTCTTACTTTTTTTTTAAACATTTTTTTCTTTTTGCCATCTTCATTGCTACAGAGGGTGTTTGAGATTTTTGGTTAGAAGTGAAAAAAATTGAGATTGTCTTCTTGTCTCGGAATAGTTATTCAACTTGGTTGATCACAACTTATTGTAGGTTCAATCTAGGCAAGCAACATCTCAACATCAATTGTAAGCAGGACGAGTTACCCCTGTTGACATACTATTTCTGGTCTATATAATAATTAGTCTCCTATAAGTATTACAAGTGTCCGCGGAGTGTCTGCTTTGTGAACCTTTAACACCTGAAATTACTGATTTAAACTAGTGGTAGCTGATAGATCACCCCTATTAATTTTCTGTTTGGTCGTTTTATTTTACCTTTTTTTTTGGTTGAGTCCTTGGCAACACTAATAAGAGAACTATGTCAGATTATTTTTTAAATAATCTTTGGACAGGGAGTTAGCAGAGCAAATGGATGAATAAATAAATTCAGGAAGAACTTTCATTAGATTTTCTTTATTCTATTTAAAGAAAGACATTAATCTGGGTTCAAATTGAAACTATTCAGATAATCTGACATGCTCATTTGGATAGCTGCTTTCGGGAAGGTTCTTTTTTTTTTTTTTATAAGTAATAATATTATATATATATCAATAGAAATAACCAAGTACACTGGACGTGTACAAGAAAAACACCTAGCCCATACAAGAAAGCCCCTAATGACCCAAAAGCCCATGAAAACCTACCCAAAATACACCAAGCCCGAATTGGAAAACTATCGATACTCCTCCCCGACCCCATCCCCTACATCCCACTACGAGAACGTCTTCACAAGGCCCTCCCTTTAACTTTACCTCAGCTTGAGCTAGCTCCCTTAGTATCGTAGTTGATTGCCCAAGAAAGATTATTTAACTCCCTACTTTTCTTAAACGTAGATTTGGTTTCAAGCGTGTGGCTCGCCTCGATTGCAATGAGTAGTGCTTTAAATTGGTCTTCATATTCTCCTTGCTCTCCATATGAAAGTCCCAGGGTTTGTAGAAACCCATTATCTTTATTCAGAATCCAATCCACTGTTGAACCCGCTATATCGTTAATCAGAGGAAGAGAAACTAGGAGAACGACATTATCCCCAGCCATAGTACCTGATTGCACTCTCGACTCTAAACCTTCCCCCACACGAGGCACCAATGACAATTCGATAATTTCATTCTCGCCAAATGGTTGCTCAACAAGTATATGGTTGTTTTCCCCTCCATCTATTACCATTATAGGTTCCTCCCCTCCATCAACATTTTTTGCATATGCTCCACCCCTCGACAATCATTGTCGTGCCACTTTGTTTGACCCTACTGCTTCAAGAGGGGAAGCACTACCTTTTGTTATCCTGTTTGCATCTTCTAAAAGGGGAAGCACTACCTTTTGTTATCCTGTTTGCATCTTCTAAAAGAGGCTCGATTGTTTCTTCCAAAATACTCGAGAACTTGGAGGGACCCCCGTCTTTAACTACAAATGAACCCTGGACAGAAGGACCAACTACATCTATAACTGGTGCATGAGACCCTACAGCTCCCTCAGAAGGCATAGTGACACTAGCATGAACAAAGATGCTAGTGTCCAACGACCCTATCGTTGACACACCCTTTGCTTGCACACTTTTCAGCACACTTGCTGGCACACTTGTACCCACGACTAGGTCCAACCCCTTATCCACCTTAATCATTAGATCTCTTACATAATCCATAACTGCCTTCAATTGAGATTTGACATCCCTTAGTATTGTTTGAAGGTTCTTAGTTGAATGTTAAGGATTGTTTTCTTAACTCCTTAGTATTGGTCTTGAGCTCATTTTGGTTGCACTATCTCTAGTTTTTAAGACTATTTAGCTCTTTTCCAGTTGCCTTATTATATTTGTCTCCTTTATGCATCCTTTTTACCCAGTCTATACCTGTTTTTTGGTTGATAAAATTCTTGTCATCAAATAAAAAGTTATCATGCGTTTCTTCAGGTTGCACATTCTTTGAATTCGTCATGCAGTTCTGCCTAGATGTCGATTCTTCCTTTGATATTGATGGCCTAAGAGCACTGGCATTGGCCAAATTTTGGCTAAGTAGCTCAAAAGTGGTCTGCATTGGAGTAGTCAAAACTCCAAGGCTCCACTTTTGCGCTACAGTAAATCCATCCCTTTCTCCAAATTTGGCTAGCCACTATTCATCTCCAAAACAATATTTTACTCTAAAAATATTCCAAATGACTACTATTGGATAATTAGTTTGAGGAAAAAAATAGTTGGGAAACAAGTAAAAATTAAATTATTAATTAATATATGGAGTATATTTGCAAAATATATAAAAAAAAATTATATTAAAATATCTAATATTATATTATTATTTTGACTTTTGGATGTATAGTCCAATGTGGATTAACCTCTCCAATGGTTTTGACTTTAGTCAAAACCGCACTTTTAGTCAAATTTTGGACTTGGCAATGGCTAGACTATTACCAATGCTCAGGCTCAAATCAAGTGCATCCTTATCATTTAAAAAAATGATAATAATAAATAAGTTTAAACTTCATCTGTATGAATACTTTTTTGATCATGTGACTAGTCGATAGTCAAATTTGAATTGAAGGTCTTGAACTTTCAATATTATAATTTGCAGCATGCTATCCGTTTTAATCGGAGCCTTTTAATTGTTTGGTTTATCCTTCCTGAATTAACTGTTCAATTAAATTCCTTTGATAATTTGTAGATATATTGTCAAAGATGTTCTTGGCCACGGGACATTTGGGCAGGTTGCTAAATGCTGGGTTGCAGAGACTGACAGTTTTGTTGCTGTGAAGATCATAAAAAATAAACCTGCTTACTATCAGCAGGCATGGGTTGAAGTATCCATATTGACAACGGTAATTATTTTCTCCCTCAACAAGATGTTTTCCATAGTAGTGATCTTGCTGGTGAAATTTAGGCATTACTATGAAAAGATAGTTAGTAGTGAAAGTCTGCATCCTTTTGCAGTTGAATAAGAAGTATGATCCTGAGGACAAGCATCATATTGTTCGTATTTTTGATTCCTTTGTACATCAACGTCATTTGTGCATCTGCTTTGAACTGCTCGAAACCAATCTGTAAGTTACAAGGACTACAATAGTTTGTAATCTATTCCACTACGCACATAATTTGGTTTTAAGTGTGCATGGATCATGGCTATGATATGTCATTGTTTTTCAGGTATGAGCTTATAAAAATAAATCACTTTAGGGGATTATCCTTGAGCATTGTCCAAATGTTCTCCAAACAGGTATAGCAGCTCTAACTTGGGATTGAATCTAGTCTTGTAATGTATCATCTATGGATTAGTTTTGAATGGATTTGACCTTGTCTTGTAATGTATCATCTTTGGATTAATTTTGGATGTTTGTTCATCTCTCTCTCTCTCTCTCTCTCTCTCTCTCTCTCCCTCAAAATAGATTTTATGTGGACTGGCTCTGTTAAAGGAGGCTGGGATAATTCATTGTGATCTGAAGCCAGAAAACATCCTTTTGTGCACAAGGTGGGAATTTTGATTATGGTTTAGGACTTCAAACTATGAAATGTATTTCTGTTGACATTGCTTTGTCTGTCTTTAACTACAGTGTGAAGCCAGCAGAAATTAAAATTATTGACTTTGGATCGGCATGCATGGAAGATCACACCGTTTACTCCTACATTCAGGTTTGCAGTTATGCTAACCACCAGGCAATTTTCCCCATTCCGAGTATGTAGTGGATGATTTTATAATTGCTATTTTTTTTTTTCCATCCATTCTGCAGAGTCGTTACTACAGATCTCCTGAAGTTCTTCTTGGGTATCAGTATCCTTGTCAATCAATTTATTGCCATACTTATGTATAGTTTTGTCTCTCACGTTCAAATTCAATTTCTGCCACGTTTCTTTTGGCCTTATCTCCCTGCTTGCTTTCTTCCTGGGCTACAACTTAATTGGAATCATACTGATCTTCTAAGTTTAAGCTAAAACCTCAGAGTCTAGGATGGGAATGGGTCAAAGATAGATCCCCTACAGTTAAGGACAAGTTCAGTTGCGGTGTGAGGCAAGGCCTTCCATGACATCTTATTCGTTAGGAGTTTTACTTCTTTTTTTTAGTAAGTTTTGTTATCCTATTAACCATCATTTTACTTATTCTAGACATACATACTAAATTATTTTCAAACGTTGATCAAAGTTGATCCAATTGGAGCCACATATATTTGGCTACTTGAGCTATGCCTATTATCTTATGAATATAGCTTCTTGATTACCTCTCCCTCTCTCTCTATATATATATATTGACTCCCTGACCCTTGGTCAACTGGAATGCTATTGTATATTATGTAGTCTGAATTGAGAAGATCTGTTGACGCATTCATTGGGAGATTTTTTTTTTCTTTTAGAGTTAATTATTGAATGATTCTTTTGCTCACAATAATTTCTGAGATAGGTTAGTTTTGTATTTGGTGCATTAGAAATCAAAATCTTGTTTCTTTTTTTATCTGTCATCTTTCATCTATTATCACAAGTTTTCTGTTTGGTCCTTAGCCCTATGTTCAGATATACTACAACTATCGATATGTGGTCGTTTGGCTGCATTGTTGCTGAATTGTTTCTAGGCTTGCCATTATTTCCAGGAGCTTCAGAATTCGATCTCCTTAATCGAATGATTGAAATACTTGGGTACCCTTCATTTTCCTTGGCGGTTTTAATTCACCTTTGCCTTATTCTGCTTCACTTGATCTGGGATAAAAAAACAAATGGTTTTTAGATGCACATGTCATAATTACATGTAGACTTGATTGCAAAGGCAATGAGGCTAAGCTTAATTTATCTTCTTGTTTGTACCTTAGTAGATTTTTATGCAAATATGGAACCAGAAAAAGAAAAAGAAAAAGAAAAAAGAACAGCCCAGTTGTAGGGTTGACCACATTTGAGTGGATGATTCAGGTTGGAGATTATAGTTGAATACATGCCATAAGTGCATAGGTTCCACATTGACTTTCAGCTGTCAAAGTGGAGATGGAGAAAAACTATTTCTAAGCACAGTGACATTGAATTTGGCAATTTTGGCCGCCACTGTTTAAAGTCTTTATTGTACGACCATACTGATATCTATTGGGTTCTTCAAGTTTCTTAGAAGCTTGAAGTGCGCTTCCTTCCCTGTTTTCTAAAGGGAAGGTGTTTTGGAAATTGCTTATGATAGTTTTTATCTAATTCAGTATAGGGGGATGCCGATGGTCTTTGGACCAGATGACGTCTCCTCCCGTGATGAAGGTTAATTATTTTATAGTGAGTTATTTTCCTCATATAGAAAAAGAAAAGCATATAAGAGGACATTTGAGGATGCTTTTGGTCTGCATGCATTAATCTGGGATGGAGTGGAGTTGCGTGGTTCTCATTCAAAGTCGATTTAGAGGAATTTTGATGTCAAGAATTGTTAGGGATTGTTCATCTTTGCTTCTTCAATCCCATGCATACGTCATCCGATAATTTAAATCCTCGCTCCATTCATAAAAAAAGAGGAAAAATGATCCTCATTCACTCAGACATGTCAAACTGAATGTGATCCATTTTCTCTCTTGGTAATTAAGCTTAAACTGTTAGCAGTGTGTTTGTAAGCTCCAAGAAGATAACACCATCCTTTGTACTATTACTTATCAGGAAAAAATTCTATTGCTTTGTAATGTTCTTTCATCCCTTCATCAAAATATCTTCCTTTTTGAATTATTATAAAATGTTGTTCCCCATGAAAGTAGATTGGTCTGAGATCTCTTCCTAAGTCCCAAAGTTTTCATTTGTGGGTGTTAATCAGCCAGCCAAGCTTCTTTGATGTCATTTATGCTATAGTTGGTTTGTTAACTGTGAAGCATCTTTTTATGTCTGTTTAACTAATCTTGATTCTAGTTTGGCCTTGATGGCACTGCAGTCAATTAAAATAGCTGGGGAGAAAATCCTATCTTTGATTAAAAAGAATTTGATTTTGTTAGGGTAATGATGCCCCTTAGTTGGTATCTAGTTTTATATCATTTGAACTATCTGTACATTTTTCCAATATTTGATTCATATGTGGGAGTTTTATCTGTTCATGCTTTATCATTAATTTAAAATGGAATTTGAATCTATTTATGTTTATCTTTCGGCAGACTAGTAGTTACTTCGGTGGTGTAAACTGTTTAGACTTAGTTGGATAAATACTGTTTAAGTTTTTCTCCATTCCTCGAGGTATATAATTGTGTAATAAGATAGATATGAAAGGTGTTGATCTGATTGCTTCTTGCTCTCGGCACTCTCTTCTTAGATTCAATATACGCAATTTTATTCCTTTTACTTGGGTACTTAGGGTACCTTCATTACATAAACTGGTCTTTCTCATAAGTTTTGGAATTTTCTTCTGTTTTGTTTCAGGAAAATTTATTGTTAGGTTCATATGTGTGAACTGAAAAGTCTTACTAATCATTACCCGCTAGTTTATTGCATGTTGTTGTTATTGATTGAAGTGTCAAACAGCCTTGATATATAGTCAACATTTTGTAGAGGTCAACCCCCTGATTATGTATTAAAGGAGGCAAAAAACACAAGTAAGTTTTTTAAGCGCATTGGAAGTGTCCACAATATAGAGAATGGTGAAGTTTCGACAAATGGCAGAAGTGCTTACAAAGTGTTAACAGAAGAAGAATATGAAGCTGTAAGTGCTCTTATTGTTGTACTTTTGGTAAGAGGATATTTAAATAGAAGTGGAAATATACCAAACTTATCCATCAATGGTGTAATCTTTCTCTTCATACCTCTTGGAACGATACTCTGCTTATGTTGTTATTCTGTTGTGTTTTGATTGTTTTGTTGCTGGTTTCTGTTCAGAGAGAGAAGAAAAAGCCAGTGATTGGAAAAGAGTATTTCAAACATATGAATCTTGAAGCTATTGTCAGAAACTACCCTTATAGGAAGAACTTGCCTCAGGAAGATATTATAAGAGGTTTGGTTTTCTGTTCTCTGTTTGAATTGGCAGAGTCCATTTTAGTGAAATGTTTCTACAAGCTCTTGAAGATGTCACTGATGGTTGTCTGATCATGAACTTGTAACAGAAGGGCAAATACGACTAGCTTTGATCGATTTCTTGAGAGGACTTGTTGAGTTTGATCCTGCAAAACGGTGGTCGCCTTTTCAGGTTATAGAAATTTGCTTCAACTGTTGCCCTTCAGTCGTCAACTATTATTGATGTCTGCTGACATAGAGTATAGAGTCCAAGCTGTGAAATTAGAAATTGAAATTTATGTGCATGCAGGCTTCAAAACACCCTTTTGTCACAGGGGAACCTTTCACATCCCCATACAAGCCTCCCCAAGAGACTCCCCGTCTGGTAAGTTGATCTGTTTATTGACTTTCTGCAATGATTTATGAAACTTAATCCAAGTTTCCCTTGTGTTTCAGTTTCCCTTTATGTACCTTCTTTTCTGCTACTAGTTCATGACACGTGATTTACCAACAAAATATAAAGAAGAGTATGAACAGAATGTAAAATCTTCAGCCTTGTTTCTTGTATTTATTCCTAGTTCTTGACTAGGTGTCTTGTACATAGGCTACGTCTATTTCCTTTTATATTAATAAAATTTCATTTACCCATAAAAAAATCTTCAGCCTTGTTTGTAAGTCAAAATCTCAAACTTTTTCATTTTTTTTTTTAATTTTCAACTTCGGTCCAAATATCTTTGAATTTCAAAAGAACAATTCTATTACAACTTTTCATTCAATCATTTGCCTAGATTTCTATGAAAAGTCAAAAACACAAAACCAAAACAACTTTTACAAAAATCAAAACAAAAAATGCCCTAAAAAAATTACATTCAAACAACTTTTGCTGGATAAGGTAAGCACATTTCGCCTAGACATTTTGCTTACTTGCATACTCATGCTCTCATAGTTAGTCCATTGAACATTTTTCATTTCTTCCCGGCGACTTTCACAAGCTCCAATACGAAACATATTTCAAAAAAACTATTCAAATTTTCCTATCTACTTGCTCAAAACCCAACAAAAAGACCTTTCAAAACTTAAATTTTCATTAACAAAACACACCCTTCATTTTCGACATCCTGAATCATTATTTTTGTTAGAGTTCGGTATGTGTTACATGTTTTTGAGCTGCTTTCCTCCTCTTTTAAGGATAATACTTCAAATTAGTGATTATTAATATATATATATTTTTTTTTTATAAGTGTATAAGTATATTAATAAAAGAATAGGCAAAAGCCATGTTTAGTACAAAGAATGTCCTAGCTAAGTAGGAGCATTAGAAACAAGGAAATCTTGGCCATTAAAGTTAACGGCAATGACTCAAGTACAAAGAGTTCTAAAAAAGAAAGCATTTAGTTCCTAGTTCCTCCATTGATCTTTCTTTGTCCTCAAACGTCCATTCATTGCGCGCCTGCCATAAACACCACATGACGCAAATAGGCAACATCTTCCATACATCCTTAATCTGTTGGTTACCTCTTAGATCTGTCCAACTAGCCAACATCTCCACTACAGACTCGGGCATAACCCACCCCAAGCCCAGTCTTCTAAATACTTCATTCCAAATCCCTCGAGCTATATCACAGTGTAGTAGAAGATGGTCCACTGATTCACCCTCGTTTTTGCACATGCAGCACCAATCTGCGATGATCACCCCTCGTCTTCTCAAATTATCCGTTGTGAGGATCTTAACCAAAGAAGCGGTCCACACAAAAAACGCTGCTTTGAGAGGCGCCTTATGTCTCCAAATCCTTTTCCAAGGGAACTAAGTTGGGGGTTCTTGTGACAGAGATTTATAATACGAGTGAACCGAGAATAAACCTTTTCCCGTAGGTATCCACCACAATAAATCAGCTTGATGGTTACTGCGTTTGAGTGAATACAAGAGGCTGAAAAGAGCTACAAAACTGTCCACTTCCCAATTATGTGCTGCTCGACTAAAATTAATGTTCCATTGGATTTGTTCCCCCACTATCACCATAACTTCCGCCACAGAGACATCATTGGCACTTGCCACCCAAAAAAGGACAGGAAATGGATCCTTTAAAGCACCATTACCACTCCAAGTATCAAACTAAAATTTGGTCCTAGTCCCATCTCCAAGACAAAATCTTGTGTGCCTGGAAAAAATCCCCTATCCTCTTTTAATATGTTTCCACAAACCCACACCATATGCCCCACTCACTTCATTGGTACATCATCCCCCCATAATTCTCTTTATTTACTCTCAATCACCAGTTTCCATAAAGCCTCAAGTTCTTTATGGTATCTCCACAATCATTTCCCAAGTAGCGTCCGATTAAAGATTCTCAAATTTCTAATGCCCAAACCACTAGAAGAGATAGGTCTGCATACTTTGTCCCACCTAACTAGGTGGAATTTAAACTCTTCACCCAATCCTCTCCACAGGAAATCTCGTTGAAGTTTCTCACTGTGAGCCGCCACTCTTACTGGGATAGGGAACAAGGACAAAAAATAGGTCGGTAAGTGAGATAACGTACTCTTTATCAGGGTAATCCTACCGCCTTTTGACAAATACAATCTCTTCCAACTTGCTAATCGACGCTCTACTTTCTCAATCACTGTATCCCATATAGAAGCCACTCTCGAAGTGGCCCCCAATGGAAGACCAAGTTATGTCATAGGGAGTGAAGCAATCTTAGACCCCAGAGTATTAGCCAACTGTCTTAGACGCTACACACATTCAATAGGCACCATCTCTGATTTATCCAAGTTCACTTTCAACCCTGAAACTGCTTCAAAACAAAGAAGAAGGGCCTTTAATACACGAATCTAATTATTATCTGCCTCATAGAAGATAAAAGTATCATCTGCAAACAATAAATGCGAAATATTAATAAGTCCCCCACCCGGGGGTCCTATTGAATACACGCCCATTTGCAACCAGGGTTGAGGTCAGTCTGCTCAAAGCCTCCATTACGATAACAAACAGTAATGGTGACGGCGGATCTCTTTGTCTAAGACTTCGTGTGTTGTTAAAAAAACCTGTTGGACTTCCATTTATCTGATTTGAAAATTTTGCTGTAGATATACACCAATGGATCGAGGATCTCAATCTTTCCCCAAAACCACACCTCCTTAGGAGATCAAGTAAAGATTCCCAATTAACATGGTCATACGCTTACTCCATGTCTAGTTTGCATATAATCCTGGTATTGCCAACTTTCAGTCTACTGTCCAAACATTCATTTGCGATAAGAACCGCATCTAAGATCTGTCTATCCTTTACAAAAATATTTTGAGGCTTTGAGATTCTTTCCCACTACCTCACTAAGGCGATTCGCAAGTACCTTAGAGAGAATCTTGTAAACCCCATTTACTAGGCTAATGGGTCGAAACTCCTTAATCTCCTCAGCCCCCAACCCTCTTCGGAATCAAAGCAAGAAAGGTGGCGTTTAGGCTTTTCACGAATTGTCCAACCAAATGAAACTCCTGGAACACCTTCATGAGATCATCCTTTAATACCTCCCAGCATGTTTGAAAAAAATCCATAGAAAACCCGTCAGGACCCGGAGCCTTGTCCTTGGCCATCTTTCTCACCACTTCGAAAACCTCAACCTCCTCAAACGGCTTCTCCAAACGAATACCATCCAAATAGAGTCGAAAGCTAGCCCATCAGGCTTCGATCTCCAACCCTCCTGCTCAGTAAATAGTTGTTCAAAGAACCCAACTACATGATCATTAATTTTCTATCTTCAGCATCTCAATATTATTAGATCTCCTATGAGAATTGGCTACCCTGTGAAAAAACTTAGTACATCTATCTCCTTCCTTCAACCATAACGCTCTCGACTTTTGCCGCCACGATATCTCTTTTAAAAGAACGATCCTCTCAAGATCTGCAACCAGCACTAGCTTTTTAGCTAATTCCTCCTGTGTTAAGATCCTGGACTCTTGTAGCCTTTCCATTTATGCGATCTCCCTTGTCTTGGTTTTCTTTTGTTCCCCAATGTCCCCAAAAGACTGGCCATTCCACAATTTTAAGTCTTGTTTGAGAGCTTTCAATTTACCCGCCAACGTAAAATTTGGAGAGCCCTAAAAATGATAAGATGACCACCACTGTTTGACCCTATCTACAAAACCTTCGGTTTCCAGCCACATGTTTTCAAACTTAAAATACCGACGTCTTCTTTGAATCCCACTAGAATCCAACACTATAGGCCAATGATCCAAACATATCCAAGGCAATTTCTTTTGCCAAACCTCCAGGAAGTGACTTTCCCACTCTGGGGAAATTAAGAATCTATCTAGTCAAGACCATGTCTGATTATTGGCCCACTTGCATAAACCCCCCGCCATTGGTAGATCCACTAAATTTAACTCAAAGATACATTCCGAGAAATTAAACATAGTTGGGCGCAATCTTCTATTACCGAAGCTCACTAGGAAATCTTGTAACATTGAAATCCCCACCAATACACCATGGAAGATCCCACCAACTATATACACCGGCTAGTTCATCCCACAATAATCTACGATCATTGTCTGAATTTGGACCATAAACCCCTGTCAATGCCCACAAAAAGCCATCTGAAACGCTCTTAAATGAGCATGCTACCAAAAATAACCCAATAAACTTCTCATTTATCTCCACCACCCTTTGATGCACCCTTTGATCCCACATCACCAAAACACCTCCTGAGGCCCCATTAGCTACCAAATGTACCCACTCCACGTGTGCCCAGCTCCATAAGCTTCTTACAATTCTTGTGTTAATAACTTTCAACTTCGTCTCTTGTAAGCAAACAATGTCCGGCTTCCACCCTCGCAACAAGTTTCTTACTTGAAGACGCTTACTCGGCTCATTTAGACCGTGGACATTCCATGAAACAATTTTTGGTTACATTTGAGAAATGCTAGCCCCTTTCCTTTAGTCATCTCCTTGCTAGAGCTACCTTCAGAGTTCATTGACCAAGTCAACCTCCTAAGTTCACGCTGTTTCTTGGATCTAACTTTCGTTTGTTGTTGATGACCCGCTTCGATAGCCGTGAGTAATGCCATGAATTGCTCCTCGTAACCTTCACACTTTAAACCCACCATTTCTTGAATATCTTTTACTGTGTTAAACACCCAGTCTGATGCACTCAACTGATCTAGAAACAAACACTTCAACAGGATAGGATTTTGCATTCGAAATTCCGGTTGTTCCTCCAAATGCTCTTCTCCTAATACCAAACCCACTTCCCCATTAGAGTTGTTTGACACCTGAATAAACCTCTGGGAGTTTTCCTCATCAGAAAGGAATAAGTCTTCGCTGGCCAAGTCCCCTGTTTCACTATCCCTCATAAAAATGACATCGTTAAACAGCACAGGGGCGCTCGACAGACCCTCGACACCTCCCCCACTCACCATCGATAGTTTCTGTGCACTCCCCGGAGGAGGAAGTGCACTCGGTGGTGGTGGAAGGTCCACTTCTAGAACTGTCACGTTCTGTTTCGTCGCCTACGAATTCAACCCACCCTCCTGTTGCTCCACCACCTTCATCGACGGCTTCTGAGGTCATTGCTACGAGGATTCCGGCAAGTCCACAGCCCTCTGGTGGTGGCGCGACGACAGCTCCCGCGGAGAAGGCTTCCTTCCTCCACCCGCGAAAACTGCCCTAGGCCTCCACACGTTTTGGGCCCTTGGATTGGGCCTCGGTCTAACAGCCTTCCAACCTTATCCGTGAGGGTCACGAGCCTGGCTCAGTCTTGGCCCATAATGGCCCAAACGATTATAAGAGTCCCTTGCCGGCCCCTTGCTGGCCCCTTGCTGGCCCTTGAAATCCCCTCCACCTTACCTCCCCTTAAACGCCCCGTTTCACCCATCTTCATACCATCCCTGACAATACTCAACAACTTGGCCACTTCCCTCTGCAAATTCCCCAACTACAACTGCACCTCCCTCACCAATGCAATGTACCTCCCGCACGTCTCTTTCACACTCTTTTTCCCGAAAGAAGCCTTGAGGCACTTGAGACTCTTCCCCATCATATCCTCCCCCGCCAGCCCCATTTCTTGGCGCAAAGGTCACCAACGGAGTTAACGCTTCTTTATAGGATTTGGCATGTGCCACCTCCCTCCACTGCCTCCTCTGAACATTGCCACCAGACCCAACTCTACATCTAACCACTTGGGTGAGCTCCCTCAGCACCTCCCTCATTCTTCTCCATCCCCTTCCCCCCTCTTCTTCAGGAATAATAATGAAGCTACGGCGGCCCCCTTCAGCATACACCACAACCTCCAAGAATCTGGGACGGTTATTTGAGCATCTATGGGCAATGAAGCTCCGGTAACCCTCCCTTATTGACGAGTAATAATCCTTTCTTGCACCTATCTCACTCTCCTCCAAAGCTCTCTTAAGCCATTGCACAGTGCTCAGCCCCATCAATAACTCTTACTTAAACCTCCTACCTCTCTCAGTGATACGTACCAGACCTCCTTCTCTCACGACGGAGAAAATCTTTGATTCAATGACAAGCTCCCTTGTGCTTCCCATCTTAGCCAACATCGACGGAGTTGATAAAAACTAACTAACCACCATCCTCGACGGCAAAACAAGGGAAATTTTTTTTTTTACTTTTTTCGCCCACATACGGAGAGAAAATAGCTTCCATAAACATAAGCTTCTTACAATTTAGAGTCATCAAAGATGGTTTACCTGATGAAGACTAATGCTTGGTCAAACGAAAAGAGATGAATAAAATTGGAGAAATAAGGGTTAGCAAGAGGCTTAAGTGATATGGGTTGACATTATGGGGTGGCCATTTTCCACCTTATCCCTGCCATCACCCTTGAACGCTTGTAGCCATTGAACTGGCAGGTGGATTTCCGAGGCCACCGTCCAGATCCTATGTAATTAGACCAAATCAAGCAAATAAAACCAAACCTATTCTGTAGTGGCCTTCAGATCGACACCCACGGTTGTGGTCGTTGGTTTTTGCCTTCAAGACATTGCACTTGGTGACAATGACAACGTACCATGGTGGCTGATGGTTGAGGTGAAGAAGAAAGGACGGGGTAGCGTGGCTGAGGACGGGGTGGCGTGGTTGAGGAGGAGGATAAGAAAGAGAAGGGAAGGGAGAGAAATGAGTGATTAGGTTTAGGGTTTATCTAATATACATATAGGTAAAGCAGGCGGGTAAGTGGGATACCCACCCGCTAGTTGTCCACTTTGTCAAAATTTTTATACAACTTGCCCACCGCCCACCCCCAATTGGCATAGTGGAGAAAAATGTGATGGATAGGGAGAGGTGATGCATAATATGAATAGTCTGTTGATCATTTAATCCTTTATTGTGAGGTTGTCGTGACCTATGGTATGAATTCTTTGCTAGAGTAGGACTAGCTTGGGTGATGCCATGAAGGGTAGTTATGTTTTCTTATCAAATTGGGGAGGCTTACGTGGTAATTCACAAATTGCATCAATGGGGAAGAAAATCCCCATTTGTCTATGGCGGTGTCTTTGGAGAGAGATGAACTCAAGAAGCTTTAAAGATCACGAGTGGTCAATAGAAGAGTTTAGAACCTTCTTTGTTAACAGTTTACTCCATTGGTCAATTGTAATTGATTTCAATATTCATTATAAAAAAAACACTTCTCTTTCTCCTAAAACACTTTTCTCTTTGTACACATGCGAAAAATCACGTAGACTCTGTCGTTGATGGTGTTACGTTAATGGCACGAGTATTGCGGTGGTGTAAAGATGGGATTCACAAGAGAGCTTGTGATAGAATCAAAATTCATTTTACTTGTGAAGGAAGGTGGATTGTTGCATATTCCAGAGAGGGTGGAAAAGAGATAATACATTACTGCTGGGACCAATCACAGTGAAATGGCTTGGGGGAGCGGTGGAGGAATGCTTGAGTGGGGAAAAGAAGGATTTTTATACGGCAAACAGAGAGGGTTATCGAAGCTTTATAGCATAGAGGTGCTCAAATAGTCGAGGTCGTTATATGGTGATAGCAGAGTACTGGGAGGGAGGAAGACGAAGCTTTCTATTCGTACCTGAAGGGGTGGGGGAGAAGGGATGGAGGAGACTGAGGGAGGCTCTGTGGGATTATTCTCTGGAAGGAAGAAATAGGGGTGGGTTGCACGGAGGAGCCTAGAGGAGGAGATCGAACACTTTGTCCTATAAGGATGCACTGGATCAGGTGGCACCACTCCGTGAACAAGGTGGTGGTGACGGTGGGGAGAGGTACAAGGATAGATACTTGCATTGAGCCCCTCTTGCGGTATGAAATGTGGGCTTTGACAGGCAGTTTGTCAGCCAGGGGGATGGGGACGTGCGACGTGCTCTGATGGAAAAGCAAGGATAGTTGTGGCAACTGCAGAAGATGATGGAGGAGATTCTAAAGTGTGTTGGGAGCAAAAAGGAAAAAATAGAGGGAGGATTCATGAAGGGCCCAGAGGTATCTAGAAGGCCCATCGCAGCCCATATAGGTTCTTCTCTTCAGGCTAAGGGGGTGGGTTCACAAGCTGGGCCAAGTATAAGTAAAAGGGTTGGGCCTCACAAGAGGAATCAGGAAGGAAGCACAGGCCTCAGCCCATAACCCAATCCAGATGGAAGGAAGGCCCTAGGGCTCCTTCCAGCGGCGGGAATGGTGCGCCTCCATCAGACATCACGTTGTGATGCACACCCCGAAAGAGCACGGGCCTTAGCCCAGAACCCAACCCAGATGGAAGGAAGGCCCTAGGGCTCCTTCCAGCAGCGGGAATGGTGCGCCTCCATCATGCCGCGACGCACGCCGACGGTGGAGGAACAACCGGCAGCGTCACAGAAGACGCTGGCACCAACGGTGGTGGTCTCCGATGAAGGCCTGCACATGTTGAGTGCGCAGAACCTCAAAATGGCCTCCTTGACACCACGGGGTGGTGTTTCACCATCGAAGGAGGGACATAAAGTGCTGATATGCAACATGGGTGATGTCCAGCGAACCCACTGGCATAGCTTCTTGAGGATTCTGAGATGGACAAAGAGGATGGGGTGTCTTCTGATGGCTATTCGCATCCCGATAGTGAACAACTACTGATTTCTGATGAAGAAAATTCTAAGAGTTTTACCCAGGCACTAAGTGGGCATTTTGGTCTAGAGGATATTTCTTTGGTAGAAGAGACCCAAGGCTTGTCGATGGACTGCAGAGGGGGTGATCCAATCCCCCTAAGCTACATGCTACCAAGTGCACTGTAATCTCTCAGATTGGGCATTTCATAAAGTAAAAGAAATACAAAAATGTGTGGGGATGGAGTGTGAAGGCTTCGGGGAACAGTTTATGGCTTTGCTTACTGCCATTGAAGTGGAGCACCAAAGTCACAGAAAAGCTGGATCAAAAAAACAGCATGAGCTGAAAAGGTTGACTTGGTCTATGAACTCTGAGGGCAGCTCCAACAAGGGCAGGTCGAAAGGGAAGGGGTTGGCCTTCCCCCAATGAAACCATGAATAGTGTTGTGGAATGTCCGCGAGCTCAATGAGGCCAATAAGCGTCTTCAAGTAAGAAACTTGCTTCATGAGTGGAAGGAGGACATTGTTAGTTTACAAAAGACTAAGATGAAGATGATTGATAGGAAAATTGTGCGAAGTGTATGGAGTTGTATACACGTGGATTGGGTGTATATGGCATCTATTGGGGCGTCAGGAGGTGTCTTGGTGATGTAGGATAGATGGGTGGTTGAGAAAATAGAGGAATTTATAGGGCTATACTCAATGGCATGATCCTTCAAGAGTATATCAGATAACTTTTTGTGTTCTTTTGCAAGTTTATATGGTCCAAACTTAGACAACAATAGAAGATATTTATGGGAAGAATTTGCTGGAGTACATAGCTGGTGGGACCTCCCTTGGTGTATTGGGGGAGACTTTAATGTTATAAAATTTCCAAGCGAGTGTTGGGGAATAGAAGAATGTGGCCAGCAATGACAAGAGTTTTTGGAGTGCATCTTTGATTTGAACTTGGTGGATTTGCCATTAGTAGGGGGTTCTGCTATGTGGTCTAATAATCAGACATGGTCTTGATTGGATCGTTTCTTAATATTACCAGAATGGGCAAGTCACTTTCTGGATGTTTGGCAAAAGCGAATACCTCATCTTTGTTCAAATCATTGCCTTATCATGCTTGATTATGGTGGTCTCTGAAGAAGTCGACAGTATTTCAAATTTGAAAACATGTGGCTAAAATCCGAAGGTTTTGTAGACAAGGTGAGATAATGGTGATCCTTGTATCAGATTCAGGGTACCCCTAGCTTCGTCTTTGCGGGTAAACTGAAAGCACTAAAAGAAGATCTAAAGATTTGGAATACACATCCTTTTGGTGATATAGGGGAGTGCAAGAAAAGCAAGGTGATGGAAATCTAGGAGTTGGAGAGGCTACAAGAGACTTGGTCTCTTACACAAGAAGAACTAGCACAAAAGACTAGCACAAAATAACGTCACAAGACAACCACCACGAGAGAAATGAACATCATAGTTATTATCCACCAATTGGCCAACATAAATCAAATTGGAGATAATCCAGGAGAGAAAAATATTGTGAAACAAAGAGCCCAAATTATCAACAGCAGTAATAGGAAGAGTATTGTCATCAGCAATTTGAATATTTTGCATGCCTCCATACTTACGAACATCCTGGAGACCCATCGTGCTACCAATCATATGATTAGAGGCACCCAAATCAACAATCCGAGAAGAAGTTGAGTTAGTACCCATACCTTGCAGGCCTAAAGCTGTAAAAGCAGACACAATCATTTGTTGTACCATTGCTAGTGTGAGAACAGATGAAGCAGAGCTTATGGTGGGGGGTGCAGAAGAAGAGGACTGAACAAAAGCCTAAAAAGCTTGGGATTGGCTATTCTGAGGCCGCACTCAACAGTCCTTGATGATATGGCCTTCTTTATTGCAGTAGTTACAAACTTTCTTAGGGAAATTGTGAGCAATATGGCCAAACTCCTTGCAACTGAAACACTGCAACAGAGTGGATAACTGTTGTTCTTCACGCAATAAATCTCCCAAACAAATATCCAAAGAAGGAACCAGATTACGGTTCAATAAGCCAGCCTGGACAGGTTCAAATTCAGGCCAAAGATTCATCAGGAATTGGTCGCGTTGATTCTCAGCATGAACCACTTGAAGAGCCGTTAGTGCCACCGGGGGAACCTTAGCATGAACAATTGCAGAATACTCGCTCCAGAGATTAATAAAACTAGAATAAAATTGTTCAATGGTCAAATTACCTTGACTGTAATTACTAATTTCCAACTCCAATTGGAACTTCTGAGCACTGTGATCTTGGTGGTAAATACGGTGGAGATAGTCCCACATAGCCTGAGGCGTAGTAAAACAGCAAAGATTGGTCACAAGATGGGGCTCAATCATCCCAACAGCCAAGAGACCACCTTAGTATCCTTGACCTTCCATTGTGCAAATTCTTTTTCATCAGTGAGAACTTTAGCAGAACTATCAATATGATTTGATAATTATTTTCCTTTCAAAAACATCTTAAACTGAAATTCCCAAGTAGAAAAATTCTTCCCAGTAAAGCGAACAATAGTATTCTCAATAGACATGATAAAAGACGCGTAGAAAATAGTAGCAAATCCAACCAAATAAACCAAGGCAGGCACGGCAAAGAAAACAAACAGATGGCCCAAGTTTAAATAGCAATAATAAGCCCAGGTAACGCAATGAATAAGCTCAATTAATGCCAAAATAAACAGCCCACAATGAAGAAGCCCAAGTAACACAACAAAAGGGCCCAAGTGATGATACTTGCCCAGAAAACCAATCAGCAAACCAAAGTGCTGATATCACACAAAGAAGACGTCAAACCAAACACCGTCGCCAGCCACCCCAGAAGTGGTCGACCACCACACAGTCAACACCAGATACTACCGACAGACTCAGAGATGCACAGCCACCACAAAAAACCACAGAGAGAAATAGCCCGCAACACAGAACAGAGTTTGCAACTCTGAAAAACAAGTCCGACAGCCACCAAAACTCAACCCACAAAGTTTGACACTACAGAAAGCAACGACTCCCACAAAGAGCAAGAAAGAACTTGTGGGGAAAAAAAAAATCCTCCCAAGAATAGCGATAAAAAATACACCCAGTGATTAAGACCAAGCCAATGGAAATCAGAGGAGAGGCTCTGGTACCATATCAAATTGGTCTGAATACCCTTTCCAGAGTGTGTGCTTTCAATATATATAAGAGAGTTTACACAATTGTTGCCAGATTTCTAGCGCCTAATCTGCTATACAAGGTAAGTATTTACATCCTAATTGACAGTTATGTATAATCTAGCTATAAAGGAAAGTATTACTAAAAATACAATAATTATGCCCAAATCATATCTCCGTAACAAATTGGAGGTGTTCGCAGTATATGACAACTAGCCAACACGCTGGGGTGTAAGATAGCCTTTTATCCTATGACTTACCTGGGCCTTCCGTTGGGGGCTCATTCGAGAGCGTCCTCTTTATGAGACTCAGTGATTGAGAAAGTTGAGCGAAGACTGGCTGGATAGAAAATGATGTATTTGTCGAAATGTGGTAGGATTACCTTGATTAACAATACTTTATCTAATTTACCAACTTATTTTTTATCCTTACTCCCTATACCTGCAAGTGTGGCGTTCCGAATTGAGAAACTCCAACATGATTTCTTGTGGAGTGGAGTGGGAGAAGAGTTCAAGTTTCACTTAGTCAAGTGGGAGACGGTATGCCGCCCCATCTCTTAAAGGGAGGGCATTAGAAATATGAGGATCTTTAACCGGGCGTTACTTGGAAAATAGTTGTGGAGATATAATAAGGAACCAAAAACCTGTGGAAGTTGGGGATTGAGAGCAAATATGGAGGTTTATGGGAGGGGATGGTGCACTAAAGAAGTAAGAGAGGCTTATGGAGTGGGATTGTGGAAACACATTAGAAGAGGATGAGAGGTCTTTTCTCGAAACACTAGACTTCATTTGGGTGAGGGTTCCAGAATTAAATTCTGGAGATGCGGTAATAGTACTCTACAAGAGGTATTTCCTTCTCTTTTCCAAATTGTTTGTGCTAAAGATGTTTCAGTTGCGGAAGCCATGGGGATATCCGGGGGGCAAATCCAATGGATCTTCAATTTTAGTCGGGCAGCACAAGACTAGGAAATGAGCAATTTTGTAGATTTTTACAGCCTTTTGTACTCTATAAAACTGAGCAATCAACAAGAAGATGTGTTGTGGTTGATGCCCGTAGGTTAAGGTGTTTTCTCGGTTCGCTCTTTTTATAAGGCTCTCACACAAGCCCAATATTCAGTTTCCGTGGAGAAGGCTTTGCAGACATAAACCGTCCCCCCAAAGCCGCATTCTTCTGGTGGACAACTTCGTTGGGTAAGATTCTCACAACCAATAACTTGAGAAAACGAAGGGTAATCATTGTAGATTGGTGTTGCATATGTAGAGAATGGGCCGAGTCTGTGAACCATCTCCTACTACATTGCGAGATAGCTAGGGTATTATGGAATGAGGTGTTAAGTAGATTAGACTTGGCTTGGGTTATGCCGGAGACAGTGGTGGTAGTGCTAGCCAGTTGGACAAATCTAAGAGGCATGCAACAGATTAAAAATGTTTGGAAGATGATCCCTATATGCATCATGTGGTGTTTGTGGCAAGAGCGCAATGACCAGACGTTTGAAGGCAATGAGAGATCGATGGAGGAGGTTAAAATTTTATTTTTTAGAACTTTGTGTACTTAGGCCATTGCTATTGACTTTAATGGCATGGACCTACATGATTTTTTTGTCTCTAATACGCCTACTTAGTTTAGGGCATACTTTTGTTTTCTATTAGAGTTCTGTACATGGCTATGCCTATTCATTGATCGATAAAATTTGTTTACTTAATAAAAAATTGATTTCAATGGTTTGAATGTCCATGACTTCCTTGCATCCCTAGTCAATCATGCCTAGGTGTCGCTCTTGCAGATGCTCTGTGTACTTCGGCTATGCCCATTTTCTAATCAATAAAATTATTGTTTACTAATTATAAAAAAGAAAAGATAGGGAAGAGTAATACATAATATGACTAAGGATAAGATAGAGTGGCAAAATTGGATATATGGAACCAACCTCAATTAATTGACAAAGATCAGATGTATTAAGTTTAGATTGTGGGTATTTTAGGAAGACTTTTGTACATACCCTATGTATTTGAGTGGCTATCCTTTTCATATAATTGACTTGTATAAAGAAAAAGCCTTGCTAAGTTGAGTCAGTTAAGATTTTTAAAACTCCAATGCTATCCTAATCCCTTTTTAACATTGACTCTCTAGAATTTGGCACTCCTGCTCACACAGCAAACCAGAACTTGGTACTCATTTTTCAACATTATAAAGGCTTATTGTTGTTATAAAAAGGTTCACTATGATGGTCTCTCTCTCTCTCTCTCTCTCTCTCTCTATGGTGACTTTTGCTGGTGAAACCTATCATTCTGTGTTTCTTTGCTCTAGAATTATGGGTTGGGTGCCAGTAATCACGTATGGGTCATTTGAATCCAATTATCACTGAGTCCAAGGTGTTTGAGTTTCAGGTAGGGGAAGGAACTTCTGTGGTATTCGTCAATTGAGAGAAGCAATGGTGGCCTTGACTGGGTGTCTTTGGGGAAATCAATGTGATTTGGTTGCTGTCCTCCACGGGGATGACTCTAAAATAAAGTTTTGGCACAACTTGTGGGGCAGTGATCAACATCTTAAGGGGTCTTTCTGGTTCTCTATTGCACTTGTTATGGATGCCTCAGTGGTGGACAATGTACAAAATGTGGACGGCTCCCACTCAATTGGAAGTGGATTTTATTAGAGTAGGATGTGATTGGGAGCTGGATCTCCATTCCTCATTTTATGCCCGTTAAGACCGCTGGCAAGAAGATCAGATGTGTTGGGTCCCCATCAAGATTGGGCTATTTCAAGTAAAATCACTTTACCGTGTGGTTCCCATAGAAGAAAATATGGAATAAAGCTCCCCCAATGGCGGCTTTCTTTGGTTGGGTAGCAACATTGGGAAAGTTCTAATGTTGGACGATTTGAGGAGCCAACGAGTGATAAATTGGTGCTGCATTTGTAGAAGGGATGTGGAAATTGTCGATCACTTGTTACTACTCCGAGATGTTGCCAGGGTTACATGGTGGGAGAGGAATAATAGAAACTTCGAGGATTGTGAGAAGACTGAGCTAAATAATTTCTATTTTTGTAAACTTTATCATTAGATGCCCCCATACATATGTTCTTCTGGCTTGAGATTTCTGGACTTTTTTAATTAAGCTTATTGCCCTTTCTAAGGTGTATCAATTGTATACACCCTGTGTGCCTATTGTGCCTTGGTGCTCATTATAAAATTATCTTATCAAAATATGCAATGTTCGCTGTTACTTATTTCTTTGCTCAATTACAAGTGTTGTAGCAGATGATATACATCTAACTATTATTTTTCTTGGCCATGGTGTGTTTAGCCTGTAGCTCAAAATATCATGGTGGACCACCACCCAGGTGGAGGACATTGGTTTGCTGCTGGTCTCTCTCCTAATGTGAGCTTGCTGTCCCCTCAATTATGCTTCCATTTTTAATTGTTGGACTGTCATTGCTAATTCTTTTGTTTTATCACCATTTATCACCATTTATCACATTATGCTGTCACTGAAGTATATGTACGTCATGTAGATTCCAGGAAGGAATAGAGTTGCTCTTCATAACAGCCCACACTTCCCGATAGTGCCATTTCAACATGCCAACAGTTATGGCAGTGTTGGAAGTTATGGTAGCTATAATGATAGTACAGGGCTTGGAAGCAGCTATGGAAGCTATGGAGACAGTAGTAATGTGTTTGCATATTATTCGCCTGTCGGTCCATCTGGGATGAACATGCATCCACAGGGCAATGTCTCAATGCTGGGAAGTAGTCCTGATACGAGAAGAAGGGTTATGCAATACCCACATGGAAGTGGACTTGGTATAAGTCCATCGGCTGGAAATTTTACATCACTGCCTCTTGGCAATAGCCCCTCACAATTTACTCCACCAAGTTCCTATAGTCAAGTTTCTGCTGGCTCTCCTGGACATTATGGTCCAACCTCTCCAGCAAGAGGCAGTCATGGATCGCCTTTAGGAAAGATGACTGCAGTTAGCCAGTTTAATAGAAGAAAAAGTTGGGGATATTCCGGAAATTCTCAATCTCAAGAGAGCCTGTCATGTTCTCATTGGCAAGGGCAATTTACCGATGGCTCTAGTTCTTCACAAACTGAAGGAAATTCTCAGGTACTTCATGGTTCTCCATCGCATCTGCAATCAGGTTCTAATGCTGCAAGCTGGAAGCAGCATCGTGGAGGCACCAGAATCTCTGCTGGTTACTCTCCCTTTCAGAGCATGCCGGGTTCCTCTACACTTGGTTCTAATATGCAATTGGCACAAACTGCAGGATCAGCTTCTGAAAAGCCTGAGGTTGGCCTCTCACCGCCTGATCCTGGAGATTGGGATCCCAACTATAGGTAAGCAGACCAGATATTGGTGTATCTATACATATATAAATCCAAGAGATACATTTGCTGCCTCTTGCCCATGTATATATGCATGTTTTATTTGTATTACAATATTTTCCAATTAAAACAGTGCATAGTGTAAATTCACATGGCCTAGTTGTATTTATAACTTTTTAATTGAGGCCAGAACTGATGGTGGTATACAACTTACCATAATAGTTTCAAATCTAAATATAGTGAACCTAGAAAACTTAAAGCATTCTAACAAGTCAAGACTCAAACAGCTAATCACCCGTTATCATTGCCTGCTACTGCTTGTTACAAATTGTGTCGACGTTTTTTTTTTTTTTTTTTGTTGCTTTTTCAATGGTCATGATTATTCAATATTTTGTTATTTAGATATAGTTGATAGCGATTTGTGGTATTATACTATTATGATGTATTACTCAGACTGATTTTTTGCTACTGCTTTTTTTTCTTTTCTTTTATTTTTTGCTACGGGGGCACTCTCTAATTTGAGTAGCTAGAGCAATGACGTCCACAACCTTTTGGCTAGAAATGTTTTGAATTGTAGGCAGATATTGAATGATAGCTGGAAATCAATTAGGCAAAAGTGAAGCTGTGTCCAGGAATTTGAAAATAGAAAACAACTAGCAGAAAGACAATTGTGAAATTGTGTCATTATCATAATTTTTTTTATTTGTGAGATTACTTATAAATGATGAAAAGAGTACCATTACCATTAAGTACACAGTTTTTCAGATACACCTAACCAGAGAGAGTAAAGAACTAAACAGAATTCTGAAGGCTAACACTAGAGAAACATAATAGGGTAGCCATCCAATGGAGTATATTCTAAAAAAAAGGAAGATTTGAGTTTGCACTGCCTTCGAAATTATGAGCATTTCTTTATTGTCATATACATCATATTAGAAAATTGAATTCATTCTCCACAAGAGCCTGTTGTAATCATTCTCAAATCTGCCGATCCAGCATGCCACATTGTATTAGTGATCTCACAATGGAGTAAAAGGTGATCGACTGTTTCCCCATCCCTCCTACACATGCAAAACGACTTCAATACCAGGACATGTCTACTCTGTAGGTTTTTATAATTAAGGATCTTTCCTAGCTCTGCTATCGAAACAAAGAGAGTCACTCTTGGTGAGTCCTTACTCTTCCTCCATGGAGAGTTAGTGCTCTTGTGAAGGATCAATGTCTTATAGTATAACATACTTCAAACACCCCTCTCTTGGACATGGCCTATCACATCTTATCTTCCCCATATTGTCTCACCCTAGCAGAATACAACCAATCATAGAAAAGTCAGAAAGATCGATCTCCCAATCCTGTGCTGCTCTGATGAAGTCTACTGCCTATTAAGGTGATCCATTTGAAAATTGTAAATGATCCAGAAAGACCACTTTATGAAGTCAACCCCCACACCACACATCATGCCAGAATTTTATCCTAGATCTATTGCCTGCCTCATATCTATTATGTTGTGAGAACTCCCCCAATCCGTTCTAACATTCTTTCATAATCCAACCCCATAAGACTATTCACCTTGTTACCTCATTAAAGCTCCAACCATCGCAAGCACAACCATACTTCATATTAATCATGTCTCCATAGGCTATTTCTTTCACTTGCATACTGCCATAGCCACCCCATGAGGGCACTTTTGAATGTAATCGATTTCTTGATTCCTAACCCGCCATTGGAGGTTGAAGAGCACACCTTGGGCCAATTTACAAGATGGAACTTCAGCTCCTCTCTTATACCACCCCATAATAATCTCTCTAAAACTTATTGAGACAATTGGCTACACTTGCATGACGGGGAAATAGACATAAAGTAGGTCGATAAATTCTAACTCTTAATCAAAGTAATTTAAAGAGACCCTCCTTTAGATAAGTTTTTTTTTGTCAGTTAACAAAATTAAACATAATTTTATTGACCATAAGAATAGGCACATACCCAAGTTACAAGTATACAGGACATACAAAAGCATTGCCTGAGCGTGCTAGTTCAGCGATACAAGAAATTCATGAAAACTCATTCTATTGAAATCAATTACAACCGACCAACAAAGTGTAGTATTGAAAAACAATTTCCTAAGCTCTTCCATTGATCATTCTCGATCTTGGATGCTTTTGTTGTTCCTTTCCCTCCAAATGCACCATCATAAACATATTGGGACCATCTTCCATATTGTTGCAATATGAGAGTTACCGTGAAGGCCTCTCCAAGAAGCTAGGAGATCGATCACCCTTCTCAGCATCACCCAAGTTAGTCCCACCCGAGTGAAGAAACATTCCATAGGGTCGTGGCAATCTTGAATGAAGTAATAAATGATCAATGGACTCCCCCATTCTTTTTGCACATGCAACACCACTCCATGACAATGAATTGACGTTTCCTTAAATTATCAAGTGTGAGTTCTTTCCCAAGGAAGCTGTCCATACAAAAAAGAGTGCGTTTAAGGGTGTCTTTGTCTTCCAAATACTCTTCCATTGGAATGAGTTTGTTGTATGTGTGTTCATGACTTTGAGCAGATGGGAACTTCCCTTTCTTGGAATGGTGCTAGAAAATCTTGTCATCAACTTCCCCACTCATGTGAGTCGAGTATATGTGATTATAAAACTCTGATATTGTGTCGACTTCCCCCAATCATGTGCATTTTTAAAGAAAGTGACATTTCATTCCATTGAGGAGCACCATTTGATGTAACCAAAAGGTCCGCAATTGAGGTTTCTTTCATTCTTGCTATATCATAGACTTAGATAAGCTTCCTTGAGTGCCCTATCGCCACACCATAGGTCATGCCAAAATTTGATTTTGAATCCGTCACCCACCTCAAAGCAGGTATTTCTAAAGTATGTATCCCATTCCCTTCTTATGTGCTTCCAAAGCCCCACCCCATATGGCCCACTTACCTCATTTGAACACCAACCTCCCCATGTTTTACCGTACTTTGATTCTATGATATTTCTCCACAAGGTCCCCCCTTTTATGGTATCTCCACAACCATTTTCCCAACAAGACCTTGTTAAAAATGTGCAAATTCCTGATACCCAAGCTTCCTTCTAAGACAAGGGAACATACTGTGGCCCATTTTACCAAGTGAAACTTAAACTTATCATTCATCCACCCCCCTCTCCAAAAAAAAAAAAACAAGAAATCTCTCCATGTGTTACCGACCCTTGGTATGAAGTGGTAATAATGATAAGAAACAAGTCAGCAAGTTGGATAGGGTACTTTTAATTAATGTGACCCTACCACCTTTGGATAGGTACATCCTCTTCCAACTAGCCAATTTCCGCTCCATTTTCTCTAGTATATCATTCCAAATTGATTTCAATATGAATGGGGCACCCAAGGGGAGGGGGCCAAGATATTTCATCAGCAAATGAGATATCTTGCATCCCAAGATGGAAGCCATGCTCTCCATATTAGTGACATCTCCCATAAGAACTACTTCTGATTTTGTCAAGTTCACCTTCAATCCTGAAGCAGCTTTAAAGCAAAGAAGAAGAGCCCTCAAAGCTTGAATATGATCATGTCTGGCTCCACAAAATATTAGTGTGTCATCGGCAAATAATAGGTGAGATATACTTTACCCCACTAAAAATCCACGAAGGAAACCGCCCTCCACAACTCTTGAAATCATCTTGCTAAAGGCTTCCATTACAAAAACAAATAGTAGTGGAGAAAGAGGATCACCTTGTTTTAAGCCCCGTGAGCTTTTAAAGAATCCATTTCAAACCAAAGCCACATCTCATGTAAAGCAAAAAGGTCAAATTGACACAGTCATAAGCCTTTTTCATGTCTAGTTTGCACAAAAGTCCCAGCTCTCCCAACTCTAGTCTACTATTAAAACATTTGTTGGCAATAAGTACTGAGTCAAGAACTTGCCAACCTACTTGCTACCTTTTCAAGGATGCCTTTCCAAATTGACTTGGTTTTTAAATGGTCACCTAGAGGGAGGCCAAGATACGCCATAGCTAATGAAGACACATTGCATCCAAAGATTTGAGCTAGGCTGTCTACATCATCCCCATTTCCTGTTGTAAGTAACCACGACTTGGGGAAGTTTGTCTTCGACCTTGATTCTGCCTTATAGGAAAAAAAATTCTCACTAAAAATCAGTGTTCACTTATGAAGAACAAGTGTTGATGTTTGGATCCAGACATAAAGCCTAATAATAAACCTTCATTCACTAATACCAACATTATTCTGTTAAGGGCCTTCATAATGTCTCAGCCAGGGTTTCGAAGAGTTCCATGGGAGAATCATTTTCCATGACCGAGAAGCACACCCTGTATATGCAATGAACTATTCAGCTACACCACTTCTTCCATAAGCCACACCTTTCTTTCTCATTATCATCATTTAGACCATCATTGTTTAATCTGTACAAAACAAATAAATGATATGCATGCAGAGTACGAGCTAATTGATTTGCACATCATCATCGAGTTGAATTTGAAGTTGTTTTATTTGGATTTTCTGAAGTCCCTTGACAAACTTAAGTTTTAAATACTGTTTTGACTTTTGTCGATTTTTATTTTAGTGATGAACTTCTTCTACAAGAGGACGGTTTGGATATAAGTGCCGTGACAACCAACTTCAGCAAAAATGTGCATCTTGGACCTGCAGAACCATTGCTCGGGGATGGAAGATTCAACCATGTCTCGAGTACAATTTCAAATTTCTCTGTACAGAGGTAGGCCGTGCTCTGTTTTTACTGTTCACTCATCTTATATGTTTATATTATTATTCCATTTTATTGTTAAATCTAAAAGATTCCCAAGTGCATTTGGTGTTCTCAATTGTGAGTATTGAATTATGTTTGTTTCCCGTTCTTTTTTTAGGGGGGAATGAGTATTTTTTATTTTCTTTTGATGAAGATGAGTGATTTTTCCTTCCAATGCTTTCTTTGCATTTCTTCATTTTGTTTACGGTTTCACATGATGTGCTTCAGACAAAATGGACCTGGTCAAGCATTTTCACATATGGAGATTGGTAGCCCTCCTTCAGCTCATGATCCACTTCACGGATATGTCCGCCCCATGTCAAATCCTTCCCACTTTGTGCCTAATATCTCACAAAATTCTCCTAGTCGTTTGGGACAGCAACCTGTTCAGCGGTTCAGCTATGGACGAGCACCCAGCAGTCGGGTTGGTGATTCCAATCATGTGGTGGTTCAGCCCCCCTTCTCCAGCTTTAATTCTGGGGGCGTGCGTTCTCCTGGAAATAGCTCATTCAGCAATGGCATGCCATGGGGTACTTCCTGTCTTGACTATGTCAAGCCACATCAACATTCACTATTTTTCTTTCTACTTAATAAATTCTAATTACAAATATCTGTATCAAAATGGAAAAGGCTACACAAGTCGGACTATATTATGTGTGAGGGTGAATAGAAGCAATGGGATGAACTCTGATAACATTTGCATTCTGTTGTAGGTCGTAGAGGCAATCATCCTATCACAAACATGCCACCGACATCCCGTGGGAGGAAAGACTATGGAAGGATAGCCTAATGTTGAATCAGCTTATTCTTTTTACGATGAGAGATCTGGCTTGTGAGATAGGCAAGAAAGTCATTCTCAATAGTTAGCTGCCCAGTGGGCTGTTAGAAAATCCTCATCCAGATCATGCTCATTCGTTGTGCTTGCATAGATATAATTTATGATTATGGGTTATTGTGTCTTCTTACTAATCTAAGCAATCAATATTCTTTTAGTCATGAACTTTCAAGGCATTTTTGAGCCTGTTTCTTGAGTGCCTGATTTTTTTAAGTTTAAATATTGTACTAATACTGTGATTTTTTTTTCCTTTTTTTTTTTGTTCTCCCCTGTTTGAAGGAATCTAACCTTATTATTGAAGTATTTACATTGCAGCTGCTGAAGAAGAATTGCAACAGGTGTAAGTTGATCTAGGAATAGCCAGTGGGTCTCGTCGTTTTCTCTTTGTTTAGAGGGTGGAATTGTAAAGAGACATTTTGCTAAAAGAAGTTATTTGTCGTATTTAATTTTATTTTGTTGACAAGCCAAATGGTTCCAATTATTTGGAGCCACCGGCTAAATCTTTGCATGCCAAGCTTCTTGTAAACTACACAAGCTTTTCAATCCCTTGAATATAAGATGATGCTGATGATTTTTATGTAAATGAACAATAATTTCAGAACTTGACTGGAACCCCCCATCCAAAAAAAAAAAAAAGAAAAAAGAGTTGTGTTGTATGCTATATATGATGATGATTATATAGAGAACTGACCAGTTACTGGTGTTGTATCTGTTTGTAATATCTTTAACAAATGATCCTGTACATAATTTATTTCCCCATCATTATCTTAGGGTTTGAAACTTTTCAGAGCCCCCTTATTCTCTCTACCCCATCTGTTTTGGTTACCAGGGGGGAGTTATTGTAAAGAGCCTTGCAAATTTGCAAGTGCTGGCTTCATGTTACTTAGAAAAAGTGCAGAATTCCTGCACCTTGATTATTGCAAGACCTGCACTTTCTAATGTTATCTTGGTGTTGCATTGATTTTACCATAAATCTCTTTTGAACATAACTTTATTTACACAAGTTATGTAACAGAGTATGAAATCAGAGGCACCTCAGTCCTTCGGCTCTGAGCACAATGATTTTGTAGTTCTTAGAGGCACATTATTATATCGTAAATAAGGTTCTATCTTTCTGAAGCTTTAAAGACGGTCCTTGCAATTTAAATATTGGGATGAATTCAAAATCATATCTTTCCGAGCTGTGTTTTTCCCAACTTTTTTTTAATTTAATTTCATTGAATTATCTAGTTGTTTTAGTTAACTTTTGTTGTGTTGTTGAATATGAACGCGAGCTTCTGATTGATTTGCTTGTATTGTGCCATCCATCAGAAAAACTAGAAGGAGATGAATGAATTGTAATTAATTGCAAATTTTGTGAAGTCTGAATAAAATAAATTAATAAGAATTTTATTTTTTTAATTGATCTTGCATTTGATCCTTGAATATTTGGATATCAAGCTAGCTTCATGTTTAGTTAATTTATGAATGAATAAACAATGCCATTAAACAGGAAAAGAAATAAAATAAAATCAACTGAGCATCATCATCTGAGTCAATCCCTCCCTCCCACCCAAGCCAAAAGAAAAAAATCTGGGCATGGCTCTTTGGACGTAGCCTCTACTGGTAATTTGACACCCTGAGAGAGAGCTGTTTCAGCATAATTTTAAGAAGAGTGGAGCCACACATGGGGCCTCCCGACAGTGCTTTTTTTTTTTTTGGCTTTTTTTCATATGTTTTTCTAAAACTTTTAAATATTTAAAAAAAATCACAACATCATTAAAAAATACTTCTTTAATTATTAAGTTTAAAAAAAAATTAAAAAAAAACAACAACACTACTTTTGAGAGCATGGGGCTAGCATTTCTCTTTTAGTTTTAAGAATTTGTTTGGTGGTGTTTTTTGGTGGTATGCGTCTTTACCCAAAGGACAATGCTATGGTGCACACAAAATATGCATCCCAAATATGCATACTAGTGTAAATGAGTTTTTTAATTTTTTTTTTTTTAAGTATTTTTTAAACATTCTTAACAATTAAGAAAAAATAAACAAAAAATAGAAATTCATTTACTAATAATCACTTTTTTAGCTATTAAAAATAATAAAAAATATATATAAATTCACATATTTGATAAGCATATTTAGAGTCATACTATCATTTTACTTGCTCAAAGTAAATGTCAATGCAAATGTGTGAGAGAGAGAGAGAGAGAGAGAGAGAGAGAGTTGAACAGAAGGAGGACATGACCCATCCGAAAGATCTACCAAAATGGAAAGGGATTGGAAGAGAAAGCGAGAAAGGGCAGAAAGAGCACAAAATGGCACACTCTGCACCACATGAACCTGGACCTAATATCTCTTCTATCCAATAGCATCTCTACCACCCATATCTCTTAACTTTCTTCTACTGCCCATCCTATTATTTTCTTTTCTTTGATTTTATTTTTAAGTAATTTTCCATTTAAATAATCAGTTAACATGAGACGAGTTGTTAAACAGAAACCAAAATTTTCAAAAAGTTTCATTAGTACAAAATAAAACAAAAAACAGAGGCGGTTGGAGGGAGCTCAACTAGCTCTTCGCCTACCACACCCACTAACTACTCACTTCGGGTTCACTGTCTCTTCCTCCTCTTCCTTCTCAACCAACTGAAAAGTTTTCATCTTGGTTTGTGTCTTTCTCTGAAGTGGATCCAGGTACTTGAACGCACAAAGCTTTTTCTTTTCTTCTTTAATATCTAGTTTTCTAACTCATTTTACTTATGAACTTAAACTTAATTTCAGTTGGAACTACTTTGCTGCTCTGCCTTTAAAATTTATAATCCTAAATGTTGAGGCCGTGGCAATCTTAATTCATCTTCATCCTTGACTTAATGACTCGTTGGATCTTCTTCCTTGTATTCATGACCGAGTGGGGAGTTAAAAAGATGAATCCCATACAGAAACTTGATAATTATAGTATGGAATTCCCATCAGTTTATAATTATAACTATATAATTATAATACCAAAACTGTTTCATTCACTGAATCTAAGTAGTAAATCTTGGTTTCTGTGAAGAATTTAGTTCATCATTTGCATAGGTTTGGAGACCTGTAATTCTGCAATTCATGAGACGTGTTGCATATTTGAGCTGTATTATAGTTTTCAGTTCAACTTCTTAAGAAATTTAAGCTTGTCAATTTGACAGAAATGCTCATATCATCAATTGGTGTAGTTCTTATTGGGAAAATGAAGAAAGAAAGTTCCTTGACAAAGAGAGATAGATATACATGTATTTTTTTTTTTTTTAACAAGGAAATAGGAAATATAATCTTGTTCAACTTGTTTAATGCGTAAGATTTTGCCTTAACTTACCAAGTAAAATAAAAAGCAAAAAAAATCTAATCCTGGTTATACAACGCGTAGTTCAAAGTCATAGGTGTCTGCTTGATTTGGAGACACTCCTTATTTAAGGTTTCAAACCAATCTTGTGAACAAGTTCTTTGGAAAAAAGACTTGGTGTATAATTCGTATTTTATTGGCTTTAGCAGAAGACTGACAAAGTTATAAGGGGAACCAGCTTAAGCAATTCATTGGAGCTGTTGAAGGAAGCACATGAGAAGAAAGATATTACATGTATATGATTTGACAAAATTGTTAACGGGCGTGTGAAGTTAATTGTACATGCATCAGAAGAAGCCATATGATGGCCACGACTGCAGTGATCGGGCTTAGTGCAGGGAAGAGGCTCTTGAGTTCCTCCTACCATTACTCAGATCTCACAGAAAAGCTCCCATTTGTCAATGATAATGCACTAGCACAGTATCAAATCACTTCAACCAAGAAAGTGATTAGTTCCAAAAAGTCATCTAATTTTGGCCCCAGTTTTCCATCAGCTATTCGACAAGCAGAGTCTATCAAGGCTGTCAAAGAAGATGTAGATATTATCTCTTCTCCTTCAACTGCAGAGCCATGGTTTCAGAGACCCAACAACCTTGAAGAGGAAAGTTCTGATCCTGATTATTTGGTGGAGGCACTTCTTTTGCTGCAAAGGTCTATGCTGGAAAAGCAATGGAATCTTTCTTTTGAGCAGAAGGTACTAACTGATTCAGCAAGAGGAAAAAGTCACAGGAAGATATCTGTCACTTGTTCTGGAGTATCTGCTCGGCAAAGGAGAATGAAAGCTAGGAAGAAAGTTCTGAACAAAACTGGTTATGTGGTTCCACCTTATACTGGTAAGCAGTTGAGATCATTGATCAGTCCAGAGCTGCTTCAGAATCATTCGAGGGGTTATGTCAACGGTGTAGTAAGTGAAGAGTTGCTTACTCATGCAGACGTGGTATGCCTGTCAAAGAAAATTGGTGCTGGTCTTTCCTTAGAGGAGCACAAATTGAGGTAGTTGCATGCTCTCACAATATGATGATTGATTCTGATTTGGTGAACTGTTTATACATATTTAAAAGTGTACTAATTTACAAATGCAGACATAATAAATAAGTAAAATGAATGACAAAAGGATCAATTTTATTCTTTACTTACTGATGCATAAATTGAAGAAAGCTAATCCTGTTGTTTTAGCTTTCCCTATAGTTAGATATATATAGATGCTGATGACTGCAACGTACTTGCATAATTCCAATTTATTTCGTATCATTTGGATAGCAATATCGTGTCATTGATTGATTCCCTTTCCATTTCTAATTTTATGCATAGCAATACATTGTTCCTATTCTATTCATTTAATATTATATGATAAAATTCAAGGCACTTGTGAACTTGTTTCACGGAAGGCCCTCACAACAGTTGTGGTCTGGAATTCCTACTTACAAATATAAGGCTGTAAGAGTACGGGTCTGTGGAAGAGAGAGAATGAGAGGGAGGGAGGGAGAGAGAGAGAGAGAGAGTATCCCTTCCTGGATTTATCTGGTTTAATTGCTGGATGTCATTTAAAATTAGTTTACACTTGTATGACAGTTCCTTCAGGAGAAAATCTCTTATTGTATGTCTTTTTATTTTTGCATTGGGACATACAGATTGAAGGAGAGGCTAGGATGTGAGCCATCTGACGACCAACTTGCAACTTCATTGAGGATTCCTCGAGCTGAATTACAATCAAAACTGATTGAGTGTTCTTTAGCAAGAGAGAAGCTGGCAATGAGTAATGTTCGTCTGGTCATGTCTATTGCTCAAAGATATGAAAACATGGGTGCTGAAATGGCCGACCTTGTTCAGGTAATTTTCTGCTCCTTGCATAACTTAAAATATATGTCAATGTGTCATAAACTTAAATATAGTATGCAATGTGAGTTTCTGCTATAAGAAAAGAATGTTATTTCTCTCATGTAGGGTGGGTTAATTGGACTACTTCGCGGAATTGAGAAATTTGACTCTTCGAAAGGGTGCAGAATTTCAACATATGTTTATTGGTGGATACGCCAAGTAAGGCTAATATTTCCTGGTTCACATTGTAAATAATGCAATGAGATGCTCATAGCAATCATATGTGTGGAAAGCATATTTAACATGCTTACCACTACATCTCTACCAAGTTTTCATGTTTGGTTCCACTTCATCATGCATGAAACAATAAGATGGTCAAGATGGTATTTTTAATTATCTGCATTAAAAAACAAGGTGCATTCATATTCCTAAACTAATAGCATATGATTATCCTAAACTAATAGCATCATTTCATAGCTGTAAACACAAGCAAAGTTTTGATATTATCCTTGCATCCATTTTCTAAGTCCACACTGAGATATTCTCTCAATTATGTGTCCCAGTTATTTATTTATGATCATCATGTTTGATACTATTGTAAGAGCCAGTACAGAGCAAAATATGCTCACATAAATTTTTGTAAGAAGTAGAGAATTAAATTTCTCCTTTTCTATTTTTTCTTGGGATTTTTATACATCTTTTTCTTGCAAGTCGGTAGGATATCTATTACATGGGATTTTCAAAGCAGTAAATTTGATTTCTAGGGTAACACTGGCTTTTTTACCAGGGTGTTTCAAGAACATTGGTTGAAAATTCCAGGACTTTGAGATTACCTGCTCATATGCATGAAAGATTAGGTTTAATCCGGAATGCAAAAGTTAGACTGGAAGAGAAAGGAATAACCCCATCAATTGATGTAAGTTGATTACGCAATATTTACATTTACTATGTTTATCCTTTACATACAAAAATATCAGTGAGAATGCATAACAGCCTGAACCCATCTGCCATAAAGGAGGCACGTACTAAGATGCTTTACACTGCCATTAATTTCTTCTTGCCTGTAAATTATCTGATTGTTTCCCCTTTTTTCAGAGAATTGCAGAATGCCTGAAGATGTCAAAAAAGAAAGTCAAGAATGCTACGGAGGTACCAATATGTTTGAAATTGACTGTGTCTAGGCCATTGTACTTGGTTAAATTGCACAACAGTGCTTATTGTATGGTATCATTTCATGTAGGCAATCAGTAAGGTCTTCTCTCTTGATAGGGAAGCATTTCCCTCTCTGAATGGTCTTCCGGGAGAAACACATCATAGTGTAAGTATTCTTGATGAAACTAATTTCTGAAATCCCAATATTTGTGGAAGAAGTTTTTCCTAAATATTGTAAACTTCTTCCTTATGCCATTGGTTGACTTTTTATTTTCTTTTTTCTATTTCAGTACATTGCAGATAATCGCCTTGAGAACAACCCATGGCATGGAGTGGATGAGTTGGCGCTGAAGGTAATTGAATTTAAAGTTGAAAATGCATTAGTGAAATGTCTGTAAGCAGGTGGTAATTCAAACACATTATAATGATTCACTTGAAAGTGTTCCAAGTCAAAATGAATTAGTTCATAATAATTATTGTAAGCTCTCTCTCTCTCTAAAAGTATGCTCCATATATACCTTCCTGTGGCATTTGGAACATTCCATTCCTAATTATTGTAGTTCTCAAGATTACTCCACATTGCTTTTAATCTCCTTGATAGCTCACAGAGTTTTCGGTCTTTGATTATTACTTCTTGAATTGTGAGTGAAGGCTAGGCCACTAAAAGCACTTAAGAGATCAAATCATTCCTTAAATTCCAAAAAATTAAATGCTGCCTCAAGTTTCTGTCTAATGTTCAAAATTCTCTTAAGTCATCTGAATTGTTTAAATTTTCTTTTGGAGTACTATCCGATTTTAGATGTATCCAACAAAACTCATGATAATTATTTCCCAATATCCGGTATTTATTCTAATATCGACCTTTAGCAAATAGAGGAACTTATTTGTGAGTATTGCATGACCTCTTTTTGTGTGCGCGCGCGCGTGCTGTATACTTGTTTACTGAAGACCAGGTGGATTTTCTGACAACTCTCAACACTGTATTTGTTTTCTATGCTAGTGAAGAAAAAAAGCTAATGATATTACTTGCAATAATACATTTTCAGGATGAAGTAAACAAGCTCATTAATATGACACTTGGGGAACGGGAGAGAGACATTATACGACTTTACCATGGTCTGGATAATGAATGTCTTACATGGGAGGATATTAGTAAACGGTAAGTGCAAAAGTAGATAGACAATACAGTACTACTTATTTCCAAGTAATAAAGCATAACTAAAACCTGTATGTTATTCTTCGGCCACCACGTCTTTCAAACTCTTCAGTTAAATCTGGTTGCTTTTTCAAAATAAAGTGAACATGTTTAGCCAGTAAGTTCTGCCCATGATTGCACTTGAACTGAATGTATGCTATATTGGGTTAAATGTATGCTATATTGGGTTACATCTCCAAGAGTGTGCAAGCGTTTTGCCTGACTCTAAACATTAGAGGTTAGATCGTGTTCATGAATTGCTTGTGTTGGTTGATTTCATGCTTTTGGGGTCCTTGCATATGCAAAATAACTGCATTAACATTTGTTTAATAGCCAGCTGTTTTGACGATTGTATTGTGCTTACTACTCTTTCAGCATAGGTTTGTCCAGAGAAAGAGTTAGGCAAGTCGGACTTGTTGCACTTGAAAAACTAAAGCATGCAGCCAGGAAGAGTAAGATGGAGGCTATGCTGGTGAAACATTAGTTTTCTGTACGTGTTTCAGCAAAGATGAATGCCACAAGTTAAGATACTCATGTATAGATATAGAAAAGAAAAAGTACTGTATCTTCTTCAATTTGTTCTTCCAATCAGAAAAAAAAAAAAAGGTTATAGAAGATTATTATGCCAGGGTTTTTCACCCTAACTTTCTGTAACAAGAGATAGAAAACACCGATTATAACCCATAAGTTGGTAGCGGAAAATTTCATGTATTTAAAGAGAATTTCATATGTGAAGCACATCTCATATACTGGATGTTTCCTTGACGACCTTGAGCTACACGTCTGATCTTATTCTGTACTTGTTTTGTATAATTAATCTTTTAATTTAGGAAATTTTCTACTTACTATGTTGGGTATGAATGTGCTTTATGGGTGAAGAAAGAGCCATTTGGGTGAGGAGAGCGAGGAAAGGCTTCGGCCATGCAGCATTCATGTGAGATAGGGGCGATTAAAGGATTAAACTACATCAAATGCACCATATGGGTTCAGGGATAAAGTCAAGCATCTATATCCCTCTAATATCAAGATTAGTTCATAGAAATAAATCCTAGAAAGGCGTCCACCTGTATGGAAATCCAGCTAATGAGATATGGATCTATCAAAATTGAGTTGAGATGATAAAATATTATTAAAATATTATTTTTTAATATTATTATTATTTTAAGATTTGAAAAAGTTGAATGATAGACCACGTCGTTCCACAAGACTCCGTAAACCAAATCCCAAATATTTGGGATGATCTGATACGTGAAGAAGGCATGCAGCGTGACTGGGTCAGTGAGCTTCCACGCACGAAGCGCGCATGAAGTACGCACGAGCGCACGAAGCGGATGATTTCCGTCAGTTTCATTCTAGTACGCACGAGCGCACGAAGCGGATGATTTCCGTCAGTTTCATTCTAGTACGCACGAGCGCACGAAGCGGATGATTTCCGTCAGTTTCATTCTATTTTTAAGCTCTGTTTTAGGCTCTGTTTCATGAGCAGTAGTTTAGGTTCTTAGTCCGCAAGTCAGTCCGCATTTTCCATTCTTAGTCCGCAAGTCAGTCCGCAAGTTTTCATTATTGTTTCCTTTTATTTCGGTGTAATTCTGCTATTTAAGCAGAAGAGAATTATTAATGAATCATCGAATATTGTTGAGTCAAATTGTGGTACCTTCTCACCCGAAGAGAACAACTATTTTAGCATATTTAATTTATCCTCTGTGTTTGGGACCTATCATTGGCCTCAGAGCCAGGTTCATTTTACTATGGGAACCAATAAAGAGAGAATTGAACAACTGGAGGCTGGACTCGGTGAAGTTCAAGAGGGGCTACACCGGATGGAGCTGGGCATGGCGGATCGACTGCGACACGTTGAAGAGACTTTTAACCGTCTCTCTGATGTGCTCCTTGCCAACCAAGAACCTCCAAACCAAGGTAATCAAAACCGTGAAGGTCACAATGGGGGACGACTTGTGGTATCCTCCAAAACAGCAAAATTAGAATTTCCGCGATTTTCAGGAGATGATCCGACGGAGTGGTTCAACCGTGTAAACCAGTTTTTCGAGTTCCAAAATACTCCCGACAACCAAAAGGTTTCTTTAGCATCTTACCATTTGGAAGGAGAAGCCAACCAGTGGTGGCAATGGATTCGCAAGACTTTTCAAGATGAAGGTCGAGTTATTTCGTGGATCGATTTTGAAGAGGAACTCTGGGCGCGTTTTGGGCCATCAGACTGCGAAGATTTTGACGAGGCTCTGTCCCGTGTTCGGCAGACGGGTTCCCTGCGTGATTACCAACGGGAATTCGAACAATTAGGCAACCGGGTCAAAGGTTGGACACAGAAGGCTTTGGTGGGCACCTTCATGGGTGGTTTGAAGACAGAAATTTCGGATGGAATCCGTATGTTTAAACCACAAACTTTGAAAGATGCTATACGTTTCGCAAGGATGAGAGATGATCAACTAATGAGACAAAGGAGATTCTTACGACCTGCCCCTCCATTACGAGCTCCCCCAGTTCTTCCACCAGCAAATCGGGCAGCACATGTCGCTCCAGTTCGACGACTGAGTTGGGAGGAAATGCAGCGACGACGTCTCCAAGGTTTATGTTTCAATTGTAATGAACGTTTTACTGCAGGTCATAGATGTCAAGGGCCCCGGATACTAATGTTGGAGGGCTACGAGGACGATAACAATGTTATCTGTGATGAAGTCAATGAAGAAAGAAATACGGGAAGACACCAGGAGGAGAATCTAGAACCAGAGATTACGTTGCATGCATTAACGGGCTGGTCAGCGCCCAAGACCATGCGAGTAGCGGCTAGAATCGGTGCCCACGACGTCATTATATTAATTGACAGCGGATCGACTCACAATTTCCTGAGTGAGCGCTTAGCTAACTTGCTGCGATTACCGGTGATACCAACAGAGACCTTTCCCGTTCGGGTTGCCAATGGAGAATCTCTTAAATGTCAAGGAAGGTTCGAGGGGGTACAAATCAATTTGCAGGGCACTGTGTTTTCCTTAACTCTTTATTCCCTACCTCTCGCAGGCTTGGACGTAGTACTGGGGATTCAATGGCTTGAATTACTTGGCTTGCCGTGGTATGCGACTGGAAACAGTTGACCATGGAATTTTTATGGGAAAACCAACCCAGGAGATTAATCGGCGTCGACGAGCAAGACATCCAAGCCGCGTCACTCAAGGAGCTAACCAAGGAATGTCGCCCCAGTCAAACGCTGTTTGCGTTATGCTTCCAGATCGCTCAAGCGGAACCACCGATGAATATTCATCCAAGCATGCAAAAATTATTGCAGGAATTTTCTGATCTATTCATAGAGCCCTCATGCTTACCACCACCAAGGGAAGTCGACCACTGCATTAATCTTAAGGAAGGAACCAAACCAATAAACGTTCGGCCTTATCGGTACGCACATTATCAGAAGAATGAGATCGAAAAGCAGGTCCAGGATATGCTGCAATCGGGGCTTGTTCAAACCAGCACTAGCCCATTTTCATCACCCGTATTGCTAGTAAAAAAGAAAGACGGGAATTGGCGCTTTTGCACAGATTATCGGGCACTCAACGCCGCAACCATTAAAGACCGATTTCCGATACCGACAGTAGATGATATGTTGGATGAGCTCTACAGTGCTTCATATTTCACCAAACTCGATCTGCGAGCGGGCTACCATCAGGTACGAGTTAAACCAAGTGACGTCCATAAAACTGCTTTTCGGACACATAATGGTCATTACGAATACTTAGTAATGCCGTTCGGTTTATGTAACGCACCTTCGACATTTCAAGCTATCATGAACTCCATCTTTCGTCCGTATCTTAGAAAATTTATATTAGTTTTCTTTGATGATATTCTAATCTATAGTCCGGATTGGGATCACCATTTATCACATGTAAGGCAAACCTTTGAAATATTGAGGCAGCATCGATTCTTTGTAAAATCTAGCAAATGTGCATTTGGGCAGCAAGAACTGGAGTACTTGGGGCACATCATCACTAGCCAAGGCGTGAAAGTGGATGACAATAAAATTGCTGCTATGATAGTCTGGCCACAACCCACTAACATTTCGGAACTACGTGGTTTTTTAGGCTTGACAGGTTATTACCGGAAGTTCGTCAAAAACTACGGCATAATAGCTAGACCTCTCACCAATCTTCTCAAAAAGGGGCAATTCGGATGGCACGAGGAAGCTGAACGTGCCTTTCTTGCTCTCAAACGGGCCATGACGACCACTCCTATATTGGCCATGCCAAACTTCAATGAATCTTTTACTATTGAAACGGATGCGTCGGGAGAAGGCATCGGAGCAGTTCTATCTCAACGTGGCAAGCCAGTGGCATACATGAGCTGAGCTCTCGGAGTGGCCAAGAAATCATGGTCGACGTACGCTAAGGAAATGTTGGCTATCATCGAAACCATACGTACATGGCGGCCTTACCTTCTAGGCCAGAAATTCTATATTCAGACCGATCAATGTAGCCTCAAATATTTTTTAGAACAGCGAATAGCAACTCCGGAGCAGCAAAAATGGGTCGCTAAGCTGTTGGGTTACGATTATGAAATTACATACAAACCGGGCCGAGAAAACTCTGCAGCTGATGCTCTCTCTCGAAAACAGGGCAGTCCCGTCTTCAAAATATTTTTTTTCCGCAAGTTAGCTTGTGGGAAGAAATTAAAAAAGCTGCAGAAAAGGACCCCTACATCCAGGCAAAAAGCCGTATGGCCACGGAACAACCTGGAAGTTCGTATACATGGTGCAAAGGACTCTTACGTTACAAAGGCAGGATTATTGTTCCGAACGACACAGCCTTACGGGCTAAATTACTGCACGAGATGCATGACACCAAGGTGGGGGGTCATTCGGGTGTCTTGCGTACATTTAAGAAGCTGGGACAACAATTTTACTGGCCGGGGATGCATGGAGCAGTGCATAATTACGTAAAAGGATGTGAAGTTTGCCAGAAAATTAAAACAGAAACCTTGGCTCCAGCCAGACTCCTTCAGCCACTACCCATTCCGTGCCAAGTATGGGACGACATCTCCCTAGATTTTATTGAAGGGTTACCGACCTCACAAGGAAGAGACACCATAATGGTAGTTGTCGACAGATTCAGTAAGTCTGCACATTTCCTCACCTTAAGTCATCCTTTCACTGCAAAAAATGTGGCAGAAAAATTTGTCGAAGGCATTATCAAGCTTCACGGGATGCCCAAGTCAATTGTTTGCGATCGGGATCCGATTTTCATCAGCAATTTTTGGCAAGAATTCTTCAAGATGTCGGGCACCAAACTGAAGCTCAGTTCCTCATACCATCCACAAACGGATGGCCAAACGGAAGTCGTCAACGGTTGCGTTGAACAGTATCTACGGTGTTTTGTTCATCAATGGCCACGGAAATGGTGTTCCTTCTTACCTTGGGCTGAATATTGGTACAATACAACATACCACATTTCGACTGGAATGACTCCTTTCCAGGCGCTGTATGGGCGGTTACCACCCTCTATTCCGACGTACAACGATGGCCTCTCTCCAGTACACGAAGTTGACCAACAACTCATGCGCCGAGATGAACTGCTACGGCAATTGAAGGTTAATTTAGAGAGATCGCAGAATCGAATGAAGCAGTTGGCAGATCAAAAAAGGAGGGACATTACGTTCAATATCGGTGACTGGGTGCTTTTGAAGCTACATCCATATCGCCAGCAAACGGTCTTTAAACGGGTCCACCAAAAACTTGCTAGCCGTTTTTTCGGACCCTATCAGATTCTCGAGAAAATTGGGCCAGTCGCATACAAATTACAGTTGCCGAAGGAAGCACGCATTCACCCGGTGTTTCATGTATCACTACTTAAATGCTACCAGTTTAATGAGGACGTCAACAAGGAGATGGCTGAAACTAAACGAGTTGAGCTACCACCTTTCTCCGACGATGGGGTAGTCATCTTAGAACCTCAAACTATTTTAGATTACCGCTGGCTCAAGCAAGGAACTCAGTTGGTTGAAGAAGGCTTGGTGCAATAGAAACACCTTCCAGCCGAGGAGGCAACGTGGGAGTCAATAGCCAAGCTGAAGGAAATGTTTCCGCGTCTGGACCTTGAGGACAAGGATCCGCTTGTTGGGGGAAGTAATGATAGACCACGTCGTTCCACAAGACTCCGTAAACCAAATCCCAAATATTTGGGATGATCTGATAAAGAAGGCATGCAGCGTGACTGGGTCAGTGAGCTTCCACGCATGAAGCACGCATGAAGTACGCACGAGCACACGAAGCGGATGATTTTCGTCAGTTTCATTCTAGTACGCACGAGCGCACGAAGCGGATGATTTCCGTCAGTTTCATTCTATTTTTAAGCTCTGTTTTATTCTGTTTTAGGCTCTGTTTCATGAGCAGTAGTTTCGGTTCTTAGTCCGCAAGTCAGTCCGCATTTTCCATTCTCAGTCCGCAAGTTTTCATTATTGTTTCCTTTTATTTCGGTGTAATTCTGCTATTTAAGCAGAAGAGAATTATTAATGAATCATCGAATATTGTTGAGTCAAATTGTGGTACCTTCTCACCCGAAGAGAACAACTATTTTAGCATATTTAATTTATCCTCTGTGTTTGGGACCTATCATTGAATTGTTTATTATATTTTATGTTTAGATTTGAAAAAGTTATAACGATGAATTAAGATGAATTGAGATAAGTTTAAGTTCCAAACGAAGCCTAAAAGCACGAGAGGCATCATCCAATGAGTTCTCTGATGCAAGTCGTTAGGACACACCACAGGCATATTTGGAAATTTCATCAACATAACATCATCATCTCACACTTATTCCACTATTATGAAATGACATTGTCTATCAACCTTTAAATTTAATATTTTTTTTAAAATAGATGATCTAAAGGTGATAGAAAATGTTACATTTATAAAATTTAATGAAATTCTTAGAATAATAATGTGCTATATAGTATTACTCAAAAATAAAAATGTTATGTATCGCATTCTCTATCTAAAGTCGATGAGACGTCGTTGCTAATGGACCTAGCTTTTCTTCTGAAGAACATAAGACACAATCGAAAGGTGATAAAAAAAAAAAAAAAAATTATCAAAATTTATAAATTGGGATGAAAGTAAAATAAAAATAGTAGTATATTAGGATTGCTTTTTTAGAAATTACATCAATAATTCGTTCATGAGTGTGTCCACGCATCCACGTGTTTCAGAGAGAGAGATCTCCAACTCTTTAGAAGTGTGATTACGTGTCATCTTCATGGGATTGAGAACCACGACCTGATCAACCAGTCATCCTCATCTTGTTTTTTTTTTTTCTTTTAAATAATATTTTATACAGTCATAATGGTATAAATATCATGATATTATGTATTATTTTAAAAAAAATTAATTTTTTTATGTGAATCTCATTTTTATTTATTTATTTTTAAAAGAGTGCACGATACTTATACAATACAAATATCATTTCTCTTTTCTTTTAATTAAATATTTAATTAAAATAGGATAAAAGTATAAAGTTTGAGTTTGAGTTTTATAAACTTTTTATTTTGAGAGTCTTACTACACAACTACCCACTGTTCACGCAACCTTCGCACTCCAACCTACGTAGCTTTTTTTTTTTTTTTAAATGTGTGGGGTCGAGAATGTTCATTTCAAATTCCCCCCAGGCCGCGTTCTTCTTCGCTTCTAAAAGAAAATGTGCGGGTCGAGAAGGTTCATTTCAAATTCCACCCCCCAGGCCCGCGTTCTTCTTCGCTTCTTCAGAAATCCTAGGGAGAAAATACTAAGCAAAACTCCAAAAACCCAGGATTTGGCAACTACCAACGAAAGCAAATCAGTGGGAGAAAAATCAGCCAGCTCCAGTTGGATTGGGACGTGCGGATTTAAACGTTGATTCAAATAGAGGTTTGCTATTCCTTTTTTTTTGGTAAAGCAAAATCGTGAGAGACGGAGATGTAACTGTGTTTTGGCCTTTTGGAATTTTTTTGTAGAAAAAAATTTTCGTGAGTAGGGAGTTTCGTGTCGTCGGGGAACATTTGGATATTTTCCGCTACGAGTTCACCATTTCCGTACGACTTCTCCAGCTTCACGATTTCCACACGGTTTTAGTCCTCCGCTGGTATTGTAGCTGCCGAGAGCCACTGTATGTCATCTTACAAGGGTAAGAAATTAAAGAAAATGGTTTTTATTTTTCTCTTTTGGTTTCATCTCTCAATTTCTAGCATTACTCATTGTGTGTTTATGCATTTATGGATCTACGATTTGATGTTTGTTTAATCTGTGTTTTGTGGGGTTTTTGGGTTGTTGATGTTGTATGTATGCCACTGATTTTTTGGTTGTTGATAACATCTAAAATGAGTGAGATTATTGGCTGGAACTGGTGGGAAGGGGAAAACACAGAGGGAATATACTAGAAAGAGTTTCACAGCCTTGATATACAACATGGTATAAGGTTCATAAACATTGTCTCAAATTCTTAAAGAACTAAAATTTATACCTTTTACTAGCTCCTTTAAACAGAACCATACATCCAAGATAGCAAAAAGATCTAGAAGTGGCTTGACCCTGCTGTTTTCACACCATGGTGCCATTCCATGCTTATTTTAAAATCAACCACAAAATGCATCTACATTTATTCTGTGACATACATAACTTTACTTCACTTATTCTTTAACACTCCAATTGAATTTGCTTTAATCTCATAAAAGAAATAAACATTGGCAAAACAAGTTTATTTTCTTTAACCAAATAAATTTATTACACAAAATAATGTAACAAGGATGTGATTATTTGTTTTCTTTCAATAAGAGTGGATAACTAGTCATTTTCATTTGTAAGAGCCCTAGACATCAAATATCCCCCTTTTTGACAAAAAAAAAAAAAAAAGTTAAAGACCACTGTATTTTGATCACTTAGCCTTTTAAAAAAAAAAAAAAAAAAACCATGAAGAGATGATGGATAATATGAGAAAACACCAATAAATTAAAATGATGGCAAAGAGCATACTAGGTTGGTGGATGATATGATGTTGACCAAAGCTTGCATTGTTCTTCCCACTCTTCTTTTGATGATGCAGCAGATTTGCTAACCTAAAAAAGAATAAACCCAAGAGGAAAATTTATGAGTCTTAACTAGATGCTTAGTCCCACAGCAGAACATATAAGATGAATAATAGGAACTATCTTTGATTGGTAAGATAATGATTTAAGAAAATTTCACTTTGACAATGGATGGATAACTTGTTTCTCTTGAGAAAGTTTAAGAATCAAATGGGTGGTAATTTGAGCTTATGTTGTTTCTCTTGCATGTATTTTAAATGCAAGTGTTTTATGCAGGTCACCACCGATGTAGCTATGGCACTAATCAGAAGATATATATTACTAGTTCTTCCCTAAGCTTGAAAATAGTTTTAAACAAGAATTAACTTGCAAATTAAGATATCAAAAGGACGACCCACTTTTGTAATAAAAGCACCAAGCCGATAGGCATTTACTATCTCTCGTACATCTTGTTGCATGCTGTCCAACTGATTGTCATTTTCACATGCACTGAATTTCAAACCACTGGGAATGTCACTTCGAATTAGGCTTTGAAAAATTAGTCAGTTTACTCTATTTCCTCCAATCATTAGAAATGGGCAATAGCCAATTAACCCTTGTTTTCAGAATTTTTCTTCAAAAGCCATTTTTCTTTCACTAACCAGAATTTCCTTCTTTTTAGTGTATAAACTATCTTCAGAAATTGGTTGAAGTATTTTTTATGGTCGTGTATTTATATTGCTGTTAGTTAGTTAGCATTTTATTTTAGATGGTCATGCATTTGATTTTTGCACTGTTGGTACAGGTATAAACCACATAATGAGCAACAAGAGGAGGGAGAGGGAAGATTGGGCGTATAGCATTTTTGTTAAAATGGAAGTGTTCCATTTCCTTCTCATGATATGTAAAAGGGTAATATATATGTAAAAGGTGTACTATTTTTTGAAGTGTCAAAAAATAGGACTTTATTGAACTTTGTAAATATTTTTTGTTCAATTGTGAAATGCAATGAGGAGTGCGTCTTATTGTTCAGGATTTTTGGAATGCATCATGCTTAGGTATGAGATGCCTTTTGCCTTTCTACTTTAGAATGCCTTGATGTTTTACCTTTCTGATTTTCAACCTCCTTTATTCTATTTTAGAATGCATTCTTTATGGAAAAACCCCAGCTGATGAGATCAAACAATCCCATGCCTCTTGTCATGGTCTTTGGATAAATATATGCTAACTCACGAATTGGTGAGCAATTGGGCAGTTGGCAACCATAAGATGAGACCAGCTATCTAGAACTTGATCAATATCAATGAATCTAACCAAATAAATAGAGACAACTTGCTGCAGGTATCAAAAAAGAAGAAAAATGTGTCACGAGTTTATCCCCTAGTTCAATCCCTCATTTCATTCAAATCCAATAATCAGAAGATTCAGAACCTCATTTCATTGCATATAATAAAGCCCACAAAACCTCATTCCATTGCATATAATTAGAATCCCATCCCATTCAAATCCCTCATTTAACTGTAATAAAATATAATTTGGGCTGTCCAAGCAGCACCTTATTCCATTGCATATAAATAACATACTCCCTACATCACAAGCATTAACTAACACTTACAACTCAACATACAACTATGGAAGGAAATACACCAGTTCAGTTTTCAAAATAAAACAACAAGAATGTATTGTATTTCTCTAAGTTGAGTTTAAACAAATACAACAATAAAGTCAAAACTAGCAGCTAAAGCCATTATTTAGCTGCAACTATTTCTATAAATCTTCAGTCTTGCAAGTGTCCAAAGTGCTGTCCAATCCCATTTTTGGATATCCATCATTATTTCTGTAGAACCCACCAGGTTATTGAGGAAGACCAACCTCCAAAGACAATGTATATGAAGAGATGCGTGATGTAAACACTGGCTGAAAAATCTAAGCACTTTTTTGCCCTCTTAATCAGAGAAGGCATATATGCAGCTCTGCACAAACAAGAAAGGTTTGCTAATCAACAAGATAAAACTTCTAGTTATCCTCTTATTTAAATAAAAAGATGATAAACATTTGAAAGCATGCTTTGCCAAATTCTCTTTAGTATCCATGATAGTCATTTCATAATAAGTTTTAGCATTTATTTTATCGGTAAACAAAATTTTATTGATCATAAAATAGACAAAGGTCCCAAGTATACATGACATAGACAAGTTGGAACCATCTCCATACCATTGCAATCTTAGAGTTGTCCTGAATGCCTCAAAAAGGAGCTAGGAGGTCAATTACCATTTTCAGCATCACCCAAGTTAGCATGTAAAACTAAAATTTACTACATGAACGCAGAAACATGAAGCCATAGGGCGTTTCCTCAGACAACATAAACAACTTGTACACTTAGCATAACCCATAAACAACAATGTTTGATTCCAATTGTACAATGCTTTTCTAAGGACCCAGGAAAACCTAATCTTTCCTATACTGAATTCAGTGTTACAATCTCTCCTACTCAAATCCCTGATATCCTCACAAGTCATTTGTGTAGTAGCAAGGCTCAAGTCCTCCACTTTTGGTGGGGGATTGGCTCTGTACTATTGGTAATGACCCAAGAAAAATCCAAGATACACATCTAGCCTCATACTCCAAAATGACTAATTAAATTTTCAATTGAAGCTCCTTGAAATAATTATAAATCCTATAAGATTCTATGTTTCAATTAATATAAAATCTCATTCACTGCCCTTTTTAGACCCAGCGTTACGACCTCCATTTTTTCAAGTAACGTAAAAAGGATCTCAAGTTGTGTATCGCAAAGTGTATAATTTGTTTTTTGATCGGTAGCATAATAGTTTTTAAAGGAAAGGGCACATTTTAAAAGCAAAAAACCAATTCAAACCATCACAAATACAACCTGTAAAAGCATACAGCACTTTCAAAGATAGAAAAGTGGCATGGAGTTCTTACCCTGCAAGTGAGTTGAACAGAAATGAAGCAATGCCACGGTGGAGACGACGGCAGAGGGAGGCATCGATCACTGAAGGGGATGAAGGAGGGGCTCGAAGCTCTGAAGGGGGTTCTCTTTGGGCTGGGGTGAGGGGTCGAATTTGTTCTAGGGTTTCATGGGTGAGAAACTGTTTGGGTGAGGATGATAAATTTTTCTTCTAGCCTTTCAGGGTTGAGACAATACCGGCGTTGGGGGATCTCGGCTTGAGGTGGTGTTCACTAGGCTTTTGGGAGGGAAAGAAAATGGGGGAGACGGTTTGCGAGGGGCAATAACGTGAGAGGGTTTTCCCTGGGGTGAGGATGTTGGAAGAAGGTGACTCAAGTAAGGGCTTTCGGGAGGGGTAGAAAGGGATATGAGGGAATGAGAGAAACATATCTGGCTTTCGGGAGGGGGAGAGAAACAGATTGGCTTTCGGGAGGGAGAAAGGGGATTGAGGAGGGGGAGAAAGTCTTGTCAAGTGAGGGAGGGGAGGAAGCGAACCGTGACGTGGTCGATCAAACCGGTTCGCCACGTCAGGTGTGCGGAAGTTGTGCTACAGTGGGGAGGTTGTGCAGAATATTTCTTATTTTTAATATATCAATAATTGTCTAAAAGATTTAAATCAATGAATTATTTAATTTAAAATTTAATTAACATTCTAATTATATTATGTTCACATATGAAATTATCTCCATATCCTCAATGATGTAATACTCTCATTTTAAAATAAAGGATAAGATATAATTAAAATACAATATCTATGTAAATAGTTTTGGTAACATGATAATTTATGATAAAATGAAGAATAATTCTCAAACAGCACTACTAAAAAAAAAAAGATATATATTCTGACAACTTCTGTCTATCAATACTGTTTTTCAGCCTCTTTAACATCTATTAGCATTTCGGCAGCCACAGAAGAAAACGGCGAAACTCCAAAGTTGAGGGGAATCAAACGTAGAACAATGGCCAAGACACTGATGGTGCGTCCGTACGTTGTTACATCCTCGTCACGCGGGGCAAGCAGGCTCTTCCTCCGACAAGCTCAGCCACCGAAATCCTTTGTGTCCACGGTTTTATTGAATAGAAGTATACACGCCGGGTGTACTAAACTCCACGCTCCTAGAAATTGTATTGGAGAAGGTTATGCTCATGGAAGGTCATCTGGGTTCAGGTTCGTGCCGGTGGATAGTCGGAGGTTCAGCACAAGAGCCACGCATGTGAACGATGTTGGGTCCATAGACTCCCCACTCAGGCAGTCGATGGAGAAAAAGGTACGCAATATAAGCACTGTGTTTCTACTGTTTTTGTTTCCGAAAATAATTTTTGCTTTGATAGATTAATTACTTGGTCTTGAGCGGCTGAGCCTCGATAGTATGGAACTACGATATTTAATCAAAACAGAACTTTCGAGTCTTGAAATGTGTAAAGACACGTTTGTGGTGAGAAATTAGTAAGGATATGTTGGTAAAGGGGGTGAAGTTGAACGAGGCAATTATGCTAGAAGAGAAGAAATTGTCCATGGGATTCAAGAAGAAACATAACAGCTGGGCGGACAAAAAATTGGGTTATTCCTATATGGTTATTTCAAGGAATTAACATCTTGGGTTTCCTAATTGTCGCCTTATTTTGCATTTTTTGGATCTGTGGTCTCAATATCCTGGTTACGAATTCTGAACTACCAACAAGTTTCAAATTTGCACCATCAATTAAGAAATAACAGTTGAGATGGACAAAAAATTGGTGAACAAAGTGTATTTTCATTATTTCATTTTTTCAATTACCACATTTAATTACCTGCCCTTTTTGAAATTATATGTTGCAATATGCTTCAACAGATCAAGGAAGATCTCAGCGCAGAGTCAGTCACGGTAAAAGATGCTTATGGCGATGGTCGGCATGTCAGGCAAGCTCATGTGCTTGCTGGCTTATGTTTTGTATGATAGGAATAGTCAAATGCATCATCAAATACTTTCGTTCTCTGTTTTTCTAATTCTTGTACCAATCGATTGATATATCACTTAAATAAATGGATGGGAATTTCTGGGTAGTATGATTGATGGCAGTTCCCAATATTTATTGTTGTCTGTGTGTATATCACAGTATTATCCCAGTAAATCAGTTTTTAATAATGACATCGAACTTTCAAGGTTTTCTTGTGATACCTTGCTCTTATTAGTGCCCCAGAGTTCTCTGTATAGTATAATAATGCTTCTCTCCTATAAAAGAGTTTGAATAAATTGTTGTACGGGCCATCACAAGCATCTACAAGGGCCCCCCCCCCCCCCCCAAAAAAAAAAAATGATAGAATTTCCTTTGTGCTTTTGAAAATAAATCTTGAGGATGTATATTATAAATGGTCTCAGAGCTTTCTTAATGTACTTAAATAATGCTTTGAGAGCACTACACGTGACAGACCTCAGGGAGGCTTTCCACTCCTGAACGTGTTCTTATTTCGGATAGAAACCTTGTGTTTCCAGTGAATGTAAACTCTTGAAAATGATCAACACTCGGCATTTCTCTGTTTACTTTGTAATGTCCATTAATGCACTTCAGAAAATTATAACGTATTACTTAGAAAGTTGTTTGTGATGGAAATATTTAAGTTTTCAACATGACAGATTTGAATGACCATTCTTGCAATATGTAATTGACTGCACTATTCCCCCCCCAAATGTTAATGTTTATTTGTTTCTTTACTTCTCTATTTTTTATGGTGAAGCATTATTATTTTTTTTAATCACGCATTCACAAAATAATGTTGTGATGCTAATATTTCATTTTCTTTGAGCAATGCCCCTATTATGTCTGAAGTCGTGAATGTAGGCCACTTTAATGATTATAGGGGTGGCTTGAAAGGTGACACTTTCAATTTAGTTACGAAACTGAGTTAATTTTCCATGTGCTTGCAGCATTGATGTTGTCTCTTCAGCCTTTGAGGGACAATCAGCTGTTAACAGACAGAGGATGGTGTACAAAGCCATTTGGGAGGAGCTTCAGAGCACAGTGCATGCAGTTGACCAAATGACTACCCGAACCCCCACTGAAGCAGCTGCTGAAAAGTAATGAAGCCTTAAGAAAAGCTTAGTCTGAGGCCAGATTCTCTTTAATGGATTTCCTGGTTGTGGACTTATAATAAAACTCTCTGCCTCAGCTCCCTGTTGCAGTCACTGGCTTCATCTGAACTCCATTTATCTGAACAGCTTGCATTTGACAGGACTCGTTGCTATGGTAATTGTGAGTCTCCCAGAATGGGGGTGGTGACTGGAGATTCAACCCCCCCAGTTTTGTTTTTGGTATTTTTTTTAACCTTTTTTATTTTGTTATTGTTTTAAAACCCTGTGCATCTTTGAAGTTAATCAATTACTAAAGATTGTTTCTGGGGAGAGTTTTATGGGACTTTGACTTGGAAACCTTAGAAGTGCCCCTTCATGTCTTGTTTTACTAGTTCTTGGATTCCAATCTAAATAAAGGGGCACTACCAAAGTGTTTCAAAGATATTTTTCCATATAATTCCGGTTTTGTGTAGAGAGGAACCATGGATTTGTCTTGTGTCAGCTTAAGCGTCAAAGATGTGCAATAAAACGCTTTAGAACAAAGTAGTCTTTAGCCCACTGAAAGGAATGAAAAAGATGAGTTCTACCATTTTAGAAAGTGAGTTGAAAATAGAGGAATATGGAAGGGTGAATATGAGATTTTTAACTGCTTTTCCATACAAGATCAACAGAGGAGGCAAAGTAAAATGCTTTTGGTTATCTGCCATCTACTACTAGATCTCAAGCACTTATATTAAGGGCTCGTTTGGCTCCTTGACTGTATTCAATTCAGCTAAGTTCGATTCAGATTTAGACCTTTTCTAATATCTAAACACTCAACTCTCAAATCACTAAATTCATTTCAACTCAAAATTTCTTTACACGTGAAATCTACGATCTTTTTTAACTCAACACCTCTTTACACGTGGAATTCATAATCTTTTTTAACTTATTATAAATACATCTAAACTCATCTTAACATCCAAACACATTTAAACTTATCTTAGGTTGGTTCCACAAAACTCACTCTACCATCTCAACTTACTACTATTCATAAAGAATTCAATTCAGTTCAACATATTAATGCAAAAATGTTTTTAAAAAAAAACCCTCATGAGAACAATCAAGCAGAAAGTTTTGATATTTAAAATTTTTAAACTCCTTAAAATAAAATTTTTGACACTCTAATTTCTAGTGAAAATTGTTGTTTGTTTTTCCATCCGTATTAAGAAAGCTACACCCGGACTTAATAAAATGAAACAAAGATCCATTACACTTTGACAAGAGCTGTCGTTAAGCTCCTGCATCCATACGTATGAATGTTTGTTTATATGTAGTTTTTTACACACTTTCTTAGTATATATGTATTTATACATGTTAAAGGTCGTCTCAAGGCTTGGGTAGAGATGCTCAGCGAGCTGATTATACATCAGGATCTGTTTATCTGCAAGGGTAATGGACGAGTCTTTTCCTTCATTTCACAGGCGGGAGAGATGGTTCGATTTTTAGAAACCAGAAGGAGACGGATCGTAAGTTCGTTTGTATTTAGCGGATATAGACATTGCCTGTTGGGGGAAGAAAGGCAAGGACAGAGGACAGAGGACAGAGGACAGAGGGAACCTTCTTCTCTGGTGAGTGACTTTTGGAGAGGCTTTTCAGAGTTTTTGGATAGAATTTAAAGAGAGAACTCTCCAATACTACTCATTTCTGAACTATTAAGAACAGTGGTTCCAAAGAATTTTCAGCAGCTTGTGCAGTTGTTGAATTCTTTCCCGTGTGCGATTCGTTTAGTGATATTCCCTCGGTTTTTATCTTTCTATCAGGTCTTGAAAAGTTGACATAATTTGCTGGCTGCAGCAAACTAGATCTGGAGCTTTTAGCTATAAACATTTCAAACATGGTAACGGTCCTGAAATTATTTAACATGTTCATGAATCCAGCGACTATTTTCAGTCATGATATGTACACAATCTTCTGCTCCTGAAGTTTCTGTTACATTGGACCGGTGGTTGTCCTTCCATTCATAATCACTGCCAGCAACTCTGTCATCTCTTTCCTCCTAGTAGCTATATTTCTGTGTATAAACAAAGACAACCCCATCAAAGCAGCAAGCTCAAGTTTCATCTTTGCTAAACACCATAGTTCCACTCTTAGACAGAAGTAGGTCTTTCATTTCTCTGTAACTCCTGAGCTCTTCAAGGGCATCAGCTGTCTTTCGAGGCATAAAGAATCCAGAAGCTGAAGTAACTCCTCCCTCAAGTTCAATCTTCATTGAGTGGGATGAGTAACAACTTGGATCTTGGCGAAGAGGAGGTGCTGTTCTCAGCGTGTGAACGAGAACGCCAACAGCAGCATCTTGTGATTTTCTACCAATTGGCAATGACTGTGAAGTAAACTCGGAAGCTTTTTTCCCATCAAGAGTTTGACTGTTTCACATTTTTAAACAAAGTAAAAACGACATGATACTAAGCTTTAAATCATGCATATTTGGAAAAAGGCAGGCTATTAAGACAAAGCCATCAGATGCGTGATCACAAACTCAAGCATGAACAAAATGCCTGAAATGGATAAATTTAAAGTAAAAAAAAAAAAAAGGACAACTATGAACTATTACTTCCAATCAATTCTAGTCTTGAAGCATCCTCAAGCTCATAAACTATATGTAACTCAAGTTCATAAACTATATTGTATATCCTCAGATCTACAATACCAAATAAGGACTAGGAAATTATTTGGAAAGATCCATAAGTTAGGATAATATTTGCTTGATATTTCGAAAAAGGCTAGCCATGAGCATTGCCAGTCCACTGCCATTCCCATGAACACCAAGACCAGAATACATAGGCAATTGAGAGATGCTTGATGCTAAATTCTAATATGACATACTTATCCAAAAAAATTCTAATATGACATTGTTGCCAGCACTTGGCAAGTGAAAGAGAAATAGAGTCCCACAAGTCAGAATTCTGAGTTACAGCTGCATCCATACAGCTAGGGACCACAGTGAATCCCACATACAAAGCAGGAGCTGAACACCTATGCACCCAGAAGGTGCAGGATGTACAACTGGAGTTATGGAAACCAGGAACCATTGGGCTTTATAGACTCTGTGTATACTTGGTGCATGCATACAAGAGTGAGAAGTTTTATAAGCCAGATTCATTCAAAAACCCCATCTGACATATAGGACCTACTCCACAAATCAAGTTTGACTAGAAATAGGTATGACTGTGTCGGTTTTTTATTGGAATCCAAAATCATTTTAGTGTTTGCTAGTTATGGGGTGTACAAGCAACACAGGTATAAGAGTGTCCCCAGGGAAACGATAGATTAAGAAGAGAGGGTTTGGATGTTGTTTGACCAATGAAAGGTAGTCTAAAGTTAGAGCATAGCTGTGTTAACAAGTCAATCCCATGTAACTAGCCCAAGGTACTTGCATGCTACTGTGTCATGGACACAAATTAAGTTCCAAAGATTCGCAAAGAAATCTTTTTTTTTATAAGTAAAGATTCATGAAGAAATCTAACATGATAGTTAAAAATAAATAGAATAAACCCAGTTACTTGTACTATACTTATAAAAAAAAGAGTTACTTCTACCATAACAATTATAATTGCTTCTATATTTTTACATTCCAGATAACTTATCAAAAAAAAAATATATTTTTACATTCCAGATAAAAGCCATGTCTGAACTAAGATAACATACAACAGCTCTGTATCATATATCACTTGATTTTGATGCCTTAATTGAACAATCCATGCATGATTGGTATAAGAAGCAAATGGTGCAGAATTTCCCACATGATTTTTATTTGTTGGTAAATTGTAGCCAATGATGATATTGAAAAGAAAAATAGTAGCAAATCATGATATATATATATATATATATATATATATCTATTTTAATCCCCGATTTAATCTTTTTTAACTTCAACATTGGAGGTTGAGATTTAAATTACACTATCATTATGATTCATGAACCTCCCAACAATAACTTTCGCCTCATTTGTATCTCTAGGTAATTTGGAATTTGGTAAGGTAATCTGAAGATCCAGGACAGTTGTTTTTATTAAACATTAAATAGCATTCGGCAGTTGCTTTCACATAAGCATGATGGTAAATTTATGACTAGATAAGAAAAGCTGTGGATTCATGCTATTGAAGCCAAAAATCTTCAAAAAGAGCACCCTTGAATCCATCGGGCAAGCTTACACTATGCTCTACAGACTCATCAATCTTTTTCCTAAACAGTTCTTTAGATATTACATGCTTCCCTAGTCCAAATGGAACCCTCAACTTAGGCACATGGGCACGCACACCAAAAAAGGAAAGAAAGACAGATCCCACTCCCCAAGCATTGGTCCTCTTAGTGACTGATCATTGTACCCAACCCAGATGAGTCATTTAGTTTCTATCATAAGATGCACATCAAATTGTTGGATAATTTGTTTCTTATAATATTATTTAGACCTTTGCAAAAAAAAATCAAAACTCTCTCCAGAAAACTTCTCAATATCTAGTGATCAAGCAGTTCGAAAAACTGGAAGCCCAGTTGCCAACAGTTGGAAAACTATAAAGTTTGGTACAAGCAAGTAGCTGGGATAATGTAACATTTACATAAAAAAATAACTGGGATAATCTACAGGTAAAGCTCCAAATAAGACAGACTCCTGGTATCAAAATTGATAATGAGCCTCAAGATAAATTACGACTTCGTTGATAACTATGATTACAAGTTAAATTGAGGTACCTGGCATCAAAATCCAATGTGTCAACATCATCAACATCAAAAGGACATGAAAAGTCATTATCATCCAAGTCATCCTGGAAAGATAATCTGCTTGAGCTTCTAGAAAATCCAATACGGGGTGAGCCACTGGAAGATAGTAACCCTGAGAACCGCCCCGAATCATCTCTGCTATCTCTGATCATCTATGAAACACCAAGCACATAACAATTCATCGAAAAAAAATCAGGAGTCAGGAAGAAGGACTAAGAAGTATCTGAATAAACAATACATTACCTTCTGGCCAGCATAATAACTCTGCATCTCTCCAGACCTTAAAGCCTCTATTTTCCTAAAAGATGCAGTTCCACATGGAGACTCCTGTGATGAAGGCTCAGTCTTTCTGCTTCTTGGAGATAAAGGTGGAAGGGAACTTCTATTTGGATCAAAAGAATTGGGAGAAAGGAATCTAGAACTCCTGCCTGTCATTGGAAATGGTATACTTACAGGAGCAGTTTCTGGGCGCATAAGTGTGTGCATAGGATTACCACTGGAGATGTACGATGGAGAAGATGGGGATGGAGATGGAGAGAATGGGGGTGAAAGCTGATAATCATCATAGCTGATGGCCCTCTGATGGATTGGCATTCTATAGTGTTGAGCTCTGTTACCATACATATCCGCAGGTGGAGATGAATAATCATATGGCACAGCAGATGGGCGATATGCAGGTGGAGATCCAACAATAGGTTGATTCTGTGCAGAAAAAGTTGCTCTGTGGAAGCCACTTGTCCAGCTGTGTGGGCGTTGAAGTGGCACCGAAGATGGAGCTCGTACTGGTCTCAATGGAAAAGAAATACCGTGAACACCCTTCACTGAAGGGGGAAAAGACCTCAGTGGGTCAGTGTCGGGGCTACCAACATAATCTGTAATAATCCTCGGTGGCAATAAGGTTGAAGGCTCAAGTTTGAACTCAGTCAGTGTAGAACGGTAAGTCACAGATATGCAAAGGCGGCCAGGGAAGGCCTCTACAGGAGTGAAACTGTATTCCTCCATCATTTCCCCATCCGCCCTTGAGAAGGGATCACTAAATGAAGACACCTTGTAAATGATATCGAAATTATAAGTCTGGCTTGATGTACTCAGCTGCCGAAATATCTTATATGCTGGGAGAAGCCTCATATGTGTATAAAGAGCCCGTAAAAGTATTATCGACCTCTTGTATGTTTTCTTGTACAAGGCAGAATTTTCACCAGTTTGAGCAGCCACAACTCGTGGATATTCATACTGAACAACCCACCTCTCAATAACAGTCTCAGCAAATACTCCCACTAAATTAGACCCTTCACGAACAAGTATCACATCAATTATCATTGGATCCATCAGATTTCTGTGCCAGAAACTCAAGTTGTCCAGAGCTGCAGGGCGGTCACCTAGAACTAAGTTGAACCATTTGTCACTTTTTCTCACCCGAGAAGCCGATGACAGGTCCCCACTACGATCATGTGGATGAAGAGAAGGAACCCTCGAGTCCAGAATGATGTGTAAACTCTTTAATAGGAATTTGTAAGCGATTTGTTCCAGTTTTCCCAATTCGGGCTGAGGATTACTTTGCAAATCCATATCTCTCAGCCAAAACATATCTAACTACAACCCCATTCCCCAATCCGTCTCGCAATGCATTTTCATCGCAAACAATCCATAGCCAGAATAAAGCCACTGTCTGCCAAACTTACCATACTTAGTCACAGACAGCAACTTGAGTTCTCGAATTATTTCGCATGAAAAAACAATTATATGTTCTAACAGATTCACGGATCATAAGAAACGAATGCAAAAGACACCAATCCAATGTTAGTGTACCTCAGATTCCAAAGCGCCGATGACTGAAAAAAAAGAATATCCTGAAATGCAAAGTGATAGGAGCCAGACGGGGAAATTCAAAAATTGTCCCTTACGATGCAATAGCAAGCCATCTAGTCAGCCCTACCCACCTACGTACGTAGACAAGCAAGAAATCAATGCTCAAAAATCACCTGTATCCAGATTAACACGTGAACAAGACCAAATTTTCGAAAAGGGAAAAAAACATCCAGCAACGAAAACCCACTAATTTGGGTAAAGACAACAAATCAAAGAAATAATAATCCAGGCAAACTGAAAAGAGCAACAGATCAAGGAATGGGGTTTCCTAAAAATCGAGAAGATAAGGATTTTTGGCACCCAAAAAAAACAAAAACGCAAGGAAGAAAATAAACAAACTAAAACACATTGATTAAATGAACACCCATCAAAGAAGAGAGAGAGAGATATATAAGAAACTTACTCAGAGCCAAAGGGAACAAAGAAAAAAATGAAACTTTTCCAATTACATGGCTTAATGCAGCACTAAATTGAGGATTGCGTAGAGCACCAGAGCCATGGTTGATGAAGCCGTATGTATTTCTTTACTAAGGATTTCTTTAATTGAGTTATTTTGGTTTTTGGGATCGGGGGTAAAAGAATTCAGCACGAAAATGAAGGTGGTGTCGTCTACTTCTAGTTTCAGGATCAGATGGAAAGAGGTCACCAAAAAAATATTGTTATAGATATCGCAATTTGTTAATTAATGTAGAAGATCTCAACATCTTTGTGATTTTTTTTTTTTTAAAGCCTTTAAATCCCATCTTGGATTTACCTTTTTCTATTGTTAAATGTATCGTTTTTGTTTTCTTAAGGAGATAAAGAGTTCATCCCAACTTAGCGTGATCATAACAATTATAAAAATTAGTATGAAATGATTAACAGATAAGTAATATATATATATATATATATATATATAATTCATGTCAAGAAATAATGATAATTAAAAAAAACGATAAATAGTTTTTTTCTAATAATAAATGTGGATAGAGCATTTAGATAATTGGATGTATCAATCATGTATTCGAATAAAGAGAATCAATATGCATGTAAAAATCTAGATTCCTTTATGAATAAGGAAGTGAATATTAATAAATTTATATATTTTTTTAATTTTTTTTTTTTTAGTGATTAAGAATGTTAAAAAAATACTTAAAAGAAAATGATAAAAAAAAATTTGAAATGCACTTGGATAGTAGATGGGTAGTAATAGGATAGTAACCCTATCACTACCCTTCTTTTATAATGTCTGAGAATGTAATCTTTGAGAAATAAAAGAATAGTTACTCCATTCAACAATCTTATACAACACACTTATGGAAGAAAAAAAATAAAATGATAAAAAAATAAAAATATGTGTAGTATAAAGTTGTTGAGTATAATTTTTTATAAAAGAATAGATATTCTATTTTTAAGTAAGTTGTAAAGCACACTATTTACGTCATTTAAATAATAAGATTTGATTTGTAAAATTTAAATTTTAAAATTTATTTTATAAATTAAATTATAACATGTAAATATTTTATCCAGTGTGCTCTACACACCGACTCGAAAATATAGTTTTTCATAAAAGAATAACCAGAGTTGTTTTTTATAACTTTTATTCCTTCCATTTGTTATTTAATTTTTGAATATTTATTAGTATCAAACAGTCTTATGTACTGTCAGAGAAAAATGTAAAATATTTTTTTTTTTTTTTAAAAAAAAGATAAATAATTCTTACATAAATAATGCCTATGACTCATATACCAACCTCAAAATCTTATATTCCCGAATATCTATAGAATTTCTTCAATCTACTTACAGATTCATAGAATGTTATCTCAGATTATTTGATCTATAAATAATAATATTTTGTGAGCTTCATTTAAATGTATTTGAATGTATGAAATATATTAAAATATGTATTTAAATGTATAAAATATATTAGAAAGTTAAAAAATAATAGATTCTATCAATAATTAATTTGAGATAGATTAAAATGATCTTAACATCCAAACATAATCAGATTCCTATTCCTATTGTACACAAAAATTTTATAATTTGTCATTGTTGAATCTTTCTTAAAATGGGCCTAACAGGTGTGAATTTTAAAATTAAGGTTTGAACTCGGGATTTCTGTTTTAAATTTTAATACTAGTCAGACTCTCCCTACTCGACAGTTGACACATGAAATATTTTAAACATGAAATATTTTAATTGATGTATAGTGTAGAGTGATAGTCTAAACTCAATATATATGCTCTGATATCATTTGATATTATTGATTATATTAAAAAATTTAATAGATAAAAATAAATAAATAAATTATTATATTTATAATATAAGTTTAGTGCTACAGAAGATGACGACAAAATCCTGTAACAAGACGAACGAACCACCGGCCCCTGAATGGTTGGGCCCTAGACCATGCCATGGACTCTGCTTCATGAGCATGTTGGTTTAAGACTGGACAACTGCTTTCCAAGTCCAATAAAGTTCTATTTATTACTGCTTTTGTTTATTTACTTTCTTTACTAAAACTTAAACGTGCATGTTATTAATAACCAAAAGTAGTTTAGCTTAATTCAACAGCTACAAACTCATGATATCATGGTGTTAATATAAAAATATTTATTGGCATATTCTTGCAACAAAACCAAGTTGACTTGAGTTGTAATTTAATTGATCAAACTCATAAGAGAGTTTGGATGGAGAGAGAATGAAAAATATGTATGCGCAATAAATAAATTCACTCGATGTATGCTCGGCATTAGCTCAAGCGAGTTTTACATTGATAGTTTGCTTGATGCGAGAGAGCGATGTTGGCTCGAGCAAAATGTTACGGGTCAACAGGTTAACTCGAATTTGAATTCTCTAAGTGCCTTACACAAGCCCTAGGCATATAAGGTTTAATATGGACAATTCTTAGGATTAATTGAGGGAAAACGCTACTATGTCCACTTTGTTTGACACTTCTATTTGACCGCTGGTCAATTTTTTTTTTTTTTTTTTTATTTAGAGATTAAGGAAGTGATTTTAAAAACATTGATGTATTTTTTTATTTTTTAAATGTTAAAAAATGTGAAAAAAAAAAAAAAAAAAAAAAAAAACATTTTTACGCTGGGCGCATAGGTCAAGTTGGGGCGGCATATTAGCCGCACCCTTAATTGAGAGGTCAAAATAGTTTATTTATATTATGTTAGTAAGAGGAAACTCTAGGGAGATCCATTAAACCTTTAAGACATGCTCTCTCTCCTTTTTTATAACAGATCTTCATCATTTCATGTTCATGTTGGATTATTTGTAAGTTCATTAGCATGGACGAGTTCACTTCTTGAGACACTCTAGAAGAGGTTGGAGCCTTGGAGGTCCTGAGCTATCAAGTTGCAGAGATCGATTGGATCACTCATTGTGATACTATAAAAGAGGCTGAAGGTCCAAAGTTGTCGAGTTGCAAAAATAAAGTGAGTCATTGCAACGTTGCAATTCAGATTTAGATTCTACCGTAAATCAGTAAATCTTACTGCATTACTTGATTTCATGTTTTGATAATTTGAATTATTAAATGAAAATTTGAAAATAGTGGGAAGGCACCAACTCACCCCTCTAGGTCCTCTGAATTTTTATATTATACCATTAAGTTTGTAGTATGTCTAAATAATGAAATTAGATAAAATGATAAATTTGTAAAATAGTAATGAAATGGTTTGTGAATAGTAATAAAATTGTTTGAATTTAAATTTTTACGGGACTTTAAAAAATGAGAGAGAAAAGTTAAATAAAAATATTATAAAGTTAAAATATTATTAAAATATTTTTTTATTTAAAAAAATTGAATTATTTTTGTATTTTGTTTAGAAGTTTATAAAGTTGTAATTATTAGATAATTATTAGATTAAAAAGTTAAAATTTTGAAATTGAAAAATATTTATATTTGTGGTGTTTTGATGTTAAGATGAGATGTGATAAAATGAGATGAGATTATCTTGCAATCCAAACGGGGTATATGCTAGTATTAGGTAAAATTTAGCTAATCAATCATAAAAACCTTTGTATTGGATTATGCATATTAATATAACTTTGGTTATGAGCTACACTTCTTCAACAAATTTGTTTTTGCACAGTAACTTGTTTATGTCATCACTTTGTTTATGTTATTTTCTCTCTCCAGAAACCCATCTATCATGTTTAGAGCCTTGGCAATGGCTTGCCAAGTCTAAAATTTAGCTAGAATGTTATCTTTTGGCTATAACATAGATTTGTAGCTAGATTAGTCCACATTGGACTAGCTATCTTAAAGTCTAAATAATAATAAAATATTAAATATTTTAATAATATATAATATTTTTAATATTTTACAAATCTAATTAATAACTTTATTAAAAAATAAAATTATTAACAAGTTGAGGATCTGGAGTTGTGCTTCTTGACAAGGAAGCACCAAGAGCAGCAGCATAAGTATATGAAGAAGGTGTGACATTGTGGACAACAGATGAGGCCTGACCATTTGCACCAGATCGTAAAGCATCAGACGTTTTCAATTCATGGCGCAAATGAGCTAGCTCCACTTCAACAGATCCTACTGCTTCAACATAATAAAATAATAAAGAAGAACGAGGGAAATAAAGAAGAGGCTGTTGATAAAATAATAAAATAATGTGATGAAGGATGAATAGTGACTCGCCAATAATGGAGAGCCTTCTTAATTTACTGTAGCTCACATGTTAAACTTTTGAGCATTGGCTAGTCCAATGCAGATGTTTTTTCTAACATATAGCTAAATTATAGACTTGCATTGGCATTTGGCTAGTCCATTGCCAATGCTCTTAGAGCACTAGCATTGGACTTATCAAATTCATCTTCAAATTTTGATGAAAAGTATATATTTTTCATATATCTAAAACTTTCTTATCCATAACTCTATATTAGATTAGCTATTGAATTCATCAAAATAATAATATAATATTATTTTTTTAATAATAATATTTTTTTCTTCATATTTTATAATTACACTAATCATATGTTAATTAATAATTTAATTTGATTCTTAAATTATTATTACAAGACGGTTGGAGATTAAACGTGAATAAAAAAAATCATTGAACATTAAAAGTAAATAAAAAATAAATTTGATGAGAGAGAATAGTAGCCCTTCAAATTTGAATAAACATGTCCATTTACTGTAGTTCAAAGTTTCACACTTATCTCTTTAGCTAATCCTATGCATATCTCTTTTGATGAAATTCATCATATTTTACATTTGACTAAACTTTTGATTAAGTCAATGCCAATGTTCTGCTACAATATCTTCAAATGGCTCAACAAATTAGATCTCAAATGTAGTAAAGTCATCACATTATCTTATTTAACCTCAATCAAACAGTACAACAAAGCCATTTCCATCACTTTATTTAACCTATCAATGTCATTTTAATATTTTAAATAAAATTCTAAACGAGTGCAATCATAGAGTTTTAGGTTTTACCACTATTCAGAAAAAAGAATATATAAGAAATCTTTTTTAAATGAACGAAATAATCATTATGTTATTAAATATAAAACATCAGAAAAATATACATTGTAAATTATAATAATGAAAATAAAATATATTTTATTTGATTAAAAATTGTAATATAACTAGTAGATCAGTAAAATACGACGAAAAGAAATTAAATAAAAAATTAAAATTAAAATAAAAAATATTTTATTATTATATTGAATTTAGATAAATAATCTAATATAAAATTAGGCTCTAAATAAGTAGGAAAGATAAAACAAGTGCGATAATATTAATAAACTCTAGCTAATAGAATAGCCAAACTGATGTAGCTCTTTTATGCTATTGATAGCCCTGCACCGTTCATCCATGATTCCATAGGGATAAAATTGTTTCATAATTATTTTTCCGTACAACCCTCTAATAAAATTTTATTATCTTTTGAATTCAAGCTGGTCAAAGAAATTTAAAAAATCATATTATTTTATTAGAGTCTTTCCAAATTTTTTTCATTGTTTGGACACTCAATTTACATGAAATGAAATGTATTGAAATAATTTATAAATACTAATGAGATATTTGAATTGATATGAGATAAGTTAAAAATAGTTTGAGTCAAAATATTTTATAATGTTTTGATAAAATGACAGAGAAAAAGTTGAATAAAAATATTATAAATTAAAATATTGTTAAAATATAATTTTTTAATATAATTTTTATTTTAAAATTTAAAAAAGTTAAATTATTTTTTATATTTTGTTTAGAAGTTTGGAAAGATTGTAATAATTATATAATAATTAGATGAAAAAAATAAAGATTTAAAATTAAAAGGTATTTATATTTGTAGTATTTAGAAATTGAAATAAGATTTCTCGTTTGAATAGTAAAAGTATTTCATCTCATCTCATCATTACAATTTTTTCAAATTTTAAAATGATAATAATATTAAAAATACAAAACTGTTGTGTACAACCGGCATATACAATCTTTGTATAACTGGCTGACAAACTGAGTCTCACTCTATCCCTTTCTTCCTTCCTCTTTCTCTCACATTTCCTTTTTCCGTTTGTCAATGAAAGACTTAGAAACTTGATTTAGTGCTTCTCTCTTACAAGATGGATTTCGTCTCTGCCCTTCATCACCCGATCGTTCTTCTCTGCAGAGTGTTCCCTCGACCTCGACTCTCTCAAATAGCTCTCTCCTTTTTTTAATACTCAATTAGAAGTATTCCATTACTCATGAGGAAAATCTAACAGATGAGAACGAAAAACAATGGCAACAAACAGAAAATGATAATTTGTAAATGATCTTCAAACATTTGAAACAAAAAAATTCATACTCCCGTCATTGAACTCAGGTTTAAACATTACATAGAACTAAAACTGAAAATCAAGAGATTCTTCAAACTTAAAAACCACAAATCATATCATGCTTCAGCCAAATCATTTGCTCTTGTGGAACAGATGGACGAAATCCTTCAGCGATACTGCAAGAAAAAACATAATCCACCCAAAATCAGATCAAATTAGGAAACAATCAAAACCCAACATTCAGAGTGGGACAACAAACTCATGAGAAAAATAACACTTTAATGAATGTTTATCGGTAATTCCACAAGCTTTGCAGCCTCTCTACCTCTCCATCTCTCTCTCTCTCTCTCTGGGTCTCTGGTCAAGTCCTTCGTAACCACACTGTGCCACCTTTATCTCTATCTTCCTCTGACTCTCTATAACCACAATAACCACCAATTCCACTATCGTTTAGAAACCAATTTCAATATTATCATAATTTTGCTTAGAACAGAAGCAATGCCGGCGCAAAAGCGAGCTCTCGATGTGGCAGAGGATGATCCTGTGCAAGACAACCCCAACAACCACCACGAACCCCCAGAGGATGCAGAGGGTGTATGCTTTACTTTAATTTCCCCAAAATCTCCTCACAGAACCACGAATCACCACAAAAGAGAACCAGTTTGAACACATTTTTGTTCAAAATTTTTGACTTTTGGTTTGCTTGACGTTGTTCTTCGTTTGCCATAATCTGATCGAAGCCCTTCGTCGAGCAATAGGAACAATTTCACTGTATGAACAAGTTTTTTACTTGTATTTCACTGTGATGGAGGTTAGCAGTGGGTTTGGGTCTTTTGTGAGTGATGGTCTGCCATGGCTTGAGGCTGGCTGGTGGTGGCAGTGAAGAAATCGAGAAAGAGAGAGAGTGTGTGTGTCTGAAACTTGAAAAAATTGAGAAGAAAGATGACTATGTCGATGACTGGGGAAAAGAGAAAATGAGAGAGTGGAGAGAACAAAAAGAAATCTGAAGGAGAGAATGAGTGAGCGAGTGAACAAAAAAAGAGTGTCTGAAACTAGAGAAAATGAGAGGGTGGAGAGAAAAAAAAAATCTAAATGGGAGAATGAGTGAACGAAAAAATTGATTGAGTGAGAGAGATGGAACAAAATGATAGGATGAGAAAGAATAAAAAATTTTATGCAACCAGTTACACGAGGGTTTTCCAGCCGGTTGTAAGTAGAGTTTTTGTAAAAAATAATATTTTATTTAATTTTTAATTTTCATCTCATTTTAATTTATTTTATCTTAACTCGTTATTCAAATGTATGATTAGATGAAATATTTATCTATCTAGACCCGGGTTAAATTAACCGTGGTCGGCGTAGATAGATTATTCTATGGCATTTATAAACTTGGGTTATTGAACACATGAATAGTCTTGCTTCGAAAGGGCTGCGCCTCAGCAGCTCTTAAATGCACAAGAAGTTTCTGTAGCGCTTTAGGTAAGGCGTGCAGCAAGCACGCCGAGACGACGCCGAGGGGCTTCTCTTTTTTATCAAAATTTTGCAAGCCACACGCTTAGTTTGAATGGGACACGACCATATTCTTGGGGGATCTCCTCACAGATTTTCTATCGAAACCTAAGATATTGTGTTGATTATATTTTTCTCTTCCTTTTCTTCCTTTCGAGAAAAAAATAAAAAAAAATCATCCACGGTGCTCGATCGTCCCACGTTAGACTACCGTCCTACGTTAAATTATTTGATTTCATTATTATAACCTTTTGAATTCTTATATAAAATATAATAAATAATTTATTTTTTTTTAAATTTAAAATTTAAAATAAAAATAATATTAATTAATTATATTTTAATAATATTTTATTTAATTTTAAACTCTCATCTCATCACATCTGTATAACCCAAATGATTAAATTTATGACATTTCAGTATTAAAATAATATATATCTATATATTTAAAGAAGCATTACTTATGTTTTTAAAATGTGAAAGATATTTATAGTTATAAATTACATAATTTCTGCATACTTTTTAAAAAAAAGATAAAGTTATTATATAAAAATTAATTTTTAATATGAATATCAAATTTATCAATTTTTTTAAAAATAAATATTCAAATATTACATACTTTATAATTATAAATATAATTTATTTTCGTAATAAAAAGTGAAGGAAGGCAATGAGATAACGTTTTATGGGTTTTTGCAGGGAATTGAGGGTCTTGCTTTCATTATTAGGGTTTATGTGAGTGGTCCCTTTGCCTATGTATGAGGTGGGTCATCTTCAACTATTTATTTTTAGGGTGAGTTTGGATGTTGAAGTGAGTTGAGTTGAGATGATAAAATATTGTTAGAATATTATTTTTAATGTTATTATTATTTTTGGATTTGAAAAAGTTAAATTGTTTATTATATTTTGTGTTAAAATTTAAAAAAATTGTAATGATGAGTTGAAAGTAACTGATGATCCAAACGAAGCAATGTCTTTTCAAGCTTCAATGGAATAGATTCGGATATTCCCTTTGGTGGGACCTCTCAATTTGTAGATGACAAATAGGTGAAGACATTGGGATCTTTCTTTTCTTTTATTTTTTTAATACATTACATCAATTATTTATTTAATGTAATTGGGACTTGGCTTGGAATTGCACTCATTATTGGAGGTCGACGTCACCACCCATGTCAAGATACAAAGAATAAATATATGGCCATCATTCGATCGATGACTCCAATTTCAAGTTCAACACAAACACTTTTAATAATTAAATAATACACTCTCCCATTTTTAAATTAGCTAATAGATGTTTTTAATCAAATACAAAGGACTTTATTAAATATTCAAATTCGTAGATATTGAAATAAAAAATTTAAGAAAGCATTAAAAATAATAAGTACGAATTTTTTAAACTTTTTTTTAAATAAATAATTCTTATTTATTTTTATAGATGGAATTAGTTGAGATAAAAGTTAAATAAAATATTATTAGAATATATTTTTTAAATATTATTTTTGTTTTGAGATTTGAAAAAGTTGAATTGTTTATTTTATTTTATATGTGAATTTAAAAAAGTTGTAATGATTAGATAAAATGAGATGAAATAAAATGAAAATAGTTATAAAAACAAACGAGACGTAGTTATTGTTTGGAATATGAAATGGTTTCATCTCATATTATCTCATTTCATTTCTAAATATTACTCAAATATAAATAATTTTCAATTTCAAAATTTTAACTTTTTTATTTAATCATTATTTAATTATTAAACTTTTTCATACTTTCAAACAAAATATAAAAAAAAAAAATCAACCTTTTCAAAACTTACTACAAAAATTACCATCGAGCAACTCACTAACTATTCATCAATAACATAATCCAAATATGAATAGGATAATAAGATTCAAAAAATACTGAACAACAAATATGACTGTCCAAAATCTAAAAACAAGATTCAAAAATCTCGTTTATACAGAAATCAGAGGTACGTTTGTATCTAAAATCCATTTCAACTCATCTTAATTCATTTTATATAATCATTATAACTTTTTCAAATTACAACACAAAATATAATAAACAATTCAAAATATAATAAAAATTTTAATTTTTTCAAATCTCAAAATAATAATAATATTAAAAAAATAATATTCTAACAATATTTTATTTAATTTTTAACTTTCATCTCAACTCAATTCGACTCAGTTCAACATCTAAATATAATTCACTTGACCGTAGGTCCTCACGTGCGATTAGTGAATTGATTCACAATAATTTGCTCAGCCGTGAGTCTCACACGTGTCTAGTAGCTGTATTTAGTAAGTGAAGTAATTTCATATTCCTATTCACGATAATTTATTATTATTTATAAATTATTTATTATTTATTATTATTATTTACAAATTATTTATAATCATTTCAGCATTTAAACGTAATCTAAATGTTAAATTGTAATATTCTCGAGTGGTTTAAATGCGTTCCGAGTCTATTGAAATATTTGATTCTTCAATTTTTTAACTCGATTTCGTGCCAAACTCTTTACAAAGTAATTATAACCCCTCAACTAAACCCCCCAAAAAAAAAAAAAAAAACAAAATTATCATTAGAATATCTCAGTGTATTTTTTCTTAAATAATGAATTTTGTAGATCTAAGTATTTTTGTTGAAGGGTGGCTCTACAGTCACAACTGGGAGTTCTTGTCGGTGTATTTTAGATTTTTTTTTACATGTATTTTTTTAACATTTTTAAATATATATTTTTTAAAATAAAAAATTTATAACATCATTAAAAAATACTTATTTAATCACTAAATAGAAAATCCCACCAAGAGCTCCAGCCGAAATAGCAGCATTTTCCTTTGTTGAAAGTAAATATAGGATTGAAGATTAGAAGTTGAAAGAAAAAAGAAAAGCTCCCCTCTTGAGCCATCCCAAGTCAAGTGGATCATATATAATTAACGATGCTAATTTATACACGAGAATTTAATAAACTATTAATTTAGTTTGGAGGAAAATTAATATTATACCTTTTTGGAGTTAAATAAGTCAGATATAATTATAGAACATACATAAAGAAAATATACATAAATAAATTCATAAACTTATGTGATTTTATGTTATCCGTTAGATCTACTTTATAATAAAAATAACATTACAATCTGACGTATTGCATCAAGTCACATCAGTTTATAAGTTTATTTTTATGTAATCTCTTTATGACTAAAGTATTTCTCATAATTATATATGTCTCTCACTTTTCTTTGAAATGATTTTTTTTTTCTCTCTCTCAAAATATGGTATTGCTAAGTACAAGAGAGAGAGAAAAATAATTAAAAAAAACCTAAAGAAAAAGAAAGAAAAAAGGTAAAATATGGAGATAAATTAGAATATGGTAGTGCGATCTTGCATAAACGTCTCAAACACATAGTGGACCATTTTAAATGAAAGAAGTTGGTTGACCCATCAAGAAAAAGTCGAAGCGCACTCGATCCGATCGTGTATAATGAGAACAAAAAATCTTTACAACTTCCTAACACTCCACACTCTACATTATTTTTAATTTTTATTATTTTTTTCTTTTATTAAATATTTATTATATGAATAATAAATAAAAAATTTGAAATAATTTAAAAAGAATAAACTCAAAAAAAAATTAAAAATTTAAAAAATTTAAAAAAATGTGGAATGTGAAGTGAGTGGAGGTTGTGTAGCAATGCTCCAATGAGAATGGGAGTCGACGTGTATAAAAAGTCGAAGCGCACTCGATCGTGTATTTCAAAGTATATACGTCTGCATGCTCCCTTGCTTGCTTGTATTAAATGTAAAAACCACCTCAATTTTTAATTTCAATATTTTCGTTTGTTTTGAAGATGAAATGAGATGAGTTAATATTAAAATTAAAAATTAAATAAAATATTACTAGAATATATTTTTTTAATATTATTTTTATTTTAAAATTTTAAAAAATTGAATTATTTATTTTATTTTATATAAAAATTTAAAAAAATTATAATAATTAAATGAGATGAGAAGAGTTATGAAAACAAACGAAACTAAGATAACTCAAATTTACGTTTTGGACAACTTCATGCTCACCGTTCTCTATAATTTTTTGTATATTTTAAAAAATATATATATAAATATGAAATTTATATAAAAACTTAATTTCTTAATAATAAATTTTATTCTTTATTAAAAAGTGTGTTTGACATTTACACAATATATAAATGTATTTAATATTATTCAAATATTATAATAAAATCGTTTGTCTATAAATGGTAATAAAGTATTATAATTCGTATATTAATCATACAAAAAATAATTGGTTTGATCGCGTGTTACATATTTATTTATTTATTTTTGCGTGATATTTATATTATAAAGATGTTACGCTTAAATATTGAGTTTTGTTATATAACTTCCATCACACTTTATATTTTATATTTTTTAAAATTTTTTTTGAGTTTATTTTTTTTAAATTATTTATTTATTATTTATATAATAAATATTTGATAAAAAAATAATATAAAATATGAAGTGTTAAGAGATTGTGAATTTTTTTTGTTAAACATTAGTAGTAAAATTTTGACCAAAAAGCACAATGCCACGGCTGATTAAAAAAATAAAGGAAAAAAAAATAGGAGTATTGAAATGACACGCAAGCGGCAACAGATTGCAATTAAATATAAGAAAACGACCAGATACATTGAACCTGGACACGCTGTTTCGGCCTATATATTTAGGCGCTCCGTCAACCCAAAATGAGGAGTGTTCGTTCATTCTTTCCTTCGTATAGATTTTCCGGCCAGAGAAAGAGAAAGAGAAATGGTGGGCATTACAGGTCGGATGAAGAGCGAAGAGGAGGAGGCGAAGCTGAGGAAGAGGAACGAGGAGCTGGAGAGGGAGCTGAGGAAGAGCCAGGAGAGGGAGGAGCAGATGAGGAGGGAGTTACAAAAGGCCTGGGAGAGGCTCAGAGTCGCCGAGGAGGCGGAGGAGAGGCTCTGCTCGCAGCTCGGCGAGCTCGAGGCGGAGTCCGTCCACCAGGCCCGTGAGTACAACGCTCGTCTACTCTCCCTCGTCAATCAGCTCTCCCGTGCCACCATCCAGTCCGCCTCCGCTTGTTAGCATCGGCGCGGCTCCCATCCTTTTCCATCTTTATGTATTTCTTCGTTGTGCTCGGAAAATTAGATCCATATTTGAAAAAATTCTTGTACCATACAGGAAGGTCCTCCTCCTGATTCCTCAATTATATATGTTTTTTCTGTAATTTCTTGTAGTGTTGGTTTTCTTTAACCTTAATTTCGGATGTTTCTTTGTTTCGTTTAAGAATGGGGATAAGCTAGCTTGTCTGTGGATAATGATCTTAACGAAAACGGCTACTACACAAAAAGATTATTAAAAAAAAAAAAAAATTTATAAATTAATATGAGATTATAAAATAAATTTATTTTTTATAAACTCTTTTATATTTATAAAATATATCATCTCTGATAATATTATTATATTTTGTATTATTTTTTTCTTGAGGATTAATTTGGATTTTCAAGTTTCTTGGAGGGAGTGTCTGTCACATCATAAAAGAAGGGGAATTTGTAGAGTTTGTGCTTTTTTAGTTACATGAGCCAAAATAGATAGGCTAACTGCAAACGAATATTTACGTACAATTTTGTAATTTAATTTAACTTTTTATAATTCAAAAAATTAAATTAAATATATAATATATTTTATCTTTAATGTTATAAGTCCATTAAACGTGACTTTATCAATTTCAGAAATACTAAACTACTAAACTCGCTGAAAATATATCACGAAATTGTTTTTTTTTTTTACTTAATGTTTAAAGTAATAATTTTTAATAATGTTATTAATTTTTTATTTTTATAAAAAATATTTATGATGATTAAAAAAATATATTAAAAAAAATGAGCTGTCAATAGAGTGTAATCTGTCACATCCTAAAAGAAGATGGTTTGGTTCGTGTCAATTTGAGTGATACTTAAAAGTTGGTTTCCAAACCAATAATAATAGGCTTACTGTTATCTTATCATCCTTTAACTATTTTGTAGTATGTATAATTTTGTTTTCTTTATTATAAAATATTTTTTAACATTTTTAATTATTAAAAAAAAATTAAAAAAATATACAGTTTTATTAATAATCATTTCTTTAATTATAAAATAAAAAATAATAAAATAATAAATAAGTAGTAAACAATAGTAAACTTATCATATTTAATATTTTGAGAGTCGTATTATAAAATCGTTATAAGTCAAAAAAATTAAAAAAAAAAAATCCTCTGGGCCGAAACTATCGACATATCGTGTCAATCGACAAATCACTTTCACACCAAAAGTAGAATACGACCAAGCTTGATTATTATTTTTTATTATTTTCAATAAGATCGCTTTGAATTAATTTTAATTAATCTCATCTCATTATTATAATTTTTATATAAAATATAATAAATAATTTAATTTTATAAAATTTAAAATAATAATAATATTAAAAAATAATATTTTATTTAATTTTTAACTCACTATCTAAACTTAACCTAAAATTTTCCTAAAAATATAATGAGAATTATTAGCAGGTTGACCCTTTTTTATGGAAAATCTCATGAATTATATTAATTATTATCCTTGGAATGCTGTCTTTTTTTTAAAAAAAAAAAAGAAAAAGAAACCTTGGAATGCTTGTTAAGTAGTTAACTTGTAGCTATTTGATAAAGAGTAGTGCTAGCAATAATATAAAAAAAAACTTAAATATTACTCAAAAAAACCAGATCAGGCCACTCCCACCACAAGTGGCTCAGATTGTGCCAGGGCTAGAGTTTTCAGATCACCACAGGCTGCCTGATCTGGGCCCCCCGTGGTGGTGGCCAGAGTCTTCGGCCACATCTAAACATACTTTTAATGGGTCTCCCATTTTTTTTTGAAGCCTCTATCAAAACATCCACTAAAAAAGATCTTACAAATATTCACAAGCAATTTTACACTATTCATGAAAACTTCTTACATCCAAACATCACCTAAAGTTATGTGTGGATATTGAAGTGAATTGGGTTGAGATGATAAAATATTATTATAATATTATTTTTCAATATTATTATTATTTTGAGATTTAAAAAAGTTGAATTGTTTATTATATTTTTTATTGAAATTTGAAAAAGTTGTAATGATGAGTTGAGATAAGTTGAGATGAGTTTAGGATCTAAACATAAAGCAATCTGGCTTAGATGGTAATCATGCTTAGTTATAAAAAATACTAATCAGTATATATTACCCAGAATACCACATTCAAGATAATAAACAGTTTTTTTTTTTTTTTTTTATCATCCAATTCAAAGCACCAAAAACTACTCAAAAGCAAATTTAATATGTTAGACCACAAAAATTGTCATCTTCTCTCACATAAGGATAAGACTCCTTCCTACCTTTTGCAATGTATAAATGTTATAAATGTTAAACAATAGCTGGCAGCAAACTAGATTTGACAAGGAAATCTTCTCTCACCTTTAATTATCAAAGTTTTGCAAATCATTGTCATTTCAACAAAATAGATTGAAATCATGGAGCCTGAGGAAATTCATTGATGAATGGACATGTAGAACTTAATCGGTGAATGACATGTAAAACTCGTTGCTGTGTTGTGTATGTAGAGTGCACAATATTTATAACTTTCATTTTTTTTTTTTTTTTTTTTTATAGATAAGATGTAAATTTTATTGATACGAATGAAATAGGCAAAGCCCGTATACTTATAACTTTCATGCAGTTATTGAGTATTAAGGACCAGAATATAAGCATCCTGTGGAGCTTGGACGTCTTTTGAAATGATAAATTCAATCCTTAATGCGCACCTTGAAAAGCCCTCCTTGTACAAGAGCAAAAAAGAGGCCAGAAATAATTGCATTTGCTGGCTGATTTGGGGCACCCATACCACTCACTAGTGAAAACATGGCTCCAGAACCAAACGCTGCCACCATGCTGCAAAGAAAAAAACTATAAATAAAAAAACTAGGTCAAGTCTATGACCCCAAAGCAATCTCCATGAAAAAAAGAGCCATTCCTACTTCCTCTTTCTGATACACACCACAGTTTAATAGCAAGAATGATCCTTATCACTATCCCAGCTTGCCTTCTGCCAATATACATTTAAGATATTCTCACGTCAATTTCAAATAAGCAGACTCCTCAATCTCCCTCGGAACTCATAAAACAAATATGGGGGACAATGCATGGGGGGCTCTTCCCCTTCATTCCCTCACACCCCGATGGCCAAAATATGGGATATTTAGATCTACAAAGCATAATGATCAGATCACGACATTTCTGCAGCAAAAGGAATACCAACAATTATAAATTTTCTCAGAAAAATACAATGAACTATTATTCCACATTGGCTGCTTAAGGAAATCCTTAATTCAGAGATGGTTTTCGACTCAAAGATATTTTTATTCCCATACAGACAGATATCTACAATCTAAAAAAATTGTAAATTGTGAAAATATTACTCAAAAAAATCAGATCACCCTCCAAATCAGCATTGTGAAATATCTATTTTCAGTTCTTCTGGGTGCAAGCAACGTTGCGTACCGATAGTGTACCGATTGCCTACGTGGAAAGTCAAATATATTAAAAAAAAAAAAAGAACATCTTTCTTCAGAAAGGAAAACATCGCAGCCCATCTCCCCCAAATCTCTTTATCCTCAACGTATTCATCTCCCGGGCATCTCTTCCTCAACATATTCATCTCTCCCAAAGCTCTTACTCAACGCCATAAATTTCCCCCAAATTTCTTCTTCAACGCAGGCATATCCCTCAAATCTCTTCATCAACGAAAATCTCTCCTCTGTGCGTGACGACGATGTGACGGCGACTGTCTCCTTTGCGTGCGACGACGACGGTCTCCTCTATGCGCGACGACGATGTACTTTTTTGAATTTTAGGTACTCCATCCCCTGTAAAAAAAAAAAAAGAAAAATGTATGTGAATATTATGATTTCATCTCTGTGCTCATGCAGAAGAGCATTCAAGCTTTGCTCACATCACTTTCTTTCCTCTCCCCCTTTATTCACCTGTGGCCATTGCAGATGAAAGGACTAGGGTTGTCCAAAATAACCGTAACAAGCGAAGAAGAAATCTACCCAACCAAACAATTATTAATTGTGATTTATACATAAATTTGGAAAGCAACCGTAACTCTACGGTAACAGCAACCCTTCATGCTATATGAAATATCGTTTCATTATTGGTTGTTTATGTGTTTAGGTTAATGGATGGCTTGGTAACTGTTATTATTGATGTCTCCATGTTTATATCCAAGTACTAGTTATTTCCCCTGCATACTAAGAATTTTATGATTAAAAAGGCATTACACATTCAATTTACTTTTCGAAGGGTGGGGAATAAATGAAAAAAATTAAATGTAGCTAAATTTATCACCATGCATAAACATGCTTGAGTTAAATTCATGTAGGTATGGCTTTTAGATCCTTGGGACTGGTATTTAATTCAAAGAGAACAAATGGTAAGCATTACGAAAATGAAATTTGTTATATAAGATTTGATGTGTTCTTTCCTAATCACATGTTTGGTTCTGTGGGTCTGCATTTTGTTGATGTTTATTTGCTGCATTCTGAACCAACCCCAACCTCTTGTTTTGCAATGCATTTCAACTGTTGGTTGGCATTTTTTAATCTAATTCCCGAGGTGCATCTTGTTATGTGGATTTGATTACTTGTCAAATTACTGTAATAGAATATAATAGGTTGGGGGTGTTATTTTGTTACTGTAATATAACAAAGTTGGGGATGCTATTTTTTTTAGTGGAACTTCAATGGAAAATTATTTTAGTTTCTCATAAATTTCTATGTTTTTTTTGGCAGAAATAAAGATGTTGAACCGAGGGTGGGATTGGACAACATTGTGTTCATTTGCAAGACTGAAGATTTCTTGAAATACTTTCATTTGATGGTTTCTAATTTTGTTGGTGTATTTCATTCTATGGTTGGGATTTTGAGTTGTACATGTTAATGTTCATATGGTGAAGTAGGGAGTACATGTATATGCAATGGAATGAGGTACTTGAATGAAGTTATATTTTGTTAAAGTGAAACAAATAAGCTATTGGTTTACAGAGTTTTGGTTAGTTTAGATTGTTAAAGGAGTTTTGGTTGTTCCTCCATTTGGTCAAAGTTTGCTCAGGCTGAAAGAGCCTGCTATTTTGCTGCGTTGCCGTGAAGATGATCTTCACTTGGTGTAGTTTGTGATGGATTCAGTTACACAGGAATATTCTGAGAAAGCAAATGTTCATCCACCTCCGATCATAGTCGACAATATTGTCTATCTCAAGTGTATGGACTAGATCATTTTTTAATGTTTCAACTGTAATGGTACTTCTCAAGTGTTTTGGTTATGATGTAAAGGGGTATCTGAAGGTTCATTAAATTAACATTTGTAATGAAAATTTGTGTAATGAAAACAGCTTGTGTACATGGTTTTGGAGAGATTCCATTGAAATGAGAAACAATAGTTTTTGAATTGAGTTCATAACTGACAAATATTACAGTAAATGAAATACAAAGTAAACAAATATTACAGCAAATATTACAGGTCTCAAAAAGCCTAGTATGACTTTTTCTCTAACAAAAAAACAGCTTCCTTCCTTCTAACCCCAAGATTGTGGATTTGGGTGACAGTTGACGAGGTTGAACTTGCTCAGAAATAAAACCTTCAATATGCATCATGTGCAACCTTCACCCAAGTAAGAAACCTGCGAAGTGGATACAAATTCATGTTACAACTGATAATTAACTATATGACAAATTTACAATTTTCACATCAACAATGTCTGAATGTTAAGCAAAATAGACAGTCTCATGTCCATTCCAACGTAGATCAGCCATGCACTATGCATATATAATATAAGAGAAGCTAGCTATACAAGAGAAGCTATAGTCTCTCAATGGTAAAAGTCTTAGAACTGCATCTTACAAACCACAAGTGGAAAAAATATAACTTGGACTTAATAACTTGCATCTTATAAAAACAAATATGCCTTGGAACAAGGAATCATGGTCTTCAAGTGGAAACTATATAACCTGGACTTAATAACCTGTTCTCCAATCATCCCAAGTAATCAACATACATTCTCAATTGCAAACCACTACAAGCAAATCCAATTTTCATACCACTAGCAAAAAAGTGATTGAAAGCTAGATGATCAAATTAAGTAGTACTCCTTCCCTTTTTCCATCTAGAGAATATTTGATGGATTTTTATAACATTAAAAATCATCTAGAGATCCGAAATCCATCATTGGGTTGGTAATAAAGCCCCTGAGAATAATACAAATATATTTTGGCTCATAATAAGAATAAAAAAGCACACAAAATGGGACCCGCTCATACCAAATATAAAGTAAACTTCAAATCTTCCTCTTTATATAAAGATAAACGAACCAATATGCTGCTCCTGAAAACTTCTTCTCACAATATAACAACAGCAATGCTACTGCCTACTACCAACAAAAATAAAGCAATCAAACTTGTGAATAAACCAATCCAACCAATCCTTAGTACAACCTAGTTCGTAACCAATAGAAATGCAACTACCGAATTACTAGTGTTAAGCCTGCCTAAATTGAGCACCAACATAGCGAGAAGGTGGGAGAGCAGAGCGTTGGTCGTCTCTTATAAACTGTATGATCCCTATGAAGTCCCAAGTCCGGAAAAAAGAATACCCATGTAAAGAGTGCACTTTTATTCGAAAGAAACCCAGGTAAAATTATAAAAGCAAAATTTTTATAAGTCAACTTATCATAAAAGGCCAACGCTTTGATGCAAAAGACGACCTTGATAGAGAATTCGTAGATCGATTGGGGCTCATTTGTGGGTTTGCATGCCATCCTATAATCTGGGCAGTAGTAGAAGAGCACAAATGAAAATAGAAGCACAATCGCAGACTGGCAGATACCGGTGGCAACAACTGTGTTCGCCTCGACGACAATCATGGAGAAAAGAACAACGGCTTAGGATTAGAACTCGGACCAAAAAATGGGGGTTATACGAAAAATGGGAGCTTTTAGCTAGAAGTGAGAACGAGAATCGACGGCCTAAAGAGAAGGCACGCGGAGAAGAGAAGCAGAGAAGAGAGAAGGCACACAGAGAAGATGGCCAGAGAAGAGAGAAGGCAAGCTGGGAAGAGGCGCAGAGAAGAGAGAATGCAAAACTGTGCGTTTTGAAATTTTCATTTATGTTTAGATCCCGCCCATAACTCATTCACATCAAATAAAACCAAAACGATTCGTATCATTAAATCATTCCATGTCAGCTTCGGTCGGTGCACTTCGGTGCGCAAGTTTGCCTGAAAGAATCATTTTCCATCTATTTTACCCCCATTTAAATCATAGCCTTCCTCTCCTTTGCTGCTCACCCACGACGATTACATTCCCCTTTCTCCCATCTTCTTTTTCCAGTAGAAGTGCCCACGACGGTTTCAGATCCTTTCTCCCATCTCCAGCAGTCGTTCAGTGCAGGAGTCGCAGGTTATACTTTTTTCCTTCATTTTTTCCTTGGCAAGAGGTTATGCTTTTTGCCCTCCCCTTTTCCGCTTCAACATTTGTGGACAGTTAGGATGATAATGGGTCTGCGATTTTTTTGCCCATTGATGAAATCGTATTTGTGATTTTTTGTTGCTTCGATTTTTGGTCTTTGATAACTGTGATGAGATCGCGATGAAGAATAGTGAAATGAGAATATTATTGAGATCGTTTGTAGCTTTGAAACAGTGATGAGATCATGAAATTTTTTGTCTGTGATGTCGATTTTTTTTTGTCTGTGATTTGGTGTTGCGCAGGTTGGGAGAGAGAGAGTGTAAGGAACAAAGAAGGAGAATGAAGGGGATTGATATGTAGAGAGGATTATGCATGGAAGTTCCTGAATGAAGTAAATCGTGCTCTGTCATTTTTTTATGTATTGGATGATGAACAGAACTGCAGCTTTATACACGGGTTTCCTAACAGAATAATATTCTCCCTAATGGACTCATCTAGAAGGAATTACAAATAATAAAATAATAACAGTAAAATGAATAAATATAAGTGAAATAAATAATAAACAAATACAAATGATTTATTCTTTTTCTAAATGGACTAAGGCATCTTGGCGACTTGCAGAAGCTGGAGTAGCAGCTTGACCATGGGCTTTGCTATCTTGAGGCTGGGCTTGTGTAGATGAATTTTGGGCTTCACGTTCATTGTCTAATAGCCCCCCGCAAGATGGAGAGTAGATATTTACTACTCCCATCTTGGAGAGGTGCAGCTGTAGTAGATGGGCAGGCAATGCTTTGGTGAAGATGTCTACCAATTGAGCTTGTGAGGAAACATGAGAGGTGATGATACTACCTTCTTGAATTTTATCTTGGACGAGGTGGCAATCCAACTCGATGTGCTTGGTTCTTTCATGAAACACTGGATTGGCGGCAATGTGTAAGGCCGCTTGATTGTCACAATAGAGCATGGCACCTTGTGGATGTGGAACTAGCAAGTCAGTAAGTAAGAATCTGATCCAAGTGAGTTCAGAGCATGTGGATGCCATTGAACGATGCTTAGCTGTAGCGGAGGAGCGAGAGACCACTGTTTGTTTCTTGGACTTCCAAGAAAGACTTCCAAGAAAAATGCAATAACCTGTGACGAAGCGACGTGTGTCAGGGCATGATGCCCAATTTGAATCACAATAGGCACTTAGCTGTAACTGAGATGTGGAGGGCAGTAAAATGCCCTGACCAGGTGCTGTCTTGAGATATCTAAGAAGCTTGTGAGCTGTGGCCAGATGTGAAGATGTGGGTGGTCCATGAAAGTGCTTAAAAGTTGGACAGTGTAGCTGATATCGAGTCTTGTGATTGTGAGATACAATAACTGTCCAACTAGTCTTCTATAAGGGCTGGGATCTAAAAGGGACTGCCGCATAGCCTTACTCAACTTGAAATTTTGTTCAAGGGGCAGCTTAAGAGGTTTGCATCCAAGGGAACCGAAATCTGAAAGTATGTCTAATACATACTTTCTTTGACATAAATGTATTCCTTTATAGGATCTTGTAACCTCTAAACCAAGAAAATAACGCAAACAACCAAGGTCTTTTATCTTGAAATGAGTGTGCAGAAAATTTTTGAAAGAAGAAATCGACTATGAACAGTTACTAGCCACAATAATGTCGTCAACATACACTAATAAAGCAGTGAAAGAAGTGCCATATGCTTTAGTGAAGAGACTATAGTCAGCTCAAGATTGCTTGAACCCAAAAGCAATGAGAGAATAAGAAAACTTGGAGTGCCATTGTCTTGAAGCTTGTTTAAGGCATAGAGGCTCTTAACTAATTTGTACACTTGGTGAGGTTCTCCTTTAGTGTAACCCGAGAGTTTTCTCATGTAAATTTTCTCGTCTAAATCACCATGTAGAAATGCGTTATGTACATCAAATTGATGTAAGGACCAGCCTTGTATTGCTGCCACAGATAAGAGGACCCAAACAGTTACTAATTTAGCAACCGGAGAGAAGGTTTCTATGTAGTTTATGCCTTCTTGTTCGTAAACCCTTTAGCAACAAGTCTGGCTTTTAGCCTCTCAATGGACCCATCGGAGTTGAATTTAATTTTGTAGACATATTTGCAATCAATGGCTTGTTTTCTAGGAGGTAAATCAGTGAGGAACCAAGTGTGGTTTTGTTCTAAGGCATTTAATTCAGTTTCCATAGCTTGGCACCAACCAGAATGTTTTATGGCTTGCTTATAGGTGGTTAGTTCAGATGTAGTGGAAATAGATGCTGAAAAAGCACTAAAAGATGGAGTAAATTTCTTATATGATAGATAGTGAGCAAGAGGATGAGAGATACTCGTGAGTTCTGTGCAAGATTTAGACAAAGATTGAGCTAGTTCGTGAAGGGAGGCCTGCTTGCAGTGAAATTCTTGCAAATATTGAGGTGCTCTCCTGAGTCTTGTGGATTGGCGAGGTGGTAGGGTAGGAGGAGAACCAAAAATTGGAAAAATATGAGAGGGGGGTTCTGGTTTGGAGGGTAAATCAAATTAGGAAGTGGGCGAGGGGGGCATCTGAATGTGTATGTAAGAAATGGTCAAGAAAGAGAGTGGAAGCTGGAAAATCTAGAGAGTCTGGTAAAGATTTAGTAAATACCAGATTTGGAGGATTAGTGAAGGAAGAAGTAAGTGAGGAAATTGAATGGAAGGGAAAGATTGATTCATGAAACACAACGTCTCTAGAAATGAAAGTAGTTCTTGTTTCAAGATCAAGGAGTTTGTATCCCTTAATACCAAAGGGATACCCAAGAAAAACACGTATGCGACCGCGATGATCAAACTTTTTCCTACCTTGAGAGAGGGTAGAAGCAAAGCATAGTGAGCCAAAAATTTTCAGATGAGCATAAGTTGGTTTAAAATTAAATAAAAACTCATATAGTGTTTTATTTTGAAGGAGTGGGGTCAGGGTCCTATTTATTAAATAGGTAGCTATTAAAACACAGTCATTCCAATATTCAATTGGAAGACCAACTTGAAATTTTAAAGCTCGAGCCACATTTAACAAGTGTTGATGTTTTCTTTCTACAATCTCATTTTGTTGGGGGGTGGCAACACAATTTTTCTGATGAATGATGCTCTTGTTGTTGAAAACTTTAGTTATTTGGAATTATCCCCCATTGTCACTTCTTAAAATTTTGATTTTAAGATTGAATTGAGTCTTAATAAGATTGTAGAAAGATTCTATACACTTTCTAGTTTTAGATTTACTATGAAGAAGGTATACCCATGTACTTCTAGTAAAGTCATCCACTATTGTCAATAAATATTTGAACCCATCATATGCAGTTGTTGAGCAAGGGCCCCATAAATCGCAATGTATTATTTCAAAAGGAGAAGATGTCACATGTTGACTAGTAGGAAATGGTAGTCGATGTAACTTAACCATTGGACAAATGTAACAAGGCTTAGTATTAATGGAAGATATATGATTCTTTACAATAGGATCATTGATCAAACTAAGACAAGGAAAATATAGATGACTTAGACGACAATGTCAAAGGTCGGTAACACCAACACTGTTCAAAACAAAAGCTGAAACAGTGAGAGGAAGTGTTGAAAATTGTGAAAGTGTTGTAGTTAGACTTGAAAGAGAAATTTCAGTTTTTAGCAAGTGGTAAAGGTCATCCCTCACTTCACCCTTCCCAATTGTTGTCCAAGAGAGAAGGTCCTGAATAAAGCACAAATCAGAAAAGAAAGTGAGACAGCAAGTGAGTGAAGTAGCAAGTTTCTTAGCTGAAATGAGATTAAAGGTGAATGATGGAACACATAAAACATCGGTGAGGCAAATGGAAGCTGTGAGCTGAACAGTACTAATGTGTGAGACAGGTACTTCAGTTCCATTTGATAGTTTTACAGTGTGAGAGATAAATGAGGTGGTATAAGTGAACAAGGAGGGGCAACAGACCATATGGTCTGTTGCACCCGTGTTTATGATCCAAGGAAATGTGCTAGATTGTAATGCATGATGTGTGTGTGTGGATAATGAAAGATATATACCAGCAAGGTTGGAATGTGGTGAAGGCAACTTAGACTGAATCTGATTAGCGGAGTGCTGAGAAGCAATGGATAACTCCCTTGATTGAAGCAAAGCCATTAGTTGCTGAAATTGTGCCTTAGTTAAACCTACTTTGTCATCACTGGTCTCCTCAAGTTGTGATGGATAAGAAATGGAGGATTGGGTAGCTAAAACCGTGGGGTTAGAAGCTTTGTTAAAAAATTTGTGACCCGGGGGATAACAGTGCAATTTGTAGCATTTATCTATTACATGTCCAGATAAATGGCAATGAGTACAGAGAGGGCTCCCGGCATTACCAGCCTTAAAACATGTATCAAATGTATGACCAGTAATTTTGCAGTGAGTGCAAAATGGTTTGTCTCTCTTTTGATGATGGCATGTTTGTGGTGAAAATTTATGAGGGGAAAAGGGTTTCTTGATGGCAAGAGCCATTGAGTCAGGGGATGGGGCGTGATGGGTAAGCTGATGTTGGCGCTTTTGTTGTTGGATTAGTGAAAAAACCCTAGTGACAGGAGGTATGGGATCTAACAACATTATTTGGTCTCGTACATTAGAGTAAATATCATTCAAACCCATCCAAAACTGAAAAACACAGTCACGTTGATAACGATCCAAGAGAGTAGACATGGTACCACAGTTGCACATGAGAATGGGGTCATAAATTGAGAGTTCATCCCATAAGGTTTTGAGCTTACCATAATAAGCACTTACAGAGTCGTGTTCTTGGAGAAGATTGGCAAGGTTGTGCTTGAGTTGAAAGATACGTGGTCCATTATGGTGGGAGAAGCGGTCCTGGCAATGTTTTGAATACCGTACCGGGTGCTGTACTGGTCAAGGTACTGTAACAAAATATTTCGGTACCGATACCTTTTCGGGATAGCGTTTCGGGATAACATTTCGGAATACTCGATATATAAATAAATATATATATAAATTATAAATAGTCTAGTCTGAATTGTGGATTAAAAAATAAGCTTGTAGTTTGAAAAAATGAAAAAAAAAAAAAAAAAACACTGGCCGAAATTGAGGCCTGTATGTTCGGTACCAGCCGGTACGAAATAGATATAGTACCTGTACCGGCCTGACGGCCGGTACGAAAATTTTTGACCATACCAGCCGGTACGGTACGAAATTTAAAACTATGGGTCCTGGACGTCGATCCATATGTCCCGTGCATCATCAATGAAGACCACGCTGGATTTGATAGAGGCACTGATGGAGTTTTGAAGCCAGGAAGCCACCATGTCGTTGCAGCGCTCCCAAGGTTCAAGCAAGGGGTCATCTGGGTCGGATGGGCGTGGGATATCACTCGTGACAAATCCCACTTTGTTTTTGGCCCGTAGAGCTCGACGCATGGCGCGCGACCAGGTGGGGTAGTTATCGGCGGTGAGTGGGTCAGTGACGAGAAGCACGGCTGGGTTATCGCCATTGTCTAGGCGGAAGGAATTGACGAGGTCACCCAAGTTCAAGAAACGAACCATGAGTGTGGCATAGAAGGTGTTTGTATTTAGGTTTGTGTGGATTTTGAAAGGGTTTGAGTGGTGGGAGGTAGAATTAGAGGAGTCTTCAGTTAGGTCTTCCATGTAAATATTCTCTCAGGCTACTGATATCATGTAAGGATCAAAGAAGGAGAATGAAGGGGAATGATATGCAGAGAGGATTGCGTATGGAAGTTCCTGAATGAAGCAAATCGTGCTCTGTCATTTTTTTGTGTATTGGATGGTGTACAATACTACAACTTTATTCACGGGTTTTCTAACAGAATAATATTCTCCCTTATGGACTAATACAACTTATCTAGAAGGAATTACAAAGAATAAAATAATAACAGTAAAATGAACACATACAAGTAAAATAAACAATAAACAAATACAAATGATTTATCATTTTATCTAAATGGACTAAGGCATCTGGGCGACTTGCAGAAGCTGAAGTGGCAATTTGATCATGGGCTTTACTATCTTGAGGTTGGGCTTGTGTAGATGGATTTTGAGCTTTACGTGCATTGTCTAATAGAGAGAGAGAGAGATGATTAGGTGATTACCTTCCACAAAGTTCAGTGTTGGGTTTGTAGGCAAAATGCAAAGTGTGCTATTGAGGGAGGAAAACTGATGACCCCAAGAGAACTCTCTATTTTCAAAAAAATCTTCAAAATCTCGTAACACTTCATATTATTTTTAATTTTTATTATTATTTTCTTTTATCAAATATTTATTATATAAATAATAAATAGAAAATTTAAAATAATTTAAAAAGAATAAACTCAATTTTTTTTTAAAACAAATATTAAAAATTTAAAAGATTTAAAAAATTTAAAAAATTATAAAATATAAAATATAATGGAGATTGTGTAACAAAACTCCTCTATTTTTTGTATTTTGGTTTTTTAATTGAAAAAATCTCTTTACAGTACGCTGCGGCTTCCGGCTATTCCCAGCAATTCTCTTTTTAATTCACGTCAGTCGGAGTGCGGTGTGAGGCACTTAAGTGGGCTTCTCCGTAGCACTTCTCTAATTTATAAGCAAACTAGCCTGCATTTGGCGGCTTATCAGGCGAGTGACATGAGACTGAGAGGGTCGTCTTCCTTAGCTTCCAGGGCTTCACCTGCACTCAGAAACCTACCTGAAGAAGCTTGCAATAAGAAGAAGCTTCCGAGGGATGCCCCATCAAAGGCCGAATCCAAGGAATTTACTGATCAAGGACGCTCGAACAACTTTGAAGCTCTTTCAACAGGTAACCCTTCTCCTCTAAACTCTCAGTTCAGAAATCCCAACTCAGTTTCCATCTCAAAGAACCCCATTCCAGCTAAGAAACGCCAAGATACTGTTAGAAAAATTGACCACCAGTACATCTCTCAAATTCTGTCGCGGAAGGACTGGTTTGTATTGCTAAACCACGAGGTCAAGGCGAGGAGAATCATTTTGACTGCTCAGTTTGTAGCGAGTGTCTTGCAAAATCAAGAAAACCCATTACACCCTTTGAAATTTTATATCTGGGTTTCGAATATCGACCCATTATTTGCGAAGAATCAATCCATTCGAGGTGTCTTATCTAACACCCTTTCTCGGAAAGGTCCAGTTGTTTTGTCTGTTGAGTTGCTTCAGGACATTAGGAATTCTGGTTGCCGGGTTACAGAAGACCTGCTTTGTGTACTGATCGGCAGTTGGGGGAGATTGGGGTTGGCAAAATATTGTGCGGAAGTTTTTGCCCAAATATCATTTTTGGGTCTTAGTCCAACCACGAGGTTGTATAATGCGGTTATAGATGCATTGGTGAAAGCCAATTCGCTTGACTTAGCATATCTGAAATTCCAACAAATGACTGCTGATAATTGCAATCCTGATAGGTTCACTTATAATATCCTAATTCATGGAGTTTGCAAGATTGGAGTGTTGGATGAGGCGCTTCGTTTGGTCAAGCAGATGGAGGCCTTGGGATATTCACCGAATGTGTTCACGTATACAATATTGATTGACGGGTTTTGTAATGCAAATAGAGTTGATGGAGCCTTTAGACTTTTAGAGATGATGATAGGGAGGAATGTGTATCCAAGTGTGGCTACTATTAGGTCACTCGTTCATGGGGTTTTTCGTTGTGTAGCTCCTAGTAAGGCTTTTGAGTTGCTATCAAGATTTGTGGAGAGGGAGCCTGTCTTGTCTAAATCAGCTTATAATACTATACTGCATTGCCTCTCAAATAAATCTATGGCGAGAGAGGCTGCTATTTTTTTAAGAAATTGTGGGGCAAAAGGTTATTTTCCTGACAGTTCAATCTTTAATATTGTAATGACTTGTCTGATAAAAGGATTAGATTTGAATGAGACATGTGAGCTATTTAGTAATTTCATAGGGCGAGGCATGAAGCCGGGGTTTAGTACGTATCTTGCACTAATTGAAGCTACATACAGGACAGGAAGAAGCAAGGAAGGGAATATTTTTTTGGATCAAATGTTCAAGGATGGACTTGTATCTGATGTTTTTTGCTATAATATGGTGATTGATTGCTTGTGTAAAGCCAATAAGATGGACAGGGCATCTGAGACTTTCAGAGACATGCAGCATATGGGAAGTGCTCCTAACCTTGTCACTTACAATACCCTTATTAGCGGACATTGCAAGGATGGAGAGCTAGATAAGGTGCGGGAACTGCTGGTGATGCTTTTAGAACATGGATTTAAGCCTGATATCTTCACATTTAGTTCAATAATAGATGGCCTTTGTCGAGTACACCAGATTGGTGATGCTTTTGAGTGTTTCATTGAAATGGTTGAGTGGGGTGTCACCCCAAATGCTGTCACATATAATATATTGATCCACTCTTTATGTGTCATTGGGGATGTTGGTAGATCAATGAGTCTTTTGAAAAAGATGCAAGCCAACGGAATAAGCCCCGATACTTTCTCATTCAATGCTCTTATTCAAAGTTTTTGCAGGCTGAATAAGGTTGAGAAAGCGGAGAACCTTTTCATTACCATGTTAAAACTAGGTTTGCATCCTGACAATTATACATACAGTGCTTTGATCAAGGCACTCTGCCAATGTGGGAGACTAATTGAAGCTATGGAGATATTTCACTCGATGGATGTAAATGGTTGTATTCCCGATTCTTATACATGTAAATTAATTTTGGAAACTCTAGTTCAGCTAGGCCACTTTGAAGAGGCTCGGAATTTGGTAAAGAGATGTAGTAAGAGTGGACTTTCGTTGAAATCCAATCCTAACTTGTAGGACAGCGCTATTATGGTCCATCAGTTCGTGCTGCTTTGATGTTGGATATGCTTTGATCTTGATATAGTTTGATATGAGCCACAACTCTTGTGTATTGTAGACAGATAGGTCCCTATGGATAGTATTTTGAATTTACAAAGTTTGTAAAATGTATCTTCAAATAGAATTTATGAAAGTGGTTTTGTAGAATCTGTTTTTCAGGTTTTTGTTAAAGTTATTTTATCATGGATGAGATTGGCAATTGATAAATGATGGGTGCTGGTATTACCATTAAGCAAATTGGAGATTTTCTCAGTTTTAGCACTTGGATTCGTTCTCTTTAAGGTCACTATATTGTACTCTTCACAGGTATTAACTAAACGTGTGATCTGCAAGAAAGCAATCTACATATGTTCCCAAAAGTTTTGTTTACGGATTAAATTACTATTATTGGAAATGTAGGACACTTTTCTTGTACTCTTTATAGATCATATACCAAAACCATGGGCGGAATATTGAGGTGCCTGTACGTTGTTTCCCTCAAGCACCTCTGAAGAGAATTTGAAAAGAGATAAACATAGAGAACGATGACAGTTTCAATCATTATTATAATATAATAGCAGTGGTAGTTGTAAAATATGTTCTCTTCCTAAAGGATGATCAGAGCTTATGATTTTCCATTTAATTACCATGGAAAAGGAAAATGTCCTGTAGGAACTGAGAAATGAGGGATCATGTTGGTCAGCTTGCTAGCTACGTGGGTCTACTTTTCTGTTGCACAGGTTGTTATAATCTGCAGCTAAAGTGAGGTTTATAAACAAAGAAGATACTCCATCCAGGCACATTGTCAAACAGATTGTTAGTGGCCTCTGCTTTCGATGGCCTTAGCTTTCATTTATTACCTTTTCCACGCATCTTGAAAGATCCTTTTGTTTTCAACCCAGCTTTTTCTAACCCTTCTGATCTCTCTCTTATTCTCTACCTAGGAATGCTACTTAATTGAGATGAATTTAACACATATACATGTTTGTCCTTATTGCTACTATGCAACTAATCAGTAGTCAACGAAAAACTAAACCTCACTATCTTCAAAACTACATCAAGTATCTCCCCATCATCTTTGTTCAAAGCATAAGCACTTTATCGAAGTTCCTTCAAGTACACATGGTTTTCACCAAAGACCATTTGCTTTCGCTCAAGCAGTTAAAAGTGTTCAGTAAAGGGATAGGGAATTTCAACCTCAAGTAGCTCTGACACTTTATGCCTTCTCATTCATCACAAACTAGAGATAACAAACTTCCGTAAAAAACCATATCAACAAATATCATCAGAAGTGCAATTTAATATTAAAAAGAAATCGAAACTTGATAAATAATGTAAAATCTACCCCTCTACCCCTCACGCTTCCTGAATCATTTCTACATTATTCTGGTACCATTGGTTTCTATGGCATAAATATGTGTAAAATATTTTATCTTATACTATTTAATATTGACTTAAATATTTGAGTAATGCTACATGCAATCGTGGAGTGCGCAAGCGTCGTGCATGCAGTCTCTTTGAAAAATAGTGGTCTACTATTAAAATTTTTTTTTTTTTTTTATGTGAGTCCCGTATTTATTTATTTTTTTTAAAGTGATTGCACAACGCTTACGCACTCATGATTGTAACTATCATTTCTCTAAAGATTTATCCGCATAAAATGGAAATATAAATTCTGCCTTTCAAAGTTTTATAGCTGTTGTGCACCCCTAGATAATTCTTGTCTTTCAGAGTTTTCCGAATGTTATGCACCCCTAATGTACTGTGTATTTAGGTACTGTGTATTTAGGTAGGTGTCCCCCATCCCCATCCCAAACACAAAACATAATATTGGTTCCACCCTGAATATTATTAGCATACATATCATGTCATTCATAATTTGTGCTGTCATGCAAAGCAGCACACAAATCCACTGCTATCATGCAAATCAGTACACAAATTCCCACAATATATTATCATTCGTTTCATTTTGAAGTGGCTTTTTTGGAATGATTGCCTTGGATATATTTCTCTTCTTAGAAGGTTTTAGGGCAACTAACTTCAATATGATAACAATCCCACATGCTAACCCAAAAAAAAAAATCAGTAAATAGGATCATTAGATAAATGATGGGTGCTGCCAAATAGCATACAGGGACAGGAATTTCCATCAAATAGAACATTAGGGGACCGTGAATACCTTGAAAACCTCCATAGAGAAAACCATGAACATAATCCAGCATACCAGATGACAAATCTAATACCAAGTCAGGCACTGCCAAGTCATTTCTTTGAACTTTTCAGTTCTTCGCAGCCAAACAGTCTTCCAGTCCTTTGTTTTTCATTCTTTATTGTTTTAATATATTAAGCTTAATACACTTTGTCTTTTCTGTTTTGATGGCAGTACTACTTACGCTATAAACGTACACATCGTCCATCGCAACATGTATGAACTATTGGCCTCCACACCCATTACATTTGTTACTTGTTTGAAATTAAATTTTCCTTAGTACCCAATTATGATGTGCAATAATAAACAGTTTTTGCTTTGCTAGTCTTGTATTTTTGTTTTTCATGTATGAACTGTTATTATTTACATGAATGTGACTGTTTTGTTTGCGTATGTTACTAACAAATACATATTCTGCCATATTATCAATTTATTAATTATTCAACATGGATGATCTGGAAAACACGATGCATGATCATGAACATTGGGGCGAACGATTGGAGGATGTCTTCGTTGACATGTTGTACCAGGACGCCCTCCATGGTAGATTAAACGGTGAAAAGATCACGAATAGAGACCATACAATGTATGCTGAGCGGCTCACTGCACTTGGTGTAAAGGTGTTTGATACGAACCTGATTTGGGGCAAACTGCAAAGGTTGAATCAAAGCCAGTGCCTGTTCACTAATCTAATCAACCAAACCGGTATGGGTTGGAACCCCAACATGAAGACGGTAGTTGCAAACGACGAGAGCTAGGAAAATGCTATCAGGGTAAGTGGAACTATGATTTATAATGAAATGTACAATCCTATTTTCCCTAGTACATTATCAAAGTACTCTTTACAATTACAATAAATTCTTATTGACGTGTTTATTATGAAAATGTTAGGTAAAAAACAAATGGGCAAAGTTTCGTACTGCGGGTTGCCGGAACTACAAGATGTTATGTACCATATTCAACTCCTCTGATGCATATGGTACAATGCAACATGCGTCAACACAACTACCCCCAAATAGTGACGAGAAGCGATGACTTGACCAGGAGATGCGTAGCCGGGGCCCCGCATTGGGCAATCGAGATTGATCGCCTTGATATGAACTATGACCTGGATGTGTTGATGGGGATGGAGTCAGTTTCACGTGGAGTATTTCCACATTCATCACGTACAGGTAAATAAGAAAAAGTGAGCCAGGTCGATCTAGACATCTCTACGTGCGTCGAGGTGAAAAAAACTACAATCGCTCCACGCAAGCGGTACGAGTTACAAGAATGTGTGGGGTCAGCGCAGCGCAGCAAAGGATCAGCAACTACTGATGGCAGCGATGGGGGTTACGATCTGTTGAGTCATTGCGATATGTTATTTGACATTGCTACTTTCTATGTTAAGCCTAACGAATATCTATGACTTATTTATGAGTTTATGTTATGCAGCTTGAGTTGTGTTAAACTTTTTCCATGATATGCGTTTCTAATTAATGAGACTAAATATTATTAGAATTTTTTCAATCAATGGTATATGATTAATGGTTGATGATAACATTTTGACCAATTTAGTTATGTATTTAGTTGGCATATTTAATTGATGAATTAAACAGTTTTATACTTAGTAACGTTTTTTCGACAACAGTCTAGTAGAACGAGGTAGAGTATGGATGATGAGCATTCGTTAGCAGGGACTCGATCGATGGGCACGAACGCAGCTACTTTCGACATATGAGGGTTTGAGTTCTAGTGAGAAGGAGGAGACTATTAACTTAATGCACATCATCAACGGGGATAGAATCTTAGGATGCTGTAACATAATATTGGCTTGTGTGGACATGAATATATTCGGACACTTTTGCATGGACATTCTTGAAACTGTAAGGAAGTATTCCAAATGGAGGTTAATGAATTCCGCGCATTTTGCTGAATATAACGGAACAATGGTTTTCTTAGGGATTCTAGACGAAGAGTGATTGTCGAGGAACAAGTTGGCATGTTCTGTTATTTAGTGGCGCAAGGAGAACCACAACGCATTGTCAGCCAACACTTTCAACATTTGTTAGAAACCATTAACCGACATGCAAGGAAGGTGACACGGGCCCTATGTGCGCTTGGGACACACATTATTGCACCAACACACACTGATGAGGTGCATCCTTACATATCCTCAAAATTATCCATGGTTTGCTGTAACTACCTAACCTAACCCTTCGCGTAGGCAGTTCAATTATACCATTTCTTGAAAATTATTTATTTTATAATTTTGAAAATATTTTCATTATACAAACACTTTGATTATTCGTATGCAGCGATGTATTGGTGCAATTGATGGCTCCATGATAGAAGCCATCGTATCCGCATTTGGATAAGGATAGGTACGAAATCTAGATACCTGCCTGGATGAACTCAATTTTCTAAATTCTGAATCGGACTGAAAAAGCGGTCCAAATGAAAATGCCAAGAACTAATCTAAGTGTGTAAATTTATTAAAAATAATTTCAAAATTTCAAAACTACCATTTATGTGAAATATAATCGTAAAATAGTTTTAATATTATCATTTTTCTTGTCTAACTCTTGTGGGTTCTTACCCTAGCCTATAGCATTGAATTACTTCACTGCTTTGGTTATAAAAAGTATTCTCACAGACAACAGATTCAATCAGTTCAACAGATAACTTTTGTATACAGAAGAATGTTCAACAAAAACTACCTAAATCAGTTTTTAAATTTGTATCCCTGTTTATGCCACTTGATCTTATACTTGGATCTTTATTAATGAAAGCTGAACTTTATAAAAGAACCAAAAAAAAAAAAAAAAAAAACTACCTAAATCATTCTGCACAATGTTCAACAGAGACCATCTGACCTAAATGGATTTTATAGCTACTATTCAAGGACATTAGAAAGCCAGCCTCAGAAGAAGCATACTTGGTTCTCAGGTGATGTAGGCACCAACTCATAATCCAGAATGTTTATCTTCCACCTCAACTCACTTCTAGTTCCCAATTTGCACTTCAAACCACCAATCTGCTCCCTCGCCTTAAGCCCTTCGAAACCCCACCAATATTGGTACAAACTACATCCACTTGATACAGACTTAATCTGAACAAGGCAGTCTAAACCAATTCCATATCATTATCATTTTTCCATTCAACTCTCTTCCCCATTTTCCTGTTAATACTCTTAGAAGACTCAAATATTGGCATGTCTGACAACTACATTAAGGCCATGTCTCTAAATTCAGAGATGGTTTTCGACTTCAGATATTTTTATTCCCATACAGACATCTACAATCTAAAACCCCTGAAAATTTTCAAAAGCAAATAATATAAAAAAAAAGCTTAAATATTACTCAAAAAAACCAGATCAGGCCACTCCCACCACAAGTGGCTCAGATTGTGCCAGGGCTAGAGTTTTCAGATCACCACAGGCTGCCTGACCTGGGCCCCCCGTGGTGGTGGCCAGAGTCTTTGGCCACATCTAAACATACTTTTAATGGGTCTTCCATTTTTTAAAGCCTCTATCAAAACATCCTCTAAAAAAGATTTTACAACTATTCACAAGCACTTTTACACTATTCATGAAAACTTCTTACATCCAAACATCACCTAAAGCAATCTGGCTTAGATGGTAATCATGCTTAGTTATAAAAAATACTAATCAGTATATATTACCCAGAATACCACATTCAAGCTAATAAACAGTATTTTTTTTTTTATCCAATTCAAAGCACAAAAACTACTCAAAGCAAATTTAATACGTTAGACCACAAAAATTATCATCTTCTCTCACAGAAGGATAATACTCCTTCCTACCTTTTGCAATGTATAAATGTTATAAATGTTAAACAATAGTTGGCAGCAAACTAGATTGACAACAGACATCAATGAACATTTCCTTGCCTAGCTTTGATCTCCGGGTCCCTGAAGTTGAATATATAATTAAAGGTGAGATGAATTCATAAATTCAAGGGGAACTATTAAGATACATATATCCTGAGCCAGACCTCTGAACATGATCGAGAATAAGAAGCCTTGGTCCAGGAGGGATTCGCACGTCTCTGAGCGCACTGAAACATGTCATGGCAAGTGAGGGTGATTACAACTTAAATACAAGGCTAAGATATCATCATCCAGAAGAAGCGTACAAAGTGTGTTAGGATATATGAAGCTACTTGCCTGTCAGTGAGCAGAGGCAATGTGCTGTCTGTCAACAAGCCTTTTCTGAAATTCTTCTCGTAATCCTGGAGGCCAAGCTTATACAACATGGATCTTGTTTTATCATAGAAAACATCTTCAGCTGGTGGTTTAGAGAACTTTTCCCCTAACTGCATAACCGAAAAGTAAGTGCTCAGCATATATAAGTAAGCACCAATAGAAAACAGTAACATATTAGGATTTTACATATATACAGATGGAAAATCAAAGCTGTGGTGTTGCCCCATTGTCAACCAATATTCTATACATCAACTCGTGAGACCATGTTTTGATTCAAACCATTCACATCCATCCATATTGAGAATTAAATATTCTTAAGTTTTGCAAATCATTGTCATGTCAACAAAATAGATTGAAATCAGGGAGCCTGAGGATATTCATTGATGAATGGCATGTAGAACTTGTTTTGTTTTAATCGGTGAATGACATGTAAAACTTGTTGCTGTGTTGTGTATGTAGAGTGCACAATATTTATAACTTCCATTTTTTTTAATAGATAAGATGTAAATTCTATTGATACGAATGAAATAGGCGAATCCCGTGTATTTATAACTTTCATAGCAGTTATTGAGAGTTAAGGACCAGAATATAAGCATCCTGTGGAGCTTGGGCGTCTTTTGAAATGATAAATTCAATCCTTAATGAGCACCTTGAAAAGCCCTCCTTGAACAAGAGCAAAAAAGAGGCCAGAAGTAATTGCATTTGCTGGCTGATTTGGGGCACCCATACCACTCACTAATGAAAACATGGTTCCAGAACCAAATGCTGCTACCATGCTGCAAAGAAAAAACTCTATTTGTAAGGAAGTACATGAAGCAAAAAGGAGGATAGCACATAACTAAAATACTATGTTGACAGATGACCCCCAAATTAACAAGAAATAAAATCCAGGTCAAGTCTATGGCCCCAAAGCAATCTCCATGAAAAAAAGAGCCATTCCTACTTCCTCTTTCTGATACACACCACAGTTTAATAGCAAGAATGATCCTAATCACTATCCCAGCTTGCCTTCCAGTATACATTTAAGATATTCTCATAACAATTTCAAATAAGCAGACTCCTCAATCTCCCTCAGAACTCATAAAACAAGATGACCACATCTTGATTTTTTCAAAATAAAAATATAACGTTATAGTACATGCGTATTGATGTCCCTAAAAGTTATTAATAGAGACCCACATTCAGATTTGCTGCCAGATATACATTAAAACTAGTGAGAGTATCCCATTGCATTAATTCTAAAATATATTGGAACGTAGTTTTTAAAAATATCAGTTTCCATGATTGCATCCTCATCAAAATTAAAAGGAGAGAGAAAATTATATTTGAAAAATGCATGCTACATGGAATTGCATGCTAAATGAAGGGCTTGCCAACACTATATTACAAACTAGGATGGTGTATGATAGCCAACAGTTTTGAGAGAGAGAGAGAGAGAGAGAGAGAGAGAGAGTTTGAAGGTCGTTGCCATTTCCAAAATCTCCTTAAGCAATCTACTCCTGTCTAGAATAATGAATTCTGGTAACAGGTAATATCAAATAGTGCAAAGGCTCAATTTTCTTTTCAATATAACAATTTTTTGAAGAAAAAAAAACACGTAGCTGCTGCCATTAACAAGACCCCTAAAATCATCAGAAAAAAGATATCCACAGACAAGTAATATTAAAGGAGGATAGGTATGATAGCCCCCCCAAAATTTTTCAAAAATATGCTTTAGTATATGGTTTTTTCAAAGATATCCTAATATAAAGATAATTTTCCCCCCCCAAAATATTTTCAAAAATCTCATTTAGTACTTAGTTGTCTAGGTTTCTTTTAGCTTTTTAATAATTTTTTCATAATTATACATACTTTTTATCATTAATAAAATCTCACATTCTCATTTTTTTTTTTTACATCTCATAAGAGGCAATAAAATATCTTGGTCTTTATTTACAAGCTATTTGGTAAATTTACAACCTCATTTTTCCTATTTATTTACACTTTTCCTTTTATATCTTCCACTAGCTAGCTTGTTTGGATTAGTTTTGTTAGTAAGTACATATATACTACCATCAAGTTAACAATTAGGAGTGAATGCAACAAATCTTGCATAGCTATTTCTATCTATATTATAGAGACTTTACAATATTCTATCTTAGATTCAACAAAAAAATTTATCTTTGTTTACTTAATTTTTATCATTTGCTTAAAAAAATCTTACATACCTATTTCTATCTTAATTTTTATCTTTCACTTGAGTCCGATGGAGCTTAAGTGAGAGGCTTAGATGGGTGGCTTTAATAATTTAGTTTGTCCCTAGATAACAATCTTATATGGTTAATGTTAAATGTCGATGGCACACTTTGCTACCTTAACTATCGGTTACTGTTCACCTACATACGACACACTTTACCAATCCCCCCCCCCCCGGCACCAAATCCTAGTTCCGCCCCTGGGTATGCCTCATATTAGCCCCTTTGAACAGCTTCTGACCTGAAGGTCGTTATTTTCTTCATTGTACTTCTATTCTTTTTTCCTATTAATAAGTTTCATTGTACTTCTATTTGTTGAGATATTCTAATATATTTATTGATTTATCTGATACAAGAACTCATTTTATAAATATTTTAAATGAATAAAATAAGCAATTCAATCATCAGAACCAAGGATGGATGTACAGAATTTTCTTTGGAGTTTTTAAAGCAAATTTTTGTAGGACATAGGGATCTACACTAAATAACTGGGGGACAATGGGGGGCTCTTCCCCTTCATTCCCCCACAAAGCTCAAATGTAACATCTTTCCCTCACGTCCCGATGGCCAAAATATTGGATATTTAGATCTGCAAAGCATAATGAGATCAGGACATTTCTGCAGCAAAAGGATACCAACAATTATAAATTTTCCCAGGAAAATACAATGAACTATTCCACATTGGCTGCTTAAGGAATCCTTAATTACTTCAATGCAGCATTCCAGATTGAGCATGTTAACATGTCCACAAAAGCCCAAATCCCACGCAATTGCAATTAGCATCTCCCGAAAATACAGCAGAAAGAAACAGGAGAAGAAGGAAGCAGTAACTAAAGCTCACCTAGACTGGACATCCTCCTTTCCTCGCAGTCGCTTCATGAGACAGGATATGCCGGCATTGACACCTGTTATCACAGCAAAGTTGCGAGCTTGTGCCAACGGACCCCCAGCTAGAGCCTTTAATCAAAGTAAACGGTTTCCAATATAATAGAGGAACCCATATCAATGCCAATGAATAATTAAATTTTATGTCTTACAAGTAACTAGAAACTCGTTATTCGTGTATAAAACTGTTAAAGACCCAACCATTGATCCAAAAGCACTAGAACTATTGGATACTAATTTAGTTAAGTTTTTAACCCTCAGGATAATAACATTCCACTATGCTTCCAAATCCGACATCCATGACGGCCCACTCTATCGACACTGAGCCAGTGGTAGCCATTTCCCTTTTGATGGCTTCACTCGTCTATCAGTATTCAATGACTTAACACCATGCTTATACATAATACCAAGGCATTTTAATCTAGCCTATAGGTCGCCTCCTCTATGACTTGAACTCGTGACGTGATAACATGACTCTGATACCAATTGTTAAAGACTTAACCATTGATCCAAAAGCCCTAAAACTGTTAGATGCTAATTTAGTTAAGTTTTTAACCCTCAGATCATAACAAAAACCACAGTTCATATCATGGCCAAAACCATCTAACCCCAACGACAAAAAAGAAATCCAAGATTTTCAACACACACCAACTATTTAAACTATAATCGTTCGGTGTCCTTTAATTTTACCCTAATCTACCAGGTCAATAGCAATTTTTTACACGTCTCAAAAAAACAAAATTTATATGAGAAAGCGAAATAATGATAAGGGTAACAGAGGAAATGGAAGAAGAGCAAAGCGAACCTGGGCTTGTTGGAAAGAGGCCATGGCTTGGGGATTGGCCTGGGGAGGAGGAGTTGGGAGAGGGGAAGACTTGTCGTTGGTGAGAGTGCCCATGAGAGCACCTATGGCAGCGCCCTGAGCGGAGCTGGTGAGGGTGACCATAGCCACCTCCACCGGCAGAGACTGCTTCGACAACCAAGCCTTGAAGCCAGTCTCCAACTCCTTGAAGCGCGCCTGTATCTGCTCTATTGGGTTCTGCTGGGGAATCAGCTTCACCGCCATCACACCCTGCTTTCCTTGCTCCATTGTAGGGTGATTTTTCTTTCTTTCTTCCTCGTATTATCGTATATATAATTTGGTTCAGCTGCTTTTGGTGCCGCTGCTGTCTGCAGACTCTTTCTGTTGTGGATAAAGCATAAACCATAACGGTAGGGCTTCGTCCATATATATGAAAAATTCACGTTTTCTCATAAAAATTTCACCTCCATAAGAAAAATATTATATCTTCTTTATAAAAACTTAATGATTATCATTTATTTTTTAAAAATTTCAATAATATATTTTAATAAATTTAATAAGATATAGTGTAACTTTTTAATAATTTGAGGTAATTTTCAAAATTAATAATTGATAATATAAAAAAAAGAAATTATGAATTGAATAATGAATGGTAGTTGAGATTGCAATCACTAAGGGTATAATCGATCCGATTTGATCCGGTTTTAGACAAATTTTAGACACTAAATCAGTATATACTGCTTTTACATTTTCAAGAACCGATACTGCACCAGTTACTCTCTTAAACCGGTATTTCTAATTTTATCGATTAAGTCCGGTTTTCTAATTTTTAATATATATTAAATCTCTAATCTCTTATACTTATATATTTATTAATATATATAAATATTAGTAATACACTAATACTATTAGTATATAGCAATACTATTGGTATAGTACTATTACTATATGTTAGTGATAATATAATAATTAATATATTAATGTATATTATTATTACTAATATATTTATCAAAATGAATATATTGAGAATTTATTAATCCATAAAATGTAATTAATATATATTTTATATTTTAAATATATGATCAAATAAATGTTCATGTTTAAGATAATTTTATGTTATAAATTATAATATAACATTATTTCATATATAATTATAATTTATAAAAAATATATATAATATAAAAAATATTATATATATTATAAAAATTAATTAAAAATATATAAATATGCTAATCGGTCCGATCCTAGAAAGTATAAAATCAAGACTGGACCGATTATGATCAATTTTTAAAATGGAAAAACCGAACCCAAATCAAACCAACTGGTCCGATTTTTTGATTCTCCAATTTATTTTTACAGCTCTAGCAATCACCTTCAAAGATGATCAAACAATTATAATATATCTTCTTTATAAAAATTTAAATGATTTGTTCAAAAAAATCTAATAAGATATTTAATAAATTTACTACTTTTGCAATCACCATGATCAAACAATTATAATGATATCTTCTTTATAAAAATCTAAATGAAAATTATTTAATTTTTTAAAATTTTAATAAGATATTTAATAAACTTACTAAGATATATTGTAACTTTTTAATTCATGGTATAAAAAATTATGAATGGTAGTTATAATTATAAAAGGAACTTTATTTTATTTTTTAAAGTGCGAGTGCTATAAAATTATGATTTTGCTGTACTAATTTCCTTCCCTCCCCAGTCTCCACTTCCATTTCTTCCAGCCTAACAAGCTGAGTAGCAGCAACTCTGCTGCAGCCTGCAGCCCACAGACAGTAAGGCAAAGATCTCTCTCTCACTCTCTTAACGGTTGCGCGCAGCACAACTATCTCCTGCGTTTTCGGTACCCTTCTTTTCCTCACTTCGAAATTACTCCATTTGTTGTTTATCATTACTCTCCTTATTTCGATCGAACGCAAAAAATTTCTCGTCTCCAGGAAGATTAGGGATTTATTAGGTTTCGCATCGAAATTAGTTGCATTCTCAAAATGTTTGGCCGGTGACTGCTGCTTCCTTATTGTGTGTGTTTGTCAAATCAATAACCTGGAATCGAACTTACAAAGTATTGGTGTGATATATTAACAAGTAGTTTCAATTTTTGTGTTTATGATTTTTTTTGCTTTATTTGATTTTGTTTTGGTCCAATTGCATTATTTTGAAGCAGGCACGGAGATCAGGCCGGAGTAATTGGTGGTGGTTTGACATAAAGGGCTGAAAGATGAGCAGTTCGAGGGAGGCATCTCCGGATTGGTTGCGTTCGTTCCAGGTATTGGAAAAATATATTTTTAGTGAATGTCACCGTTTGTCCTGGATTCATTGCCATTTAGGAACTTGTCAATGGTAAATTCGAACAATTAATTCACAAAAACAAAAACATTCTAAAGTTGTAGCTGTGGATGTTGAGCATTGAGCTTCAATCAATTTGTATATATATACTATGCAGTTCAGAAACATGGAAACCTTTTTTCTTTGGAACAAATCATGTCTACTGATGCATTGAAAGTGCCAATGAAGAGGCAAGTATCATGATCAAAATGTTTTTCTGTTTGAAAGTGTCATGCTTGACGCCAAACTCGTAAGTTCATTGGCCATGATATGATATTGCAGCCTACTAAAGCTGCAGGTCGTATGGTCTCTAAAGAGTCAGCTACAAGTTGCTCTCAAGCTGATGTAGCTACAAGTCGTTGATACTAGAATCTTCTTAGCATTCTGTTTTGCTATTTTGTTTTATTAGTGAGCTGTATAGTTGGTTAGTTTTTAGTAAGTGTCAGCTAGGCTATGCACGACATGCTGTATATATGAGCTCTTCTTGATGATTCAATAGTACAACTTTTCACAGAGTATTCTCTGCACATCATTGGCGTGAATTTTTTCTCTTCTCTTTTGTTTTCTTTTCTTTCTTTGCCTTGTTACATATGATGATACAAGAAATATATGTAAGAGCCACCTTTAAAAACTTATTGGTGCAAGGTATTTTTGTAAATGTACTTGTCGGGTAGTACCTGTTTTGATGGGTAGCTCTTGAACAAATTTTCGGCTTCAGATCTGATATGCCAAGATCTTTCTGTAATTATATTGTACCTCATTTTTATCCCCAATTATTTGCATGAAATCCAAGTGTATTCACAGTTGCTCTTAGGCTTGCTAAAACTTTTTATTTTTATTTTTTATAAATAAGAAACTTTATTGATAAAATGAAACTAGACAAAGCCCAGGTACACAGACAATATACAAAAGAGACACCTAATTACATTCTAGAAAGCTGAAAAGAAAACAAAAACTCATGAACATTCCCTCCCTTTAGTACAATAGCAGAAAACCACTGAACCAAAGAAGACACAAAAAAATCCCATATTTCCTCCACAGCTCACTCCTTGTTGTTGAAGCACCTCTCATTCATTTCCATCCATAAACACCACATTAAGCACAAAGCAATCATCCTCCACGCTGCTACCAGTTGAGAACTATTGTGATGCCTATTCCAATATGCTAGAAGCTCCACCACACTCTTTGGCATAACCCAACACTCTACTGAAAAATGCCAACCCATAACTCCCTAGCCACTTCATAATGCAAAAGTAGATGATCAATCGATTCTCCATTTTTCTTACACATGAAACATTACTCTATTACAATCATCCTACGTTTCCTTAAATTATCAACCGTCAAAATCTTCCTTAGAGCTGCTGTCCAAGTAAAAAAAGCAACTATAGACGGCATAGAAACCCTCCAAATACTCTTCCACAGAAACGAGATATGTTGTTGATCTATCAACACCTTATAAAATGATTTAACAGAGAACTATTTGCTCCCCATATGTTTCCACTGCGTTCGATCTCTCCCATTTCCTCCTATTTTCCGGGAATACAAAAAGCTGAAAAAACCTACTATCTCATCAATTTCCCAATCCTGTGCATTTCTAGTAAAAATCACATTCCAATGCACAGTCCCATTAGCACGACACAACACCTCTGAGATAGCAGCCTGCCGATTTCCATCCAAGTTGAAGACATCCGGAAAAACAGTATGAAGAGCTCTCACCACATCATTCATCAAACCAGAAACGCATTCTTGTGCCCTCTCCAACCTCGAACTTGAAATGTTTTTAAAAAATTTTCCACCCCTTTCTAATAAATTTCCAAAGGTTCACACCATAAGTCCCCCTACCCTCCTTGGAATGCCAACCCCCCCAATCACTTCCATACTTCCGATCAACAACCTCTCTCCACAACCACTTTTCTAATAGAGCTTTACTAAAAATGTTCAAATTTCACACCCCCAAGCTTCCCAACACAATCGGACTGCTCACCCTTTGCTAACTCACAAGATGAAATTTAGGGCTCGTTTGTTTTTGCAGATGAGATGAGATGAGATGAGTTGAGATTAAAGTAAAAAAGTTGAATAAAGTATTGTTAGAATATATTTTTTAATATTATTTTTGTTTTGAGATTTGAAAAAGTTGAATTGTTTATTTTATTTTGTATTGGAAGTTGAGAAAGTTGTAATGATTAGATAAGATGAGATGAGATGAGATGTTTTCTGAAAACAAACGAGGCCTTATTCTCTTCCCCCATGCCACCCCACAAAAGAGCTTGCTAAATCTTTAGGTTGTAATCATCAAATTGTTTGGTTTTGTTCCACTTCATAGGCAACCCTTGATAATGATTAGACCAGTTAAACCAGGTTGTCACTGTTTTTTCCACATGTCAGTGCTAACTGAAAGAATCATACTTTGCTGACCAGGCACCAACTCATTCAACACTGACGTTATCATCAGATTCTGAGTCTTCGCTGAAAGGTAGCCCTTCAAGGGAGGACAGAGATGATCTTGAAGAGCCATCTCCAAATAAATCAGCTAAAATTGCAGAGGAACATAAGAATCAAGCTTCAATTATTAGTCAAAATGGTGCAGGGTCTCTATCCAATAAGCCATCAAAAGCAAAGTCTCCAAAAAAAAGGCTGAAAGTAGAAGATCAATCACCAAAACTAAAGAAAAATAAAGTCTACAAAAAGAGGAAAGTAGGTATGGTGGTGTTTTGGATGACAATTTTCCCTTCCTCTAGAATGTTAGGTTAAAACTTAGTAGCTTTAAAGGGATGATTCACAATCTCTGATAATCTGGCAAAAGAAGATTATCAGCTTATAATGCTTATCCTTTAAGCTTTTGTCAGTGATGTTAACAGCCTTTTTGCATTGTATTTTATGATTCATTTATACTATAATGTATTCCCTGTTCCATAATGTATTCTGATAATGATGCAGGGGACAGGAGTGACAGGATTGTTGCAAAAGAAGTAACATTTGAGAAGCATATAGAGCCTTGCGTAAGAATCACTATCCTGAAATTGCTTCATTTCTTTGATTTGGCGAATTACCTTTCATATTTAATGGTTTTCAGCTTCCTCAAGTTTTCTTTACGTGGTCAAAGGTCATCACTCATCAAATTGGCTGAGCTCGATCCCCTTTTCAAATTTTTAATGATTTATAATAGAGATAGCTGAAGTTTAGCTATTTGATGAAAAGGAAGTGAAATATTGATGTCAATAATAGTACATTTATGTACAAGGCATTTGTTGTTCCACTTGATCATACTTTCGGTTAATTTTTTTCTTTGTTAGAGAAGATATCTTTTAGTATTTTCCTTTTGACATGTGCTAGAAAGAACATGTTCACTCTCACCTGAATTATTATAATTATGAGAGAAATTAGTTGACGAGGATCCATAGAGCTGAACTCAATTTGATCAGGTGAAAGGCTTGGTGAAGTTTACTTTAAGTTTATGGAAGACATTACTTGTGTGCTGAAGTTCATGGATGTGAAGGCAAAGGTCAAAAATATCTTTAACGAATTGTTTGATTGTGCCTCGGGATCATCTCTCACATTTTGGGCAGTAGAATGGGGAGTGGGGGAATCGTGGCCATTCTCTGTCCGAACCCGTGCAAAAAATCAAAATTTAAGACCAAATACGATGGACTGACATATTAAAAAATACTGCCTGCAGAAAGTTTACTGGCTGCATAACAATTCATTCTTGTGTGTAGCATGTGGAGCCATGCCTCCTGAATAATCATAGTACAGCCGCTCATCTAATATCCAGTCAATGGTAGATCTCACTTCCCATGTCCATACCATTGTGAAAGGGATCATGTATCTACAGAAGAGAGAATGCGGGACCTCACCCTTAACATAGCTGCAAATTGTTTTTGTATCTGAGATCTTATTCATTTAAATCTGAGATGTTAAAATTTCAAGGACCACCAGTCACCGATTGAATTATTTCCACCAATTTTTTTTATCTCTCTTCCTATTTGCCAATCGTGAGAAGTTTGTTTTCTTCTTTGCCTACATGTCCTTGGGAGAAACTATTGATGATTGCCAGTCGGATCTTCATATGACAGTATGCTATTGGTTACATCCCATCCTAATTTTCTTTCCCTGTTGTGGCTAAAATGCAGCCAAGAATTTACTGATCCTTGTGCTGATTTCCTATGTAGGAAAATAATAATCGTAATTTGGACAAAATCTGATCGATCAAGAAATGGGAATCATAATTAAGAATAAATTAACTAGTCTTTCTCCCACAGCTCATCTTGACGCATTATGTTGTTCTTCCAAAAATCTACAGTACATCTCTTGTCCATGCAAATCACATCATAATACTTTCTGAAAACCACCACTTGCAGTTGAAGTATGATTATGTAGACTATACTTAAACTACTGCTCAGTTTGTTTTACTAATAGGAAGTGCTTCAGAAGGCAAATTCCATGCATTCCGCTTTTGATATATAGGTAGAGCTCCTAGGAATTTAGGGGGCCACAGTAAAGTACTCAAACTTTGAAGCTATGTAGACCTCTGCATGCATCAGAATAGAAATGGTGTTATAGCTTAACAAGTTTCTTTTAAATGTATGTCTAGCTTGCATTCATTTTGTTTGCTGATGACAAGAATATATGTTATTGTACAGGAACCAAGTCATTCAGTTTTGGCATTATCGTCAGATTCTGAGTCAGGTCGTGATAATAGCACTGCAATAGAGGATAATATTAATCATGGAGAATCTTCTGAAAAAAAAAATTCAGAGTTCCAAGGAGGAGATAAGTGTGATGATGTCGTACTTGTTTGCAGTGATGGAGAGTTTCCATCTAAGAAGGCTTCAAAAGAAAAATCTCCAAGGAAACGGCTAAAAGTTGAGGGTCACAAACCAACCAAAGAGCAAAAAATAAATGAGAACATGGCAATAAAAGGTATGCAGGGGCCTTGTACACAGGCATGATTGATTATAGGTATAAAGTAATACATTTTTTAACAGACTTTGTGAGGAGAGACATCAATTTGTATTAGGGACACAAAGATGAGACTCTGTGTATGTCTGTCTCTGCATCTACCCGCCTCTCTGTCTGTCTCTCTCTTCATGTCTACTCTCTTCAAAGTTTTGATGCTTGTGGTATTGTCAATGGCATAGGAAATGGTGGTGATGTGGAAGTTGCAGGTGAAGAAACTTCTGACAAGCATATTGTACCGAATGTAAGAGATATGATTAGTAGCTATAATTCATGGGCTATCTTAGTCATTGGCTTAATGAAATGCTTTGGCAATTTAAAATTTCCAGGTATCCTCCTCAAGTTTGCCTTTGGTGCTTTCTGAGAAAGTCCACCGCTCGAAGGTAGGACAGTGCTCATCTTGATTCTTTGCTTGGCTGTTTTGTCCTGGGATAGATAATAAGGTGCTGTTTCATAATGAATAACGATCACTGTTCTAATTATGCTCTGTGGTAACTTTTCTTAATATTGTATATAATGGAGAAAATATACTCTTGAGGTTTGACTGTCCAATGTGAGAGGACAATAATACTCTTGAGCAGTAGCTTGGTGCATTGCTGGTTGCCTTTCTAAAAGCCTAGGTGGATCCGCAAGTATGACGAAGAGTGTGGGGTTTATTATCCCTCCACTACACTACAGCTTTTCTTGTAAAATATCTCTTTGCATTTATTCTTTGTTCTCTATTGACTAGTGCTGCCGCGGCAACCCCCCCCCCCCCAAAAAAAAAAGAAGGAAAAACCAGAATTATTAACCCAAAGCTCTGTCGTTATTGCAGGCACTTGTTGAATGTGAAGGGGATTCCATTGATTTGAGTGGTGATATGGGTGCTGTAGGGCGAATTATAATTTCAGATACTCCAGGAAATCAGGAAATGTATTTGGATTTAAAAGGTGGGTTTTGTTCAAGTGTGCAGGTCTCTTGGATCAATATGATCCATGGTTGTGCTTCTTCTTATGTTATATGCGTTTATAATAATCTCTTGCTTTTTACAGTCAACAATAATATAGCTTCTCTGCCGTTCATTTACTATTAAAATAATTTATTGCATATTAAAATATAAAACCTCAAAGACGTCATTTTGCACTAAGTTTAGAAGAAACTACAGTGTATTTCTTAACTGCTTATATATATATATTTTTTATAGGTAAAAGTAAATTTTATTGAAATAACGATAGTAACAAAGTACACCAGAAGTATACAAATAGCTCATGAAACCTAACTACATCTAGGTACTAGTGAGAGATACAAGCAGGTCATGAAAATTGTCTGTATTACAAATAATAGCTGAAGCCCAAGAAAATAAAGTATTGTAGAAGAATCACTTCAGCTCCTCCAAAGAACGGTCCATGTCTTCAAAGCACCTCTTGTTCCTCTCTAGCCACAAGCACCACATAATGCAATGAGGAATCATTCTCCACACACCCGCTATACGTGGATTCCCCCTGCTTCCTGTCCAACACCCCAGAATATCTCTAACTTTTCTCGGCATAGCCCAAGCCACCCGTCCTAAACTGCTTATATTGTTCATCTTCATGTGCTATGTCTCAGGTTTTATGTCCTTATTCTGAGCAACCCAGATAATATTTTGCCTATTCTATATGTAGCAGCCTTCTTCTGATTGGTTTAATTTTGGTTACTTTTTCAGGAACCATATACAAAACAACAATAGTTCCTTCGAGGACATTTTGCATTGTATGTCATCAATCTCCACCTGAAATATTCTGTGGACATCATGGTCTCAAAAGTCTTTGCTAGTATAAATGTTCTGTGTAAACCACAAATCTCTATCATGATGTACATAATAAACAAGTTTTCAAATTTTATACTTGAACAGTGACATTTTTGTGATTTTCTCCTCTTGTTCAGGTTGGCTTTGGTCAGTCAGAGGCAAAGGTGTGTTAATTGTTTGCTTAAGATCTTTCCTTAAGGTGGATGTATTTTTGTAGTCAATAGACAATTTGTATGTCTGACTACTCTTCCCTTCCTCATTGGCACCGTTTCCCTAATTGTACATTTCTTGATCAGATAGAGGCCATCATGAATGACTTCATTCAGCTTAAACCACAGTCTAACGTTTATGAAGCTGAAACTATGGTTGAAGGTTTGGTACTTTTCCTAGGTTTTCCATTGTCGTTTTAATGTTTAATTGTTTAATTTTTTGAATAAAAAACTCCAGTTCCAGTCTTCCAGACATTGCTCTTCCTTCACCTCCATCATTTTGTCTTGAGTAGGAACACTGGATGGTTTCTCATTTGATTCAGAAGATGAGGCTGACAAGATTCCTAAAGCCGTTCCTCATCAAAATAACCAAAATGAGGATGTTGAAGAACAAACCAATAGTAAAAATAATGGGAAAACCAAACGGAAAGCTGAGAAAACATCGGTACGTCTCCAGACCTTCTCTGGGAAAGCATCTTCAATAAATTCAAATTACACAGCGTTTGTTTCAATAAATTTATACCACATTGCACGTATGCTTATTTGATGGAAGTTTGGATTCAGGGAATTGCTCGGAAAAGAGGTAAAACTGTGGGAGGAAAGATGCAAGCTCCAAAAAAAGTAAGAAAGAAAAATCAAGTTTCAAAGAGAGGCAAGACCAAGAAATAGGAGACAACTTTAGGTTAATAATTTCTCGTACCGGCCAGAAGATATAGAAGAATGGTGACTAGATATTAGTTCTGATGGTTGACGGGCACGAGAGTGGGATAATCTTGTATTAATTTCAGTGATAGATTGTAATATAGCAATGATCATTGATGCTTAAATTTTTAGAATTTAGGATTTTAGGAAGTACAGATTGTTATTATTTTCCTCGATTAGTTTTCTGCGGGGTGATTAAAGACTAACTTACCATATTCAAAATACACTTACCATATTCATTGGAAATCTAGGCTTTTGTTTGCTTGGATTTAGTTAGCTGAGGAAGCTACATCATCAAACCTACAAGGAAAGTATACTGGTCTCATCATCAGCTTGCCAACCTGATTTCCAAGGATGTACATTTTAAACTGATTCAATTTGGGAAACTTGTGATATGAGTTAAGATTATTACAAGTACTGTGACCGATTGAAATACAAGGTTAAGCACATTTTGACAACAAAGCATGGATTCATGGATCAGCCACAAATTAAAGTCCTTGGTGAACTCATGAAGATCTTTATGCATTTTAAATTCCTCTACAAAATAAGCGTACTACTTCCAATTTGTTTCTTCCTTTTTGCAGTCCCTCTCTGATTCAGTAAATATTCCCCTTCAAATGGACATTTGAGGTTCTGTTGTAGAGTCAATTTAGGCTGTCCAAGGCTATAAACTAATATTCAGCGTTCAGAAGAATAAGCTTTAGGATGAGCAGAAAAACCAGAATCGGAAGAGGGAGGAGGATGTTTGACGAAGATACAATCCCCTCAACCTCCCTACTGCTCTGCTTTTGCATTGGAGGGATGAACATTGGATCATCTGGTTTTTTCACCCTGCATCACAAATTATTCTCAAATTTCAGGTTTCAAGGTGGGAGTTGCAGCATGTACATTACATAAGTTGAATTTTAAGCAGCTGAAGTTGTCAGAATGAGGTGAGGAATTGTACCCATTAACACCAGGGCAAAAAATAATGGCATATTCATCAGCCTTGCATGTAAAAGTGCTTGTGCCATCATCAAAAGCATAGCTATAAGCCCTTGGACAAGCCCTTTTAAAAATGGCCGAATAAAAGGAGGGCTGGCATGTTGTTGGGTTGGCAAACTCTCCACTGCAGCAGTACTGGTCCATTCTAAAAGCCTCACATGCACTCTTGCATGCAACCACTCCTCCTTCCTCGGCTCCTCCTGCTACCTGAAGCTCCTTTGGGCAACCTATTTCATTCCATGTTTGCATTGATCATTCCTTTTGTTTAATCTCCAGTTAGAGTTGTAATCTTATTTCTAACTGTAATAGTAAACTCTTACCCATGTTGATATTTGAAGCGCATCCTGTGGCGTTACATGCACCATACACCCCGCTTGGTGTGGCAACAAGCGGCAAGTTGTAGCCATCTACAATGCTAACATCGTAGAAATCTTTCCCGTTGCCTGTTCCAAGGGTTATCTCAAAGAGGGATGCAGGCGGAGCGGCACCACTGCCATCACATTCCAGCCTTCCCCCACAGTCCCCGGTTTGACATTTGCCAGCTCCCAGCTCATCAAATTTGCATCCTGTCCTTGCCCATATCCGTCCCGACCATCCTGGTGTCGATGGAATACTAACACTTTGGGAAGAATTCAATTGAAATCCGGTCATTGTAAGTTGAGGCGTGCCTGATCCTGCAAGCGTGCCGGGCCATATAGTATAGGGGCAGTTGTTGGTTATGGTGAAAGTGGAAGCGTATGAGCAAGAGAAGAAAGAAATGACAGCAATAGACAAACTAGGAAACATCCAGGACGTCGGCATTGGCATTGTTGAGGATGATTCTTGTTGGTTCTGCTAGTTTGTCTTATCTTCAGGTAGATAGGAAGGGGTGAGAGCTACAGAGAAGGACCAGATCCTCAAATAAGTTCTGCGAGGGGAGTGATTGTGTGCAATGACAACACAGAGAACCAAAGGGAGACCTTGCTTTGATGAAATTCCCACACGCAACATCACCCTTTTGGGTTTAGTATTATCTTGGATGGCCTCTTTAAGAAGTAATTCCTTTCTTTAGCAATTGCTTGGGACACATGTCATACACGATTAAAGCTAAATGCCGTCTCTCTGACAACAAAATCTAAGCAGTTCCGTTTCAAAGGAATCAGTTTGGCAGTTCAGATTCGAGCTCATTAATATAATCCACAGGATAGCTCTCAAAAAAGCGACCCCAGATTCTCTCCAAAAAATAGAAATACAAACTAGTTTGATCCCTTTTTCGGTTTTAAACAAGTAAAATACTCGGTTGTGGACGTGAAGGGAGAATTTTCTTTTAAGAGATGGTAAATCACTTTCTATCATCCTAAATATGGAGGAAAGTATCAAATCTGATTTCACCTGGATTGGTAGTGCAGTGCTCTACAAGTGCACATGGGGGGAAGCTTGGCATCAATTATTGTCACCACACAGAGACAGATGACAATGAGACCCCCCATCAGGCATTGCCTTGGTAATGGTGGGCCTCCCCAATCATGTCACATTCATAAGAGGCTCCAGAGTCCAGTCCATGCATAAGGACATACATGTTTTTCTTTTTCTTACACAGTATGCATGGCTAGACACTAGAGCCGAATACTTGCCTTTCAAAATCTGGGTATTAGCAACAGACTGAACTACAAACCAACTGAAATTGTCTTTCAAAGCAAGCAGCAAACAACATAAGTATTATAGAAAAGAACCAATGCATAGAGATGAAAAAAGCAGAGTGGTATTTATATGGGTGGTCGCCGGTTACATGAACAAGGGACCCCAAATCGTGATGCCAAAACACCCACACTGGCTAACACAGCAAACATCAATTTTAGAACAAAGAAATAGAACTTCAAGCAGGGGACATAAAACTGTAGGCCAATAAAACATTGCATCAATGGATTTTAACAGACAGCATACAATGCCCAATGAAACTGACCACACTCAATTTAAAGGCCAATCACGGCCAAGAAGTACAGAAAAGTACCAACACAGCATACTGTGTCTGCCGCAGAGTGGCATGTATATGGGTCGCCATTTATATTAAAAAGGGATAAACAAAGAACTAACCCTTCTTGATTCCACAAAACCATGAAACAAAAATAAACACACACAGTAACACAACAATATCAGTTTTAACATTATAATAAAATACAGCTGGGGAAAGAATGTAGATCGATAGAACATTGCATCATGGATATTAGCAACAAGCATAGCAAAGCCAATAAAACTGCCTAAACCCAAATATACAAGCCAATCATGGCCAAGGATTTTCTATTTCCTACTAATTTTGATAATAAACTTACAATCGAAAGGGGAAGCTCCTTTCCCCCATTTTAGGCTTTCAACTAGCTTCATTTAGACTTACTAGGGCTTGAAAAGTAACAGCTATGTGACCCAATACCTTTGTGGTAAGGTTGGTTGAAAATGCTCTTTAGCTAGTTCACAAGGTTGGAGCTGACACTTCCAACAACATTTGCGTGCTCATCAGCTTGAAGGACGGCATCCTTTGCCAGCTAAATCCCAATGCCTTCAAGATAAGCCAACTTCAGATTATTTTTCATGACCAGCATTGTCTATCAGCACACCATATATATCCAGGACACAGGATTTTCCACCACAGAAGAGGAAGTAGCGAACCAAATGGATGAAGGTTGGATGGGACAGGATGCACCTCATCGACTATCAAAGAATATACTTGAGCTAGCTCAAACCCAGTTTCTGGAGCCAGTGTGGTGATAACCACTTATAGATTACTGTAATGGTAAAATATATCCTTGCACCATGTGATCCTAATAAAGGAAAAAAAAAAGGCTGTGGCTTCTTAGAATCACCATCAAGCACAAAAGCCGACTCAGTCAGCAAATTGCGATACCAGCAAAGAAAAAATAATTTTTTGCCAATAGCCCAGGTGCAAGTGACATCACAAACAGAAAACTCGAACTATTGGGAAGCATATGGCATTCAGTGATTTCTCCTTTACCAACATGGATGTAGAGAGGGGCTAATTCAGCAAACCAAATCATACTGGCTTTACACTCAGTGGACTACACCAACCATGTTTCCACATTATACCCCCTCAAGCAAACCACGTGCTTGAATCTGTCAGGCATGACACCATTTGCCTCAGGTCATCAGCAAATCCTGGTGCAGGTGCAGCTTTGTCTCCACCAAGGACAAAAAGCAGGATTACCTACATAGCAAAGAAATAACAGTCATATATAAAAGATTTTTACTGGCACTCAAAACTTGTAGAACAGAAGAACCATTCATTAAAACAAGAAGCATTTCTTTAACTCTCCTGTACTGAAACCTGCAAAATTAACATTTACTTCAGGAATCCATATTTAAACTCAGAGCTAGGAAAAAGCAAAACTAATGAAAAGAATGAAAATCGAATAAATATTATAAATCAGCTAACTCCTTTTCAACCTGCAAAACTCCGAAAAGTAGTGCAAAATAAACAGAGTTAGGTTTTCTGTAAGACAACAATCCCAAAGAGAATTGGGAAATTTTTGCTGCATAAATCAACTACCTATAAAAAGCAAAAATATTACAATCCATGTGTCAAAACAAGGGGTAACCTTGTAGCCGAATACAATACATTGACTACAAAATCACGTCTCTTAAAATACAGACTAATAAATTATCACCGAGGTAGGAAACAAAATCAAATTTAAGTACAGACCATACATAAAAACTGCAATTTTGAACCAAATGGAAGATCCAAGTCTTACAAAAGACCTCAAACCTCTAGGCATCAACAGGATTCCTTTCAAGTTTCATAAGCAGGTAAACAGAACCTGTTTAGCATCCCCATTAAATAGAGAAACTAGTGGAAGGGCTAAATTGTATTAAATCAGATTAGAAGTATATAATTCCGTAGGACACATCAGGTCCATCATTAAGCTACGCATACTGGGTTCAATTATCCATAACCGTCTCATGAAAGAGAAGGAAAATATCAAAGGAACATATTAAGCAAAATGATAGTGGTCTTTTCAGTTATATCATGAATCTAGTTCACATCCATGCCATCCCCAACTTGGCTGCAGATTGGACTGACAGTAGAGAAGGATCTCTCAAAAGGAGAAGGATGGAGCTGTGCATCCCGTCTGCGCTTACGAGCACAGCTATCAGCAGTGGGGGAACTATCTGCCTCAAGCTTCCTTCGGACACCTCTCACTGCCTGTTCCTCTGCCAGTGTTAGGGGAAAAATTTGGCCACTTGCTCTGCAAAGGGAGCTGTGATTATCATACAGAATTCTCTGGTTACAGTTTTTGTCACATATGTGAGTCAGTCCTGTTAGTTTGCAGCGGTACATATTTCCACAGACACGTTCATTTTCACATTTCCAGTCACATTTGTGGACTGGAATTGGCCCGTCTTGGCCTAGTATAGCAGACAGAAAAATAACATTTGTGGGTCCTGCTACCATGGATTTTCCATATACCTCCATCGCTTCAGCAAATCAACTTCACTTCTAAATCTCAAGTTTTATAGATTCCAAACTCCAACACCTCTGTGCCAAACACTCTGCAGAGCCCAACACAATACGGAAAATGCGTCAAATGTTTGTTGATCTAAAGACATGACATTAAAATAATACTCATCTCTCTGCATTCTAGATGACGTTCTCTAACTATTTCGGATAAATTTCTTCCAGCTCTGGAAACTATCTCACGTCACCCGACTCTCTTTTACGTAAATCATAAAAAACATTAAGCAAACCGAATTGTCTGCCATTTCATATCCTTGTATCAGAGACTAATCTCCACTCGAAAACAAGCACGCTGCTTTAAAAAATTTATCCACTTGTCCATTTACATTTTTCTGCTCCTTTAGGACCCGAAATCTGCTCGAATTTTGCTAAATATCACCTTAAAGATTGGGCGATCATGTTCAGCACCAATAATAAAGCAGAACTGAAACATGTTTTAACTCTTAGTTTTCTCCCACATTCAAAAACTCTAACTCATTCCATAAAGATAACTAACTATGGCCTATAATTAAAACCTTTCACCAACGAATCACCATGTTCAAGCAACGATAATTTTAAAACAGATCTGAACTACCACCAAAAAGAATTACTTTTCCAAAACGTAAATATGATAAATATAAAAAATTTAAAAAATAATAATAAAAATTTAAAAAGAAAAAAAAAAACCCATGGATTGTGACCCAACACGATGACAATGACATATGGGTAGTCATTTATATGAAAATGGGATAAAACTAGGATTTTTTAACTCCCACAAAACCATGAAACAAAAAATGCAACTGCACCAACAACAAAAAAAGATATATATAAACTTTGACACTAGAATAACGTCTAAAAGACATGCAAAAAAATTATCTTTACAATAATAAATAAATGAAAAAAAAAAAAAAAAACTCACTTGATTGTCGTTCAAACAGTGCAGCAGGAAAGCCTCCTCAGAACCTGTAGACAAAAAAAAACCTAACCCTAACAATTCTCTCTCTCTCTCTCTCTCTCTCTCTCTCTCCGCTGAAACTCTCTAAGAACAGTACCTAACTCTCAGAAGCTATAGGAGAGAAAACAATGAGAAAAAAGCAAGAGTGGATTGGGTATTTATAGAGAAATCAGAGAGACTATAGTGGGTGGGGTTGACATCCAACAGAGAGTTAGATAGGACGCGTTCATGAGAGAGAAAGAGTTAGGGAAAATGCAAATGAAATGTATGCGAGATTTCGTGTGAACGCAATTTTAATTTTCATTTAGGTGGGATAGATGATATGCGGAGCCAACGACTGTGACGGACTTCAGAGTTCAAACATAATGCATCTCCTTTCGACACGTGTCCCTTTACTCTCTCTCTCTCTCTCTCGGTCGGTCTATGTTTATTGTCTGCTACTTTTTGAACGTTTCAAACGAGCTATTTCTTCGAGGACAACGTAGACTTCAACCCAGCCTATCAACACTTGGCACGTGTATTACCATTACCGTCATCCTCGGTACGTATACCATAGCTTTCGCCTTGGGCTCTCGCCTCTCGGCTTAAAATTTACGCCATCTTTGGGCTCGCACCTGCAGGTTTGGGAATTTAGAGCATTCCCATCCGATTTCCTAAATTTTTTTTTAAATTTTAGTTAAAAAGGACACTCTTTATAATTTTATCCTAAATTTTATTCATTTTTAAAAAACCTTCTACATCCCATTTCCTATCCTTTCTCTATTCTATTAAAATAATATTCTTATATTATTTCTTTATTACTTTTTTCTCTCACTTCCATTTTCAAACTTCACTACTTAATATTTTTTCTTATGTTTTGAACTATTATTATAGTGAATATTTTAAATAAAAATTTAAATTATTTTTTTAAGGGTTTAATAATATTTTTAAAATTATTATTTTTATATTTTCGTAATTATTTAAATTATTTTTAAAAATATTATTTAAAAGTATAATAAATATGAGTATAAGAGAAAATGTAGTTGATTGAAAAAAGAATTTATTTTATTTATTTAAATAAAATATTAATAAAAAATAATTTAGGGGATGAATAGGGAACCACTGTTCATTTCCTAAATCAAAATTCTAAAATAGGGAATGGGATGGGAGGGGGTTTTTGAGCTTTTCCCTATAATTTTTCCTATAATTTAGAGAAAACAGTATTTTAGGCATCCGGATGGGGATGCTCTTAGATGACACAATTTAAATCTGATCTTTTTTTATTTTTATTTTTTTAAATATAATTTAAATTTAAAATTTTTAAATTAATTATTATAATTTTTTTAACCTAATCATTATAATTTTTTCAACCTTTTGAATAAAAAATAAAAAATAATTTTAATTTTTTCAAATTATCAAATAAAAATAATATTATTATATTAATTTAATTTTATAATATTTTTTATTCAATTTTTTCTTTTTTTTTTTAAAAAAAAATTTAAAAAATACTTAACTTAAACTATCTCACTATTATTTATAAATTATCTTATTACTATTCATAAAATTATATTCTCATCTCACTTACCAAATAAGTCCTTACTAAAAGATTTTTTGGGTTTTTTTTTATAATAATGCTACGTACGTACAAACTCTAAATTGATATTTTTTTTTTTTTTGTAAAAATTTAGGTTTCAATCAAGAAAATATTAATTTTTTTATGTTTTTTAAGATGGAATCTACTTTTTTTTTTCTTTTTATAAATGACTTGTGCAAAATTTATACATTTGAAATTTGTATATATAATTTCTTTTTCTTTCTTTTCACAAATACTGCTAGATGTATATATTTTGAGATCAGTAGATAAGTGTTTAATGATAAATATAAATTTTAAGATGTATATCAATTAAATAATAAGTTGATAAATTTATAAAAATAATTATAAACCTATGATATAAATTTTATAAATAATTATAATTATATTTGAAAAAAAATGAATGAAACAAGATGTAAAATTATTGAACACATAACAGATCAAAACGTTTAGAATTAAGTAATTGGGGACTTCTACGTCCACCGAGAATTCTCACAAGATGTGTAAAATTCTTCTTCTTCTTCTTTTTACCATTTTTTTCAAATATTTTTTGAACATTTTAAAAAAATTCATAAAGTCATTAAAAAAGACTTCATTAATAATTAAATAAAAAAAAATATAATTGAGAACTACTCTTAGTGGGTATTCTAGATAGGACAAAATTTTCCTAACTAATTATATTGAAATCATAATTAGTACATCCATTTTTCTATTCATTATAAAATTAATTAGACATGTACATGATGATGATAATAATAATTAAAAATAAAATAAAATAATATTATTTTTAATTATTACAGAAAACTATATTGATATAATTAATGAAACGTAAAAATAAAGTATTAATTTAAAATCTATAATACTCTATAGACCCTCTCTCTCTCTCCCTTTTCTAGGAGTTTCCTCGTCGTTGGTGCTGCAATTTCGTGGGTCCCCAGATTTCGTCGCCACCCACTGCCTGAGCAACGCCGGTAAGTGGCTCTGCTGTTCCTCTCACCCCCCTCTCTCTGCCTAAATTGTTAGATCTCTCTCTGCTCTCTGCTCTATGTCTCGTGTCTCGCTATATTTCCGTACCCCACCCTCTCACGCCGATACCGGACTACTGCTAGCCACCGTCGTTCAGCCCACCGAGCATCTCGGTTTTTCCCTCCTTCCCCGATACCTCTCTCCTTCTCAACAATTTTTCACTCCATTATTTTTCTCAATATTGCGTCTGTTAGGGTTGCCGTTACTCACCACTGTCGCAGCTTCGAGGGTCTGTCATCGACGAGTCCTATCCCCGACCTCAACGCCGGTAAGAGTTTCCACCACCCCTCTCACTCCCTTTCTGCTCTCTTCCTCTCTGTTCTCCCCACCCTCACGAATTCTCTCTCTCACAGAGCATCCCCACCTCTTCCCCGTCGTGCATCACCTCTGGTCGAGCCGTCGGCGATCACCCCCTCACCACGCAGGTAAACCCTTGCTGCCTCTACTTCTCTCTCTTACGATTACCTGCCTCATGTACTCTCGTTCTCTCTTATTGTTTCTCGGTTCAGTGGGTTGTAATTCCATAAATTCTGTCTGAGATTTGAAAAAATTATAATGATATGAGATGAAATTCATTGTAACAATCTGTATTTTAATGTATTTTTAATTGAAGGATTATTTGTTATTAATTTAAAAATTAATTCTCTTGTTTTAAATTTTCAGATTTTAATGGATTTATTTTTATGATTTTTTTTAATTTGTGAAAATTAAATTTAACATGTTTCTTTAATATTAATAATTGTTATGTATTTAAGCTTCTCTTAATTTAAATTAGTATGTGGGTTTTAAAATTATTATATTGTTGGATTTAATTATTTTATTTTACTTAGTCACTGTGTTTAAATTTATTTTATTTAAACTGTTATTTTAAAATAATTTTCGTTGAAATTTTATGTCCAAGTTATGAAAATTAGACTTAATTCATTTTCCTCTATTTTTCATTTTCCTCTATTTTTTTTTCTTTTTCTCTTTCCTCTTTTTCTTCTTTATTTTTTCTTTTTGTTTTCTCTTCCGGAAATGCTGCTTTCCACGCGACGCCCCCTCCCTCTCTCTTCCCGTGCGTTTTTCTTCTCTCCACCCAACCACCGCCGTGCGCCGCCGTGACCGTCACCGCCCTGCCCATTTGCTTCCCCATCGTCCGGCGACCACCAGCCTCCAATCTCAGCCCCTAACTCGCCGCCGTTCTCCTCCACGAGCAGCTTAAAGCCGCGGCCTTCTCTTCGCTCATGCGCCGCCGTCACTGCACCTCCAGCCACCATTTCTTAACTACTTAATCATCGACCTCCCAGCTACCTAATGCACCCATCCTTGGCTACGATCTGTCACCGGTGAAGCCCATCTATCTCCATCTCCGATTTGAGCATTTTGGCCTTAAACCGCCGCCCACGCCGCCACCCACGGCCAACCACCACCACCACTAGTTTCACCGACATCCCTAAGCCCTACCCTAGCAATTTCGGGTCTTAATTTGTCACCGTTCAAAAGTGGGTTTTTAAGACCCACGGCCACAGTGCATTTGGCACTGTTTTATTGCTGCGTTGTCGCTTCTAGCACCTCCGTGATCTTTCAAAAATTATATTATAGCATTGTAAATATTTTTCTAAAGAACTTTTGAGATTTAAATGTATTTTTGCACTAACTCATTTTACTGTGAATTGATTGGTTTTGCCGGACTAAGTCCGATGAGTATGGGGGTTTGATGGATTAGATGATGAAGTTGTTGGTGTGATTGGTTTATGCTATGAGATTTGTTGGCTGTTTCGAATTTAAATATTCATGTTTTGAGTTTGACGTTAGTCATGGTGAATATTAGTGATTTTTAGGAAGTGATAACATATTTTGGGATTACGAGGGTTTTAAGTTTTGAGAAATTAAAATATGTTATTTTAGAAACTTAGGCTTAAATATGGAAATCCATGATTGATTGAAAACTTACGGAAATTATGTTATTATTTTTATAGGTGACGATTTATAGTCGACTCGGCATTTTTTGAGAAAAGTTTTGAAAAACTACGTTGTCCAAGTAAATGATGTTTATATACTAGTTTTGCATAAAAGAAATGAAATGAGGTTGACTTTAAAAGAAAGCATGTTTGTTTTTGAAAAGAAATCTAAAAACGACCTCAGATGTTTGTTCTGCATATGCATAAATTCTATAAGAGAAAGTATTTTCTGTCATGACTGGTGTAGACATGAGCTAATTTTGTACATTCTGTTTCTGAACTATACAAAAAGAACGAATATGAAAGTCTAAAAGTTTTTTTTATGAATAAATGAAGATGTTTTGGTGTCTGTTTATTTCGAACATGTGAAATGATCTGAAGCTTTTCAGTATTTTGTTTTGATATGATGTGTCATCTGAAAACCTTGGCATGGAGTTTTGATTCTGTATTTGAATGTGATATGGTTCCGATGATGTTTCGTTCTATTTCTGTTAAAGCCCAACCATGGGTATAATGGTGGTTTATAACCCTACCACGAGGTAAAACATGAAATACGGCCCAGCCACGGGTATAATGGTGGTTTATAACCCTACCACGGGGGTGAAACATGGTATATGGCCCAGCCACGGGTATAATGGTGGTTTATAACCTTACTACGGGGTGAAACATGATATACGGCCCAGCCACGGGTATAATGGTGGTTTATAACTCTACCACGGGGGTTAAACATGGTATTTATCCCGATGTGATGCTATGGATGATATGAATATAATGTTTCAGTTTGGATATGCCAAAGGACTTTCTTTTTGAGAACAAGTTTGTTTTTTTAAAAATTTCGCTCTGATGTTTTGTAACAAGTTTTGTTTATGCATTCCGAAAGAAAATATGTTGTTTTTGCATTATGAAAGTAAATGTCTTGTTCTGCATACCGAACTTTATAAATGCTCATGTTTACATGTTAGTATATGCTCTCTGCTTACTGAGTTGTTGATAACTCATCCCTTATCTCCATAATATTTTTTAGATATTTTGATGGTTCAACTGAGGATCAAGATTTTGAGGCTTTGGGTGAGATGATTTAAGTATAGTAGCTTGAATCAAATTTTCTATATGATATTAGGAATTTGGAGTCTATTTTTATATTGTTGAAATGTGAGTTTAAGTGTTAGGAAGTAACTCTCCGACCCGTGCGGAATCGGGGCATTACATTCATCTTGGTAACCAAACCAGGCCTCACTCTCTCTCTCTCTCTCTTGTGCTCTCTGTGTTCTCTGTCTTCCTGTGAGCCACTTCCCCCCAAATTTTGGAATTTAATTTCTGATTGGGTTGTTGAATGCCGATCGCATCGCAGGGTAGTAATCTTGTCCTAGGCAGCGTTGTTTACTCACAAAACCAGTCGATCACCACTCCGATATTGTGAAAGGTACTCACGAACGTTAGCCTCGTAGCCATCGTTTATGTTGGTAACTCTTTTATCCATGTCCGTTGGAAGATTTGTGCTGCCACTGTTTGCATGAGTGAATTGATAAATTATATGAATTATGGTGGTGATGTTGGGTTGTTTGGGATTGTTGTGGCTGTTTGGTTGTTTTGGAATGACATTGGCTATTTGTGGGTTGATATGTAGCTTTCCATTGGTTTTATGGCTGTTTGTGGGATGATGTGTGTTGGGCTGGTTGTGTTGGACGTGTTGTGAGTTGTGTGGAATGATGTGTGTTGGGCTGGTTGTGTTAAATTGCTCTTATTTAACTTGAATTGCTTGTTCTGACAAGATGAGTGTGTGGAATGGTAGGTAAAGAAGGATCATCATGGTGGGATTCAAAAACAGGTACCTGATAATGGAACTTTTTTTGGATCCTAATAGAGGTCTTGTTGGGGATGATCCCATTATCATAACCCAATTCAATGTCTCAAAAGCAATCAAAGACAGCATTCTTGTAAATTTTGGAGAGTGTGGTCTTGCTTCAACGCTTGGATCCTTCCAAGGTAAGCGCTTTTCTTTTTATAGATGCAGTGTCTATAATGTCTTTCAATTTATCCTTGAACTTTTGGTGGTTTTTGTGCAGTAAAGTATGTGAATCCTATCACAAAGCTATGCATCATTAGGGCCTCGAGGGAGGAGTACCAAAAGGTTTGGTCTGCAATTACCATGGTTAGGAGCATTGGAAATTGTCCGGTACTATTAAATTTATTAGACCTAAGTGGTAAGTCAAACGATTATCGTATAGCAACTCTAATGGCCTTCTGATATCCTTATATATGACATTGGCTATCTTCGATCCTTGCAATTGTATTTGACTGTTTTCCCACACTTTTCTGTAGTACTTGTGTACAATTTCTGCTGTTTTAATATTAGTTTAACCTTTGTAACCGCAAAGGGTGGGGTAGTTGTCCTTGGGCGAGCCATATAAAATGGACGTCCTAAGTTTGAAACACCGCATTCACACTCCTAGGGCTATCGGACAAGAGAAATTTCCACTTTAATTGCCCAAGGTGCACTTGCTGGAAATGCTTTGCTGGCCTTTGCACACTTGGGATTAGTCTGGACTTTGTCTGGACTTTGTCTCAGACACCCAGAATAAAAAAAAAGTTTCACATTCGTCTGTGGAACCATGAAGTTTGAAGAATCTGGGAACTCTTAGGGCTCGTTTGCTTCCTTGATTGCATTCAGCTCATTTGAGCTCGGTTCAGATTTAGATCTCTTCTAATATCCAAACATCCAACTCTCAAATCACTAAACTCATTTCAACTCAAAACCTTTTTACGCGTAGGACTCACAATATTTTTCAACTCAACATCTCTTTACATGTGGGACCCACAACTTTTTTCAACTTTCCATAAATACATCTAAACTCATCTTAACATCTAAACACATCTAAACTCATCTTAGGTGGGCCTCACATAACTCACTCCACCATCTCAACTCACTACTATTTATAGAGAACTTAACTTAGCTCAACTCAGTTCAACATCCAAACGCAGCCTAAGTTTTTTTGCTGTTTGAGAGTGCAATTTGTGTTTAGTGTATTACATTATATTTCATATCCTATGCATCTTAGCATGCTATTTCTCTTGATTTATTTAAGCAGCACACTGTTTTGATAAGCAAGTGTCATACTTTATTTTCATGATGTCATAATTTTCAATGATGAGCACAATGCTTTTCTTGATATTCATCAGAAGATTTGTAATAGATCGGATTATTCTATGTTTTGTGCATCATACATTGCATTGTTTCAATAACTTACATTGCCATGTGTACTTGGCTATGCCTATTGATATTAATAAGTTTCTACTTCGAAAACAAAAAATTACACCATCCTTCCTGTTACCATCACAAAGATGCAAGCCTAATTTTGATAATTCTGGCACACTGAACTGTTATATCATCTGAACTGAACCTTTAACAACAGTTTCTTTTTTTATATTAGGGAGTATAAAGGCTTGTAGAAGTGCAGCCTTGAAGTGTGATGAACTAAAATTTGAGCAGTACAAACTTGTCGTTGGGGCTCGTCTCTCAGCTGATGCTATGAATCAGATGCAAAACTATCTCGAAAAGATAAAAATTTTGGAGCACTGAAGTACTGTATCTGTACCAACCTCCAGCAAAGTCATGGTGGTATTATTATTTATAATATGTGCCTTTTGATTTAAAATTTCTTTTGCTTTCTGATTATGTTTGCAGTCTCTCTTTTTATTCCTCTGTCCTGCAAGAGCTTTCGAGTTATCTGGTCTTCATTTTCCAGACAATCCTAGAAGTTGCTTTATTATCCTGTTTTTCCATTGTTTCTAGCTACATTCTGATTTTTCCGAATGATATGCCTCACGGGCATTGGGAAGTATATAATTTATGGAAGAGAGCTCTTACTTAAAGTCCTGTAGTGACAAAGGTAAAAAAAGGAGATGAAGAAAAAAGAGAGAGAAGAGGAGAGGGAGAGGGAAGGAATGGAGAAGCCGAACTTCTATTTCTTTCTAGTGATGTCACTGCAACTAGTGGAGTGAGGTTTCTAAAGAGGAGTTTCGAGAAGGGAGAAGATTTTATAATAAATAGAATTCTACTACATTCTTTTCCTTAGAGATACATTCCCTCCTTTGCCTACTCTGGTCCTTGTATTATCATAAATCATTCTTCTCAAATGGAAAGCGTTGCTTATTTCCCTTTAAGAATGCAGTCAAATCGAAGGACTTTGAACTTATTAGAATGGTGTGTTACTTGCCTCAACTTTCTTTCTAAAATATTACTTGTTGAAACTCATTTCCTTTCTTTCAGGTTTACTCTTGATTTTAAGATGGTTATCTTTATTCCTATACCTGTATCATACAGTCGGTTTTACCCCAAAACCGCGCCGATACAGTCGGTTTTCACCCCTACCTGTATGTCTCAAATTATTGTTTTGTGGCAATAAAACCCTCTATATTGCACCTTTCTTTATGGTCTCTTCATGGCAATTTGGAATGACAATTTGACTTCTTCCTTGACAGATAGCTTGCTGCTGGCTTCCTCGACTGGTTTTCAAAGCGATCCTACAGGTCATTGGCAAGTCTTCTTTTTGGTAAATTTTTTGCAATTGATGAATCCCTTCATCTTGTGAAGCATCTTGAAGGATTTGAGAGCTTATGCAGAGAAAGTTTATTAGATGTCCCTTTTTTTTTTCCAATTTTTTTAGTAAAATTTAAAACCTACTTTTGTTGTTAAAATTTTGTTGATATTTTCATCTGGAGAGACAGGTTATATCAACTAATTAAATAGATAGAAATGAGTGGATGAGGGACTCCAACTAACACTTCAAAAGAAAAAAAAAAAAAAAATCATTACGGCCTAGAAAAGAAAACAATTTACTTAATGAATCTAACAAGTTGGTCCAGTCCCATCGATTCTTGGCCAAAATAGGAAGATGTACATGGCTTCAATTGCGTTGAGACGGTTGCCCAAAGATCTTCACTACAATGGTGGATAAGGGAGCTTGATCAGTTCCCATAAAAAAGAGAAGATAAGCCCCCCTTCCATTAGAATTAGGAATTAGATCTGCTTCTTGAATGATGGATGAAGGGAATTGGGTTGACGATGTGTGAGACTCTGTCTGCATTTGGAGGTAATCCTTGGTGGGTTGACGCAGAAAAAAGAGAAGGGAAGGAAATAATAAGAGAGAGGTAGGGAGGGAGTTTAGGGGGTGCACAAGGAATACTATTTTCTTGAAGAGTTCAGGGGGAGAAACTATCAGATAAATTGAAATGTTTTATTATTATTTCATCGTTCATCTGTGGATTAATTGCTGTATAAGTCAGTACTAAAATACTTCTATATGCATCAAGCACTGAACAAAAAGGACGACTTTAATGAAATCCTCCTCCATTAAACACAGTGGATGCTTGATCTCCACAAACTAGCACATGATGAAGATGGCTCGAGTTTCCATGGTTTGAAAGCACAAGTTCCCAATGGGATTAATTAAGGGATTATATTTTTGAAGTTTCTGAGTTAGGACTCAGAAGATAATCTTAATTAGGCATAAAACAAAGAATAAACTTTGGGATCCCCATAAATTTGAAAACCAGAAAGTCAAATATGGGCACAATAGTCTTTCTGGGTGGGTGCCTGGTGGGTGTGATTACAGGGACGCTCGATGCCCACTGACTATTTTAGATTATTAATGCCTTGCCAATGCGCCATGTGCATATTAATGAACCTCACCCATTATCTCTTGGCTCGTTGGGATAATAAAATGAGATGAGATAAAATGATTTTAGATGAGTTAAATAAAATATTATTTTTAATATTATTATTGTTTTGAAATTAGAAAAAGTTGAATTGTTTATTATATTTTGTATAAAAATTTAAAAAATTTGTAATGATGAGATGAGATGATTTCTGCATCCAAACGAGTCTTTATATTCTTATAAAAATTGATTACTTTTTGTATCCTAGAAATTGATTACTAGGGGGATTCAGTCAGCTAATTAAACTAAACTTTTTTAGTTTAGTTTTCATCAATGGAATTCTCTTGAAATTTAAAATAGAAACATCACTCAACCTTATTATGTCCCTTGATGGTTTAATCATCAGATTTAATTCTTGCAACCACTTCCACGATTTTCCAAATAATGTAAGAAGTAGGTTTGATTATACTTCATATTTGGTTGAGTTTCTTGCTAGCCACAACTCCCAAAGTATTAAACAGAGAACTAGCTGAGCAATTATATGAATATGATTTGTGCCATAAAAACTGACCATCAAGTTAGCAATTTATCTCTCCACCCTAAAGCCAAAAGATCTAAGATGCCAAAAATCTATGAGAAGTCATGCATGCCATATAGATACAACAAGAGAACAATACAATCATTAAAAACATCTACACCCTCACAGCCACAACTACACTTAGAAACCAAGCTAATACCACATTTTTGAACAATAAACTCCAAAGCTACCCCATTATTCCACAATTTCCATACAAAAACAAAAAATTTCAGTGGAAGAATAATATATTTAGAGGCAGAAAATCGAGAATGTTAGAGTTCTAAGAATGCTTGATATTTGTATGTTTTTCTGCATTAATATGAATTGTGCATTAATGCTAAAAAAGAACATCCTGGGGATATTGGATCTGCCTAGAATATGCTCAACGATGCCTTCTAATAATAAATAATATGGTACTAAAAAATCTATTCACTTAATGATCTATTAGCTTCGTGCCTTAAATCACTTTGACGACAAAAGAAAGTATTTTTGAGGACTTGCTTGAGAATGGATTCGTTTGTTTTATAGTTAATTACAGCTTAAAAGATTGAAAGCATGCAGGTGACCTAATTTGGGGAATGAGGGTCCCATTCATCAGCTTTATGAGAGGGCTATGGCTATATATGGATTCTCCACTTAACTCACATTACAATGCCACCTGGTCATTTACTATGTTCTATTCAGCACATGACATGACAGTGTGAAAAGAAGAAAACGATTTTGTTTTCACAATTCATCTCATTTAATTATTATAATTTTTTTTAATTTTTATATAAAATAAAATAAATAATTTAATTTTTTTAAATTTCAAAATAAAAATAATATTAAAAAATATATTTTAATAATATTTTATTTAACTTTTAATTTTAATCTTAACTCATATCATCTACAAAAACAAATGGGACCGACATAAAATCACTAACATTGTAGCCACCCTATAGTTTTAGTTGCGAAATGTTATTCATCATATTCCTTTTTTGCGATGATATTGTCTTTTACTTATATGTGATTAAAAGATGATAACTTTTCAAATTATAATTTTTGAGAAAAGGGTAATGGGTCGAACGATAAATAATACTATCAAGAAAAATAATACTTGCAGTCGTGAGTGTGCAAACGCTTTGCAGTCGCTTTAAAAAAAAATAAATATGAGATCTACATAAAAATAAATTAATTTTTTAATAGTAAACCCTACTCTTTTTTAAAGTGATTGCACGGTATTTACGCATTACACGACTGCATGTAATATTACTCTACTACCAAACATCAACTTACACAATGGAAATCATTGCAACTTGGTGTACTTAGCAGACCCATTATCTCAAAGGAGCACAAGCCACAAAAGCAGTAGCCATTACTATAATTATTAGGCAGTAAGCACTAATTGTTAAATAAAAGGAAGAAAAGAGCACCCTCAACCATACTCACATAGATCCTGCAGCCTCAATTAATTAATAAAAAGGAAGGGGAAAAAGAGTCATATGGTTGTTGAGGGTGAGGTAATAGTGGGTTGGGCGTGACTCAAAGCAACAGACACCCGACTCTCTCTCTCTCTCTCTCCACATGTATAATAATAAGGAAAATAATATTCACTTTATCGCTCATATTAAAAAAAAAATAGTGATATATGTACGTATAATTTTATGCACAACATTATATGTGTTGATTAGTGACAATCCTATTTTTTTAATTCAAGTTTTGAATTTGGATTTCAAAATTTTTATCATTTTAATAGTTGACATGTCAGTATGTATGATTATGTATGTAAAATTATAAGTATAGATGTATTTTTCTAAAACAACAAAATGTAATACTCGTTTTTTTTCCTAATTGTGAGGTCATTTTCAGTTTAGATCCATTTCTCATGCTATTTTTTTTTTTTTAATAGCAATGGCTATAAAACAAGGGCCATCAATCGTAGGTTGTGATATTTCTTGACACAATATAATAGAAATGAGATTTAGGGATCATGATTTTAGAAACAAAGGAGATTGATCAAAATTTTTTGCAGTATTATTGTTTGGTAATGAACTTAATGATATTTTTTGAGAGCTTATTGAGAAATTTGACAATAGTTTATAGTCAGTAAATCATTTTGCAGATACTTGTAACAAATTAATTAAAAAAAATGGCTTTTACATTTTTACCATTTTTTTTTAAATATGGCACAACACTATCATGTCGAGCGATCTAACTGAACAATAAACTCAATGGCCGAATAGCATATATAATAGAGAAATGATAGTTGCAGTCGTGAGTGCACAAGCGCCGCACAATCATTTTAAAAAAAATAAATAAATATGAGATCCACATGAAAAAAAAAATTAATTTTTTCAAAACGACTGCACGGTGCTTGTATACTTTACGACTGTACGTAGCATTACTCTATATAATAACACTTGTACACCAAACCACAAAGCCATGCGTCTTTGTGTATAAAACCCACCTCTACTCTTGTTTGTAGCTCTAATCTTCCGAATTTACTCAGTCCACACATATAACACCCGTATTAAACTTGGACTCCCCACCCCCCTTCTTTCTCTCTCATCTCCGCCCTTCAAGATTAACAAACAAAAGAATCGGTTCTGCATAGAGACAAGGGCGAAGGATCCCCACGTACACGCTCGAGACGTAGTTTTCGAGTTATATCGATGGAGGAAAAAGTTCTTGATTACGTATTAGTTCCTGCAGGCCTTGCTCTAATGATGGCATATCACTTCTGGCTCCTCCATCGTATTATGAAGCACCCCAACAAGACTGTCATCGGCATCAATGCCGTCAATCGCCGTTTCTGGGTCCGCGCTATGATGGAGGTAATAATAAAATTCATCTTCTCCTAGCTTTTTCCGTGGATTTCTCTTTCTTTCTTACATGCGAAATGGGATCAATTAATCGGTTTCAAATCAATATATATATATATATATTAAAGTGATGCAAATTTCATGCATGATGATGATGCAAGCGTGTGTAAACGTGGCTATGCGCGCAGGACGTGTCCAAGAATGGCGTTCTTGCTGTGCAGACATTCAGAAACAATATAATGGCATCGACCCTATTGGCTTCTACTGCAATAATGCTCAGCTCTCTCATTGCCATCTTGATGACAAGCGGTAGCTGGGACAAATCGACATTTCTTGTGTTTGGAGACAGAAGCGAGCTTGGCTTCTCCATAAAGTTCTTCTCCATATTGGTCTGCTTCTTGGTTGCTTTCCTATTCAACGTGCAGTCAATAAGGTACTACAGCCATGCAAGCATCCTCATCAACGTGCCCTTCAGGAAGATGTCATCAGATGAGCACTATCAGAATCTCACAGCCGAGTATGTAGCCAGGACTGTGAATAGGGGCAGCTATTTCTGGTCTTTAGGCTTGCGAGCCTTCTACTTCTCTTTCCCTCTGTTTTTGTGGATCTTTGGTCCCATCCCCATGTTGCTTTCCTGCTTTGTCCTGGTTTTCATGTTCTATTTCCTGGATGTCACCTTTGAATTAGGGTGGCCTCTAGCTGTTTCTGACAAAGACCACCTCAAGGACGAGGAACTTGGGAGCTAGGGAATAAACTTGACAATATTGGTCATTGACGTGCTGGCAGGGGTCTGTAGTGAAATCTCTAAGCAACTTAGTATACAAGCTGAGAGGATAGCATAGCAAGCATAGCTAGTTTATAGCTAGGAAATAAATAAAGAGCAATCCAAATTCAACTCAAGTTGAATGATGTTGCACATCCAGTTGTTATTGCTTGTATTAGGATCTTAAACAAGCGTATGATTTTAGCATGCTTTGTTAATTTAGTACCTATCTTTCATTTTGTGTTCAGTTTTTGTCCCTCTTCCTGTTGGATTGATGCATCAAAAAGGAAACGTTCGGTTAGACAAAAAAAATGAAGAACCCCCATTCTGGCTGGGATACCCTTTTTCCTTCAAGATGAGTACCTTCATGACTCTAATGGATATTACTTGATCCCGCAGGAGCATTCTTTTGCAAAGATTATAAATGAATGCTACTCTTCATCCTAGATTTTATCTGTTTTAGATATTATGCTAATATGGTATATTACAAGTAGCTTTGTATATATGAACAACCACTTAAAATATCAGAAAGTATAATTTAAGATGAAAAACTGCATTTCTCAATATATATATATATATATATATATATATATACATGCTGGCATATTCCTGACCGAGTCAATTTCATGCCCCTGGTTATGATCATGAGGGTATCCTAGCCACTCAAAAGCTAGCACTAAATACCTCGAAGTTTCTTAGCAGTTGCAGTCTAAATAAATTAACTTGAAAATCTTACCCAGATTACCATTTGTAATTGTCATTTCCTAGATCAGAGCTCAGTGGCAGAATGTCCATTAATATCGATCATTCAATATATTTGGTGGGTGGGAAATCTCAGAAAAAGTTGAACCATCTGGGGAATTGGATCATGAAATAAGTGATCAGAAAGTCTGAAGTAGTACATCAATGTTTAAGAAGCAAAGTCAAGACGAAGATGTATAATGGCAGACAAGGATCCTCTCGGCCACTAGCTAATAAGCTGTGTGAACATTGAGTTGGCTGTGATCAAATTGTACACGATTTAGTTTCCAAAATCGTGTCGTAGAACTGATCTAGTTCCAGTTTTTCTTTTCCTCTGAGAACAATATTGAGATTAGCTGTATCCAACATGCACGAAATTAAAGTTGACTTTCAGTATAGACTTTCATATTCAAATATGACCTTGGAGATACTCAAACACAATTAAGCATACTTTTACAGCTTTGATCTACTCGCAAGGTAAAGAGTAAAAGAATGAATATGCAGAGCAGGTGTTTGAGGAAAGGTCTGAAAGACATATTCACTACAAGAAATTGGGCCTTTTTCCGGCGCCACCATTTGCCGCAAATAACCCCAAATCTCACATCAAATACCCTTTAGCAGCGATTTAAGCTGCACCGGAGATTCGTCACAATTGTTGACTCACTTAAAATATTACCCAGCAAAACCAAAATATCAACGCGAAAAATATTTATTTGCGGCAAAATCATTCACCGCAGATATTGTTAAATACGCCACAAATATCATTGAGATCTCATTATAATATTGTTGCGAATAAGTTATTGCAGTGCTTTGCGTTGTCGCTAACACGCTAAAAGTCGCCGTAAAAATTCTCACTCATTTGCAGCGTGTTAAGTAATCGCCTCAATAAATATTTTTCGCATCCCATTAAATTGCTGTGATTATTACTAGTGGCGATTAAATTCGCCACAATAGATCCACACCAGCGTTTCCAAGTTTGTCGCGAATGGTTCAATGGGGCGAATATTTTTTCACGGCGACAAGTTTTCATAGCCAAAAATCTTTTTTGCAATGAAAATTATTTGCCGCCAAAATCCTTTTCGGCATTTGTACTCTTTCACGACTAGATTTCTTCACCGCAAAAAGATTTGGTGTTTTGAAAACTTATTCACGGCGAACTGGAAATCACCGGGAATGAGTTTTTGACCCTGCTACCAAACCATTATATAAAATGCATCATTTTTTTAGGGTACCTAATTTCCTGCTCCAACTCATTTACAATATTATCAAATAATACTTTAATCCAATACTTGTCCATAATTTACATATATATTATAGTGATTATCTCTACACATTCCACCTTGTCTTAAAGCTAAGTTGATTGATTCCGAGCACCTGATCGGTAGAGTGAGACAAGGAACAGAAGAATAAAAAAACTAAAGAAGAAACAAAAGAAGGGAACAAAGACAAGCTGCATCTTTGGAAATGAGTAGGGTATATATGGATAAAATTCACCTGGTGAGGCATGAAATTGGATAAGCTGGTCATGTTAACAACTATTATCTTGGTAATATGACACATATAATTTGCACAAGTGGCAGACACTTGGATCGACAAGCATCAGATAATGCATGTACTTTTTTTTGCAATTGCTGCATCATGTACTTGGCCTAGCTTATTTGTTTTGCTCAAGTACTACTGCATCATCATCGATCCCTAGCTATCCAATAGTTTAAATGAAACTTCCATTACTTTTTAAGCTAAAATGGAAAGATTTCATGTACTTTTATGTTACATTTGATGCTTGAGAAGATTAATGTCTATATAGCAAACTTTATGCAGTTTAATGAGAGACGTTTTCTGCAAACAAATCTTCAAAGATGGTACTTATTAAACTATATATAAATATATATATATATATATATATGTATATATATATAAATTCAGGCAACCAATCCATGAGACAGTACAATCATATACTATTGTACAAGAAGCTAGGGACTGACCCATCATAATGCTTTGGCAAGCAATGTAGATAAGATTGATGCAACTAAGATTCAAATCTTATTACGTACGTATAAGCTGTAGACATCATCGATTAATTGTTATTTATAAACAATAGAGGTATATATATTTAATTATTTAATTGCAGAAAGAAAATGAAGTTTAAATATAATTAGTATATATAAAATATTGGTACTGCATGCAAACTGATCATGAAAATCAATAAATTAATTAACTTTGTCCACCATTTCTCCACTAATTCCAAGGAAAATTGATCTGCCCATCTTTATATTTTGTTTAATTTGTTTGGTTGTTTATGATTTTACACTCCAAAAAAATACCATTACAGACAAAATAAGGTGTGGGCACAGGAATACAAAAATTTATTAATATCAAGTGGAAGTTACACATATGACAAACTGATGATCAATTCATGTTATTAATATATATATATTGGAACTGATATGGTGCACAGACATAATTTCACATAGGCACGGCTTAGAATTTGTGAAATATCATGGGATACAAAGAAAACCCATAAATTAAAGAACAAGATGATTTAGGGATCAACATGAGATCAGAAGGTGGAAGTAGGAAGCATTTGCAGGTGATAATTATGGAGGTCGTAGTCATGCATCCAGATGGCAATGACACTTATATGTAGAGAATAAGGTAGCTAAGGATGAGACCCAAAGAATAAAAGCATGCATTTTTTATACGGGAGTTTAGCGCCACATTTATTTTTTTCCATTTACTGTTTTTATTAATAAGGAAACTAAGGCATTGACTTGCCTTAATTCGTTTTGAAATCAATTAGTTAATTTTGTTAAGTTAGCGTCATTGCGTGCATCGTTTACGTACGTAAGTTAGTGTCCGTCGTTTACGTACGTAAGTCCAAATAAGACAATATAAATCCTTTCCTTGTAAGTTCAATGCTTATAAGTTTAGAAGAAATTATTTGAATGCAATCGGAATTATTCTAGTAAAGTTTTGCCTAGGTGGGGTCCTCCCACAACAAACAACTTTCTCTTTTGACTTATTCACAATAGGTAAAGCACGCCGGGTTGATCCTGCATCTTTTCCTGTTAAACCACCAATTACGCCATCTATCGCTCGTGCTCGTAACATTTTGGTCCTCCCACAACAAACAACTTTCTCCTTTGACTTATTCACAATAGGTAAAGCACGCCGGGTTGATCCTGCATTTTTTCCTGTAAACCACCAATTACGCGATTTATCACTCGTGCTCGTAACATTTTGGTCCTCCCACAACAAACAACTTTCTCCTTTGACTTATTCACAATAGGTAAAGCACGCCAGATTGATCCTGCGTCTTTTCTTGTTGAACCACCAATTACACGATCTATCGCTCGTGCTCGTAACATTTTGGTATCAGAGCAGGTCATGGCGGACTCTCGAGTCGAGCGTTTGGAACAAAAAATAGCTAGTTTTGGGAGCCTAATGGAATGCTTAATGAAAAAATTCAAGGAGACAAGTGTGAAGAACAAAACACCACCAACAAAGCGATTAAGCCCAAGCGAAATACAAGAACGTAGAAGAAGGGGGCTATGCTTTAATTGTGATGAGAACTTTACACCAGACCATCGTTGTAAAAAATTATTTTTTATTGAAGGAATCATTGTAAATGAAGAAGACGAAGAGGACGTTGGAGAGGGGGAACGGTTGATAGATAGTGAGCATGACCCAGTTATATCACTCCACGCAATTGTAGGATCAACATCGCCGTGGACCATGAGAATCAGAGGAGTAGTGAAGGGACATAGTATCACCGTCTTGCTGGACACAGGAAGCTTTCACAATTTCTTGAACACCTCATTTGCTGATACATTGGGCTTACCACAATAGCAAATGCACGGGATGAAGGTAATGGTAGCCAACGGTGAGAAGTTAGATTGTAAGGGAAGGTGTGATGGAGTTCAAATAACTTTCCATGGTAATTTGTTCACCATTGAAGGATGTGATACAGTTCTCGGCACTCAATGGATGCGGACTTTGGGACCCATATGTTTGGATTTTAACAAAATGGTGATGAGTTTCGATTACTCTGGTAAACGAATGGAGTTGAAAGGGATCAAGGGTCCCACACATAAAGTGGTGGAAGGAGGAGTCGCAGCCAGAGAGTTGAGGCGGAAAAAAACTGCTTTGTTGTGCCAGTTACTTCCATCCGAGCCACTGAATGGAGATGCAGAGAAGCCAAACTTTTCCATTAAATTGGGTGCTAGTTTTGTAGGTCCTTCAACACTTACGAACAGCTTGAAAGCCATCTTGCAGGAGTTCAAAAACTTGTTTGTTGAACCAACGGGCCTTCCTCCAGACCGAACGCAAAACCACAAAATAGCTTTGAAGCAAGGAGCAGGGCCAGTCAACGTGAGGCCATATCGCTATCCACATTACATCAAGGGTGAAATCGAGAAAGTCATTAATAGCTTATTGCAATCCGGAGTGGTGCAACCAAGTAGCAGTCCCTATTCTTTGCCTGTTTTAATGGTAAAAAAAAAAAGATGGATCGTGACATCTATGCGTGGATTATAAAGCTCTCAACTTGATCACAATAAAAGACAAATTTCCTATACCTGTCATTGATGAGCTACTAGATGAATTAAATGGAGCGAAGGTATTTTCAAAACTTGATCTCCGATCGGGTTACCATCAGATAAGGATGCACGGTTCGGACATTGAAAAAACAGCGTTTCACACTCACCATGGACATTATGAGTTCCTCGTGATGTCATTCGGACTCATAAACGCCCCGGCATCGTTTCAGTCGTTGATGAACGAAATCTTTAAGCCCATGTTGCGAAGGTATGTCTTGGTATTTTTCGATGATATTTTAATATATAGTCGAAGTTGGGAGGAACATCTTACACATCTCAAGAATGTTTTAAAAATGTTGCAAGCTAACCAACTCTTCGTGAGAATGGAAAAGTGCCAATTTGGGCAGGGGCAAGTAAGCTATTTGGGACATTTGATTTCTGACAAAGGGGTCTCCATGGACCCTGAAAAAATGACTACAATGAATAGATGGCCCCATCCCCAGTCAGTCAAGGAGTTACAAGGGTTTCTCGGCTTAACGGGTTACTACCAGAAATTTATCCACCACTATGGAATGATCACAGGGCCCTTAACTCAGCTCTTAAAAATGGATAGCTTCAGATGGAATGAACAAGCTGAACAGGCATTCCAAAACCTCAAGCGGGCTATGACCACCGGACCGGTACTGGCACTTCCAAATTTTTCCTTGCCATTCGTTGTGGAGTGTGACGCGTCCGGGGTAGGCTTGGGGGCGGTGCTCATGCAAGAAGGGAAGCCCGTGGCCTATTTTAGCAAGTCTCTCCAAGGACGTAATATGAGCAAATCGACATATGAGAAAGAAATTATGGCACTGGTAGCAGCCATTCAAAAATGGCGACCGTATTTGCTCGGGGCTAAGTTTATCATTCGGACTGATCACAAGAGTTTGAGGCATTTGTGGGGGCAAACTATCGCAACTGAAGCTCAAGAAAAATGGCTGGTGAAATTAATGGGGTATGACTTTGTCATTGAGTAAAAATAGGGAAGGGAGAATTCAGCAGTAGACAGTTTGTCGAGGTGCAAGGAGCAAGAACCAGCAGATGAAGAAGAAGCACGAATATTAGCACTCAATCGCCCACTACCCAGTTGGACGGATACAATTAGAAATGAAGTTGAGAGTATGCCCGAATTGAAGAAACTAGCAGAAAACATCCAGATTGGGGAGGCCGTTGGTCCTTGGGGATATAAGGTAGGGATGATTTTTTTCAAAGACCGAATTTACTTTCTCCTTGACTCTCCCCTCATTCATACTATTCTCAATGAAGTCCATACAGGCACACACGAAGGCTTCCACAAGATGTGGCAACGATTAAAGGCGATATTTTATTGGTCTGGGGCAAGAGCACAAGTTAAAAAATTCATTGGGGAATGCGACGTGTGCCAACGACACAAGAGCGAGCATACCAAGCCAGCTGGGCTTCTTCAACCGCTGCCTATCCCAACAGCCGTCTGGTCTGATATATCAATGGATTTCATCACGGGGCTTCCAAGCTCCCATGGAAAAAATATTATTTTCGTGGTTGTGGATCGTTTGTCGAAATTCGCCCATTTTATACCACTCAAACAACCAATTTCAGCAACAATGGTGGCCCAAATTTTTTTTGAGAATATATTTAAATTATATGGAATGACGACGTCCATCATTTGTGATTGCGATCCAAATTTTACCAGTAAGTTTAGGCTTGAGTTGTTCCAGTTCCAAGGAATTTAATTTAATTTTAGTTCCTCGTATCATCCCCAAAAGGACGGCCAAACCGAAGAGGTTAACCACACATTGGAAATGTATTTGAGGTGTTTCACTAGTGAAGCACCAACGGGCTGGGTTAAATGGCTGCCATGGGTGGAATACGTCTACAATACCAGTGCCCATTCGAGTACGGGTAGAACCCCGTATGAAGTTGTCTATGGCCCGTAAGCCTCCCACTCTTCTATCGTATGTGCATGACACTACAAGAGTTGAAGCAGTAGCACAAACACTTGAAGAAAGAGACCGGCTTATTAAGGAAGTTCGCCTCAAACTCCATCAAGCTCAGAACAGGATGAAGGTACAGTACGCTAAGGGACACCGAGAAAAAAGTTTTCAGCCAGGGGAATATGTCTATGTGCGCCTACAGCCGTATAGGCAGCAAACGGTGGAAAGGAGAACTAATATGAAATTATTGGCTAAGAATTATGGTCCATTCAAGGTTATTGCGCCAGTGGGGGAGGTTGCATATCGATTGGAACTACCTCAGGGCGCAAGAATTCACCCCGTATTTCATGTATCCCTCTTGAAGCTGAAACTTGGGCAAAGCACGGAAGTAACCACTGAACTACCGGAAATGCCTCTCAATGCTTCACCAGTCACTCCAGAAGCTATTTTATCACTAGGGGTGTAACCGGTCCGGTCCGGTCAAGTTTTAGACAAAATCTAGGACCAAACCGGTATGTACCGGTTTTGTATTTTTCAAAACTGATTACGCACCGGTTACCCTCCTAAACTGATACTTCTGGTTTTACCGGTTTCCAGTCCTGTCCGGTCCGATTTTTCGATTTTTTTAAAATTTAAGTTTCACAATTTGTCATTATAAATTTATTTATAAAAAAAAAAAAACTAATTTAAAAAATATTGTTTTATACTTTTATTATAAGTTATATATTAGTATTAGTTATAAACTATATATTTAATATTAGTATTAGTTATAAACTTTTAGTGATTTAGTATTAACATTTTATGTAATAATTTATAAATTATAATAAGAAATTATTTCATATGTAAATATATATAATTATATATAAAACTTTTACATAAAAAATTATAATTATACATAATATATAAAACTTATATATATATTAATATATATATATAATATTTTGTATAAAACTTATATATACAATAATATAATTTTTTTTTTATCAACCGATCCAGTCCGGTCCGAAAAATCCTAAAACCGAAACCGGACCGGAACCGGCCGGTTTTCACATTCTAAGAACCGGTCCCGAACCGGACCGGTTCAAAACCGGGAAAACCGGTCCGGACCGGTTTTCCCGGTTTCAACTTACACCCCTGTTTATCACAATGACTGCATGGGAAACGAGTAGAAGTGTTGATCTACTGGAAGGGCAGCAACCCATCGGAGGCCACTTGGGAGAATCGGGCGTCGATCCAGGCTCAATTTCCGGAGTTATTCCTTGAGGACAAGGAACGCTTTGAAGAAGGGAGGAATGATACGGGAGTTTAGCGCCACAGTTATTTCTTTCCATTTACTGTTTTTATTAATAAGGAAACTAAGGCATTGACTTGCCTTAATTCGTTTTGAAATCAATTAGTTAATTTTGTTAAGTTAGCGTCATTGCGTGCGTCGTTTACGTACGTAAGTTAGTGTCCGTCGTTTACGTACGTAAGTCCAAATAAGACAATGTAAATCCTTTTCTTGTAAGTTCAATGCTTATAAGTTTGGAAGAAATTATTTGAATGCAATCGGAATTATTCTAGCAAAGTTTTGCCTAGGTGGGGTCCTCCCACAACAAATAACTTTCTCCTTTGACTTATTCACAATAGGTAAAGCACACTGGGTTGATTCTGCGTCTTTTCCTGTTGAACCACCAATTACGTGATCTATCGTTTGTGCTCGTAACAATTTTCTTCTTGAAGTGGGAGCCGGGAGGTAAAGAAAATATGGGGAAAAATCGATATATTAAGTAAAAAAAAAAAAAAAAAAACATCTTTTAACTGTAAATCCATTTTAAGAATTGAGTTAACTTATATAACTAGCTAGCATCTAAGCTAAAAAACCATTTTGACCAAAGTTGATGTTTATAATTATGTCATTGAAGTTTCAAACTGTGATACAAAACACTACAGTACTTGGAATACGAAAATAATAATTATTGATTTGTAAGGTTGCCACTCAAACTGTTGTATAAAAATTCCAATAATTGGCATACCAAAACAATAATTATTATTTTGTTACCTTTTATTTTAAAAACTTAAGCTGAATAATATGGACAAGCCAAAAACTTTAAATCATAAACATGTTAAATATTAGATTTCAAAATAAAAACAAATTGAAAGTACTTTTCAGCTTTTAATATTGTTGAGATAATGTTTTGAAAAAAAATAAATTGTGATTTTCTTATAAATTATTTGCTAGTCTATATTGAGAAAGAATGTGATAATTAATGATATATATTTGTTAAAAAAATATTGAGATCAATTGACATATAAAATGTTTTTATTTTTATTTTACATTCAAACTCGAAACTTCTTATAATATACTTATGCACGTTATTGAGTAGT